>NC_067157.1:11618367-11918367 GCF_903995435.1 Acomys russatus | reverse complement strand
CCTCCTCATGCCATGATTCTGCGTATGTGGTCTTCAAATCCTGTCCCTCTTCTGAACCATTTATTAAAATAACACATCTGCCTGCTGCCCGGGGGTGCTGATGTTTCTGTCAGCGGTCTATGCCCCAGCTCCAAGCAAGGCAATAAACTACTCCTCACGTTGGGAGCGTCCCACACTCTCAGCTGTGCTGGATCACCTAGTTGGTGAGTTTCTCCAAGATTTTCCGGGATTAACTCACTCTCTCTTCTGTAACGTGCACTTTATTCTCCTGTTCCAAATGTCTCAGAGGCTTACTGTCTCCTTCAGCTAACCTAGGCTAGTTCTGGAAGTGTCTAGCCTCTGTACAATGTAACCTAGGCCTAGAATGTTTGCAGCCTCTGAGACTTATTGCTTAATAGGCTCACCCTTACTTGTACTTTCTGAGCTCATAACTGGCTGGCTCAAATCAGCTGTTCTGGCTCAAACTCTTCTCCCAGCTGACATATTCAATCTGGGCTTCTCTCTCAGCCTCTGAATTGCTCTGCTTGACCTCAAATTAACCCCAGCAATCTTTTCTAATCTTCTGGCTCCTTCTCATTCTCTGGCTCATTCAGGCTTCACCTGAGTTCTCTCTCTACAACCTGTCTCTCTATTACTGTCCTGGTAAAACTGTCTCTGTCTATGTCTGTGTCTGTCTGTCTGTCTGTCTGTCTGTCTGTCTGTCTCTGTCTGTGTGTGTGTGTGTGTGTGTGTGTGTGTGTCTATCTCTGTCTCTCTCTTTCTCTCTCTTGGTCTCTGTCTCTGTCTCTCTGTCTCTGTCTCTATGTCTCTGTCTCTCTTTCTCTCTCTCTCTCTCTCTTGCTCTCTGTCTGTCTCTGTCTCTCTCTCTCTCTCTCTCTCTCTCTCTCTCTCTCTCTCTCTCTCTCTCTCTCTCTCTCTCTGCATTGCCCCTTAAGGAGCTTCCCTTTCCTCTCTCTTGTTGTGAGAATTGGGCATGTCCTACTCTGTCAAATCTTTCTTTGATCCATCACTTTTTCTGCCACTCAATTAAACATCACTTTCAAACATGGGTGTTTCTTTCTATAAACTAACTTTACCTTCATTGTTTGGGATTAAAGGTGTGTACCACCACACCTGGACCCAAACTTTTCTTTATCTGATATTTGCTCTATACCAGGCTAGCCTTGAACTCAGAGCTGCTTGCCTCCATCTCCTGGGTTAAAGACGTGTTTATATTCCAGCCAGATCACACAGACCTAGGTCTTTGGAAGTGATCTCTTGCCAGAGCAGCCATGTTCTAAATTAAAATTCTTCTAGACTTCTCTTTGGTTCCACTTGTCCTATAAGACATGTGGCTTTCTGGACGGTTATGCAAGACCCCTCTCCATCCCTCTTCTGTCCTTTGAAATATTTCAACTCGTGTCCCTTCTCCTACCCTCTTTGTACTTGTAAGTAGAAGCCTCCTTTTATCCTTCCAGATATTTTAGTAAGATCTCTGAAAGGAGCGGCTACTCACCTGAATGCTCATTTTCTGTATTTAACTTGGACAAGTGGGGAAACACTGGGCCCTCTGAGAGCACAGACAGACCTGCCCCTGGTGCACACTGTCTCTAAGACAGAGCAATTTACTTCACTTCTGCAGCTCTCAGTCTCCTCCCCGTGACTCTGGCCTCCTCCCACCTACCTGCCTCCTAGCTTGCTGTGAGGAGCGAATAAAGTGCTGTATTTAAGTCTGGTGCAGTGCCTGACGCGCAGCAGCTCCTTAATGAATCTGGTGATCGCCATTATGCAAATGGAGAGAATTTACATAAGGCACAGAGGGACACTTTGGTACATGAAGCCAGAGAAACTTAAAAGGCCAAATTGGTGTGACAAATGAATAAACTGTACCAGGTAAAGAGCTCTGAAGGGACAGGAGTCAGGGAAGCCAGTTAGGGAGCCGGTTCCTTGTTCCACTTGGGGATACAGTGATGCCAGAGATGCCAGAAATGGCAACATTGTAGATAAGATAGGATTGACTAAAGCCACAGTTAGAAGAAGGGCTCTCAACTCTGGCTTCACTTAAACATCCTTGGATCCCACACCCAGGTCCCGGATCATAACATCGGGAGGGAAGGCCCAAACCTCTCGTTTGGAAAGCCTTCCAGTTTGTTCTACTGTGCACCAGGTTTGAAAACACTGGCTAGTAGGAGATAAAGTACCATTCAGTACTTGGATGCTCCACAGAGGAAATGTATTAACAAAGTTTCTGGCTTGGGTCTCAGGAATGTGCTTGGGGGTGTTGGGGTGGGGGAGGTAGTTCCCACAACCTCAAGCTGCATTTTGTCCAACTTCCTATGTATAAGGGGACAGAAGGTTAGATATGAGACCAAATTAATGACAAAATATATTCTAATGCGTTCAGTATCCATCTCCACTTTTTTCACCTTTAGGGAAAGGTGAATTGCAACACTCTCTGCCTGGTGGCCCACAGCTGTGAAGGAGATACAAGCCAGAGCTTTAGGGGTCCTCTGGGGGACAATGGCAGCAGCCCCTAGCAGGAAGTTGGGGAAAGAGTTACAGATCACTATCCCCAACAGGAGCCCAAAGTCAGGCCTGCAGAGGCCCCAGCTGTTTCATTTGTTTAGGATTCACAACCCGTTTACTCTCTCAAGGATCTGAGATGGTTTAGCAGATTAAGCTAAAGCTATGGGTAGGAAATCAGCATAGGTACCACCGAAGGGGTTTGAAAGAAGTGGATGCTTCCAAGCATTTGAGATGCATCCAATCCTATAACTGGACTATGTGGTCCATTCAGAGTAGACTGCAGATTGCTTGGGTTTTAGGCTCAAGGGGATTAAGCACGCTCTTTTTGAGGAAGGATCGAGCTTTTTGTTTTTCATGAAACACATCTCAGGGAGGTTTTACTGCATGCATCCATCCTTTCCTGTATAGCAAGTTTCTGCAGAGGAAAGGGAAGATAGATTGACAGCCCAGGTATAAAATTCAGTGCTGGCAGTCAGGGACGTGGGCTCTGTACCAGCCACTCACTTAGGCGGCTCCATCCATAAAAAGTCAGGACCAAATACAGACATTTTCATTTCATCTCTGGCACTTGGACTCAAGCACTTCTGATTAAGTCAGAAAGGACAGATAGAACTAAAATTTAGCTAGAATTTAGTATGAGTATGGCCTTGAAGTCTTTGCTTTCATGTGCGAATTTAGTCAAGTTCAGCCACAGTATGTGTTACAAGAGTTTCCTCATAACCAACCCTGACAAGACTCTGCAGTGCAGAATGTATCTTGCTGGTGAAGGGAAAAGCAAACAGCTTAGAAGGGACTCTTCGCATTACTCTCTCAGTCAAACCCAAGACTGTCCATCTTCATCTAGAGAACAGGCGATAGGAATTCCTGCAGGCAGAGCCAGCATTTTGTTCAGAAGTGTTGACTTGTAAGAGTCTATTCAAAATGAAAGGAGTCTATTCAAAATGAAAGGAGTCTATTCAAAAGGAAAGGATTTTTTTTTTTTTTTTTTTTTTTTTTTTTTTTTTTTTTTTTTATTCAAGACCAATTCTGAAAGATGACAGATACATAGACATTTCCAAAGTCTGAGGCCCTTAGAAACTCCAGCCAACTCCACTGGTGCCTTCCTTAGTTTCTCTTCCACCCTAACCAGAGTGAAAGAGCAAGCATCACTTCTCCATCTCACCTTTGAGGAACTGAAGTCAATTAATCTCCCTGTGGTGGTTTGAATAGGAATGCCCCCCATAGATTCTTGTGTTTGAATACTTGGCCATAGGAAGTAGCTTATGGCACAGTAGGAGGTGTGGCCTTGTTGGAGGAGGTGTGGCCTTGTTAGAGGAAGTGTGTCACCGTTGGGGTGGGCTTTGAGGTCTCCTATGCTCAAGTCTCCTCCTTGCTGCCTTTGGATCCAGATGTAGAAGTCTCTGTTCCTTCAGCACCATGTCTGCCTGCACACTGCCATGCTTCCCACCATGATGATAATGGACTGAACCTCAGAAATTGTAAGCCAGCCCCAATTGAATGTTTTCTTTTCTGAGAGTTGCCTAGTTCGTGGTGTCTCTTCACAGCAATGGAAATCCCAACTAAGACACCATCCTATGATACTCAGATGGAACACTAACCCAGATTTGCTTCTCAAGTCTCCAGCTTTCCCCTTACCTCCTTAATTGTCAATGGATGTGTTGTGCCTCCAAAAGTCTGTTTCATTCATCAGGAAAACTGTTGCTTCCTACATATGCTGGTTAGTTTTTTGTCAATGTGACATAAGCTTGGGTCATCTGGGAAGATAGAAACTCGACTGGGGGAAAAAAGCTTCCATCTGGTTGGTTGGTCTGTAGGCAAATCTATAGGACATTTTCTTGATTACTGACTGATGTGGGAGGGCCCAGCTCACTGAGAGTTGTGCACCTCTGGGCAAGTGGCTCTGGGTTAGATAAGAAAGGAGGCTGAGCAAGCCATGGGGAGTAAGTGAATAAGCAGCATTCCTCCGTAGCTTCTGTTTCAGTTCCTGTCTCCAGGTTCCTGCCTTCACTTTCCTTTACGATGGACTGTAAGATGTAATATGAAATGACCCCAAGGTATATGGGTCCTAATGTTTATCTCACTACTGGAAAGCAGACTAAGATACCACAGGTCTCTTTGTTAAAGCTATAAGAATAAAGTCAAAGGCTATAGACAACAAAGCCAGTATCTGCCACATTTGTGTGGGTCTTTTGGGATATTTATAAGTTGCCTTAAGTGGGTTAATTTTTATTATCATTATCCTCACAATTCAGTGAATTGCTCTGGTGTATGTAGGTAGAGTTAATCCAACTTGGAAATCCCTTCTAGAAACATGGCAGTCCCTAGAGAATGAGTGACAGACAGCTGATGAGCAAGCTGCCCCAAACCAAAAGTGCCCCCTCCCATCCAGACCCAGTGGTCCTCCATGTCATTAAACGCCTGAGGCAGGAAGTACATCATTCCTAATGGATCATGTGTCAACACTTGCCCTACCTATATCTGTCCCTGGGAGGGGGGAGGGGGGAGGGGGAGGGGTGTGGAACAATAAAAAGGATTATCTTGCATATGCAAGGCGAGTCAAATAAGAGTTGGCTCCTTCCTCTGAGTAAATAAACATGCAGAAGTGGCAAAGTGGGCCACTTGCAGGTCTACGCCAACCTGCAAATTCTACTCCTGGGGACCAAATTCCTTTACCCTTCTGGATGGGCCACCATCACTGGGGGAAGGAGTGAGGAAGGGACTCGCTCCTCCCCAGAAGGACAGCATTGCTCTCTGCCTCACAGTCCACAGGGCCCCCTTAGTGGCAGGCTTTCTGCAAACAAATAATAGAAAAATGACTTCTCACACTTGATTCCCGTTCCCAGAAAAGAAACCTCTATTTAAGGTGTTTCGTTCTATTCAGAAGGAATTTATATTGGACACTGAGGTCATCAGCACCATGGCAGCGTTCGGGAGGAGCGAGTGCTATTATTATTTCCAAAGACGGTATTAAGACGATACAGTGCGCTACTGTCACGTTAAGTACTGGGAGAAGAACAGGGGACCGTCGTGTAGTGAAGGGGAGAAGGCTAGGAATTGATTCGCATTCTAATTCAGGAAAATAGGCCAAGAGGGCTCTGGGGGCCCAGGAAAGGACCCAGATGGCCTGTTTGGCACCTTCATAACTATTAATGAAAATTGGCAAAAAATGACCTATAGAATGTTTTACAAGGGTCCGCCCAGAGGGCATAGGTCCGTGCTGCACGCGGGGGTCCACAGGGTTCAAAAGATGAGGTCCTCAATGCATTCTGAGGAGGATGATTATGTTCCAGAGCTACACAGAAATGTTCACCTCAGAGCTGCCTGATTGGGAGGAAACACTTAGCACAATGTATTAGAAATACCCAAGCCGAGATCATCCAAGATGGCGTCAATCGCACACTGTGGTCTGATCCACGGGACAGCAGTGACTGCACAGCTACCAAAGGACCATACTGAGAGCTCCAAAACACAGTGCTGCCGTTTCCCAGAAAGAAGGAAATCCTGTCACGTGGATCGTCCATGCCCTCCTGCCACAGGATCATGGGACCATGCTCAGGTGAGCTTTCAGGGACCCTGGGCCGCTGTCGCTGCTTTTCAGGTTGCGGCCTGGCTAAGGAGATGGCGTTTGAGGAGGGGGTGCTGTTCAAGTCGAGTGAGGACTGCACCACCCACACCACAGGCCTCACGGACCTCCTCTCATGGGTTGCAGAGGTGGATACTAGGGGCAGCACCAAGGGAGGGGATGGGGTGGGAGCCATGGCGGATGGAGCACTCGATGAAACCAGAGACTCAGGAGGCGCGAATCATCAGAGCCACACGTTCCCCGAGACAAGAAGCTGAGCTGAGCCAACATCAATGGTTTCTGCAAGATACTCAATGAAGGCTTTGAGGGGCCTCCACTTGCCACCTGCTTGATGGCCCACAAGACCCAGTACCCCCAGAAGTAGGAGGCCATCCAGGCCTTGACGGCCAGCAACAATCTGGTGAATTGAATGAGAGCAGGAGAGCTGGCCCTGAGGACATGGAAGCAAGAGAGCTGACCCTGAAGACACAAGAACAGAAGAGCTGGCCCTCAGGACATGGGAGCAGGTAGGCCAGCCCTGGGGACATGGGAGTCAGAAAGCTGGCCCTGCCCTGAGGACACGGAAGAGGGAGAACCAGCCGCACTCTGAGGACATGGGAGCAGGTGAACTGGCCCTGCCCTGAGGACAGGGAACAGGAGAGTGGGCCCTGCCCTGAGGACAAGGGAACAGGTGAGAGAGCCCTGGCCTGACTACATGGAAACAGGAGAGCAGGCCCTGCCCTGAAGACAAGGAAGTGGGCCCTGATCCAGGGCTCTGAGTGAACCTCACCCCAACATCTACCCCACGTATGACCTGCTGGAACACATGAAGGGGCTGGACCTGCAGATTCAAACATTAAGAATTTCCTTGGCACACCAACAATGGGATATCCGACAGCAGTCCCAGTGAGGATCCTGTAACGATAGTGTAGGCCTCAAACCAGACCCATGACTCCCAGCAATGAACATTTGAAAATAAACATATGTGGACAAAAGGCTATACTGCGTGATACACTACAGCTTCTGTGATAATATTTTTTGTTTGTCTGTTTCTTTTGTTTTACTGGGGGGAGGAGAGGGATTTTGGTGCATGACGTGTAAATCATAGACATTCAATAAACGTTTTTTGTTTTTTTTTTTTTTTTAAAGAAAGAATGCTTTACAAAATGTGCTGACTTGGAGTTTGCCGTCTCGAAGAATGTCAAAGTTATATACAAAATGGCAAAGTGATGAAGAGAGAAAAGAGGGTCCTGGGTTTATCCTCACGTTCTTTCTGTTTCTCCCTGTAGTGCTGACAATAAAGCCAGGGCCCCGTGTGCATGCTAGGCAAGCGCTGTACCACTGAGCTACACCCTCGGCCTTGAGGTCACACTTAATGTCAAATATGACATCTTCCTATAAAAGTCTGAAACCAAGTCATTTTTTAGCATGACGTTATGATTAATGAGTCATTTAAGCAGACTTTTTATTCCTTGGGAGTGTCTAATTCACCTTGAACACAGACCCACCTACACTACACAGATAGCATTTTTACCCGATGCTGCACATCTGCCTTGAGTGCTACAGTGTGAGGAGCCAGGCCACTCACCAAGCTCAAAGCCACCTGCCCATCTTTTCAAGGTTTCCATCACAGCTGTGTCTAGATCCTTTCCTTGTTTGCTTGTTTGTGTGCTTGTTCGGTGACAGCGTTGTCGCTCCAGAAACTGGATGTGCAAATAAGAAGAGCTGAAGATGAGGTGCACAGCAGAGGCCACAGCACCACACAATGTTTGCCCTTGAACTTTCATCACTTGGCCTTGTCTTTCTCTTAGCTGTTGACTTCGGAAGCCCTGCCACTTCAACAGGGACCTGGTCTTACTTGCTTTCCCAGCATCCAACATTCCAAGGAAAGAAAACCCCAAACCTTGCTTTCATGGCATACTTCTGTTTAGCACAACTCAAACCCAGATCTCTTTAAAAAAAAAAAAAAAAAAAAAAAAAAGGAGGGGGGTAATTAAAAATTGTCTTGCATTTGAAATTTAGATTGAGAAATTAGTTTGTAGACGTTAGAATGAATGCAAAATTATAAAGCCGAAGGGCACAGGCTGAGCCTGGCTTAGGTGGCCCACTGTTCCCTGAAGCAGATCACTTAGCACTTCCAGGGGTCATGGGTCATTTTTCCCCCCCTACAAAATGTGTGGGAGGGGTCCTGAATTTTATCTGTGCAAAACTAGACAGTCACAAACCTATCACCTACACCCATTTCCTCATCAGCAGTTTGGGTGCCTAACTGTGTGCCAAACCCTCTGCTAGGTTCTAGGAGAGTCACAGAGATGAGGATGGGGTGAGCCACACCAGCCGCTGGCTGATGTGTTCTGGTACTGTGACGGATGGCAATGCTGCCAGAGCAACCTAGTGGTTACTTTCTTTTCTTAACCCAAAAGAGGCATATTTAAAGGGAAAATTTTAACCTATTTTCCCCAACCCAAAATAGAAATGGGGCCATAATGTTACTGCTATTATTATAATGTGCATTTCATATGCAAAAATGTTGGCTCGGATTAAAGGGAGGAAGCATTTGGAATGCTTTCAATTCTGCCTCTCTCCTGAAAGGCTCTCTTACTCAGTATTTGAGGTAGCATTTCTCAAAATGTGTTTCATGGCAAACTCGCCCCTCTGAGCATTAACCCTGCTCTGTGAGAGAAGGCTGCAGGGTCATGGAAGCTGAAGGAATACTAGACAGGAAAGTTAAACAGGTCTCCTCAGAGCAAGGTTTCTGGGTGTTTCTGTTGAATCATGTGACTCTAACAGGGCAGGGAAGCATATGAGCAACCAAGTGTATTGAACCGTAGAGTGTGACATTGTTTTACCAAGCACTTCATGGACCAGTCTTCCACGGGAGCAGCCATTAGCACATTTCTGAAAATTGTTATTTTTTAAAATGTGCGTCTTTCACATACAAACTTGCATGCGAATTTTCATAGCACCTGACACATTAGTGTCCAAAAATAGAAACAATCCAAATGTTCGTCTTATGATGAATAAATGCATAAAATCTGGAGTATTACTCCACTCTCAGGAGGAGTCAAAAGCTGAAGTTCTAATGTGACAATACTGAGCCAGGTGGTGGTGGCACACGCCTTCATAATCCCAGCACTTGGGAGGCAGAGGCAGGCGGGTCGCTGTGAGTTCGAGGCCAGCCTGGTCTACAAAGCAAGTCCAGGACAGCCAAGGCTACACAGAGAAACCTTGTCTCAAAACACCAAAAATAAATTTAAAAAATAAAATAAAATAATGTGACAGCACTGAAAGCCTGACAAATAGAAAGAAACCAAACATTAAAGGTCACATATTGTTTGGTGCCATTTATATGGAGTAGCAGAGTCATCACACTCATGAAGATGGAAAGTAAGCTAACCCAAGTGGGTATGTTTTCTTGGTGGGGCAATATAAACAAGCAGACTATAATCTTTATCAGGGGCCAGGGGAAATAACTCTATCTCCAGGAACCCTGATAAGTCATGTCTTTGTAAGATTTAACCAAAAGGGGCTGAGGGTGGTGGCTCATGCCTCTAAGCCCAGCACTCCAGAGGCAAAGGCAGGTGGATTGCTGTGAGTTCGAGGCCAGCTTGGTCTACACTGCGAGTCCAGGACAGCCAAGGCTAAACAGAGAAACCCTGTCTCAAACCACGCCCCCCCCAAAAAAAATTTTAACCAAAAGGGACGCTGGCCTGTCCCTTTCTGTGCTGTCTACTTACACCCGGACTGAAGCATCACATTTCCCTGCTGGGTTGCTATGAGAGTTATTGAGGTAATCATGCACATGACACTTTGAAAATCATGTCTGACCCTCAGCATTTAATATTTGTAGTGACTTAATTTCTTACTTTTCTTTGTGTGTGTGTGTGTGTGTGTGTGTGTGTGTGTGTGTGTGTGTGTTTGTGGTTTTTTGAGACACAGTTTCTCAATGCAGCCTTGGCTGTCCTGGACTCGCTTTGTAGACCAGGCTGGCCTCGAACTCACAGCGATCCGCCTGCCTCTGCCTCCTGAGTGCTGGGGTTAAAGGCGTGCGCCACCACGGATTGGCAATTTCTTATTTTTCTTGGTAAGCCTGTTTTACCAACATCATTTTGGTACTTTGTATTTTGTTTTTCCTATTTCACCCTTCCCTTGTTTTAATCTCTTTGAACGCATGCAATATGGCCAATACAACAAAACAAAACAACAAACAAACAAACAAAAACACCCCACAGCCTGTTTAAAGCAGGTCTTGATTACTTAGAAATCACCACAGCCTTGCTTTCCTGTCATTGTTCCAAGCTGTGTGTGCCAATTTATTTTTGTTTCTTCCTAAATATATGACCTGTAACCCATGTTGTGGTTTTTGGCTTGTCTCCAGCGTGTCTACAAACTCCATGTCCATCCTTTTTCCTCTGGATATCGATGACGATTAGAAAGGAGTGCAAAGAAAAAGGAAAAGACAACCAAAAATTTTGCCTGAGAATGCTTATTACCTACCCCGTTGAAGGAGTGTTGACATGGCGGCTGTATCAAATAAAGGCAGGGATGTCCAACAGTGGGAGGCACGCTGTGCATCCAAAGACAGACAAATTCTAGCAAGCTGCCGCGGCGGCGGCCTGGAGGGCAGCGAAGGGGGCTGTGTATCTCTCTCCCGTGACAGTTGCTGCATTAGTGCCCATGAGTGGCTTCCATCACTTCTCAGTTAAGCCTTCCTAGTGAATGGACACACTTCAGCTTCACAGAGTAAGACATACGGGAATGCACATTTCAGAAAGCCTGAAAAAGAGGAGATCGGGGCTCATGGGATCTACCTACTGATTTTGGTTTCTTCTGTAAATTAGACATTCATTAGATAGCTTTCAGAAGTCCCCTTCACACACACACACACACACTCACACGTGACCTTGGAAAATGTCCTATTTTCTTCCCCAGCACCCCCCCCCCTTTCTTGTAACCATTGTGTTTTAACAGCTGTATTAAGTCCCTTTTTAATAAACTCTGAATCTTCTTTGAAAAAAAAAAAAGGGTTCCTTTTAGAATTACCACATTATGGTTCTAAAATTAATTGGGAGGTTGCAGGCATCATTTATGATTTAATTGACTCAGTGAACACCATTGAGATACCCTAGTATATAAGACCTTGACACAAGCAGTGAGGGGAGAGTTCTTTGGGTGCATTATCCACAGTGGGGTACCAAGGCTTCCTGGTGAGCTGTTTTAGAGAAAAGAATATGAATGTTGTGGGGTCTGCTTAAATCTAACATAACCCAAATGCCAGGTCAATGCAGAATACAAAAATATACTGTAATCAAACCATTACTGATTGGTCAGGGCCGCAGAACAGACTCAGGAGCTGAACTGCGACCCTGAAGGCACATTGTACAGTATATTTAAAGAATGAAACCATAAAGTGAGGGGGCGTGGGGTTGGCTGTAGCACTGCCCAATCATATTTTGACATAAGGGGTTGAGCAAGAGAGTATCCATCATTCAGGACAAGAGTAGGTTCCTGAGCCTGGGACCATGAACTTAGTGTGACCCTGCCAGCAAGATGGAGAAATTGTCTTTGAAATGGCTGGACTCAGACAACTGTCTCCTTACAACAGAAGCTACTTAGCTGTTGGGAAGTCCCTAGCTCTCCTAGGGCCTGGGGCCTTGAATTTAGTTCCTCCCTATGATCAAATGGAGTCTGAAAACAAATGGTAGTACTTAGACTAAGTTTCTTTTGCTTGTTCCCAACAGTGAAGACCAGAAGCTGAGAAGACAAAGAGCTGGGAGGCAGAGAGAAAGGTGTCCACAAAGACCAAGCCTGAGAACAGCCCAGCTTGCTCAAGGGACTCGCTTATCTATAAATGCTCAGAACAGACCATACACCTGCTGTGGAAGTTTGTGCAGGGCAGAACGCAATCTGTTACACCTGTCTAGTGTTTTTCTGTACTGGTTTACTTTTCTCATTTACCTGGTAGAAGTAACTTAGGGAAGAGGCTAGTGTTTGCCAACTTGACAGGATCTGAGTTGCCTAGGAGACAAGCCTCTGGCTATACCCATGAAAGATTATGTACCTGGCATGTGCTGTGAGGGGTTATTTAGATTAGGTTAATTGAGATGGGAAGATCCAACCTCAACGTGGGGAGCATCATCAACCTGTGAACTAGGATCCTGGGCTAATGAAAGGGATCAAGTGCTCTGGTCACTAGATCCATCACTCTCTGCTTCCTGGCTGTGGCAACAATAGGACCAGCTGCTCCAGGAGCCACTGCCGCAAGTACCCGCTACAGTGACTGTCCAGTATGATGCCCTCAGACTGAGAAAAAACCAAACCCTTCCTCCATTAAGTTTGCTTCTCATCAGCTGTTTTTGTTGTTGTTGTTTCCACAACAAACAAATATGTGACTAATACTTGGGCTTTAGCTTGTGGGTTGAAGGGAATACAGCCAACATTGTGGGGAAGGCAAGGCATGATGCGATCCGAGTTCTATGGCACTGGGACTATGAAGTGACTGACTGTTGCATCTGGGTAAATAAAAAAGACAAGAAAATAGGTCAAGCTATAACCATTGAAGCCTGTCTTCCTGCAACCCACTTCTTCCAGCAAGGCGCCTTTCTCCGCCCCCCCCCCCCTGGTTTTTTTTTTTTTGAGACAGGTTTTCTCTGTGCAGCCTTGGCTGTCCTAGACTTGCTTTGTAGACCAGGCTGGCCTCAAACTCACAGTGATCCACCTGCCTCTGCCTCCCGAGTGCTGAGATTAAAGGCATGAGCCACCACCACCCGGCTAAGGCTCCACTTCTTTTTATTTATTTATTTTTTTAATTTTTATTTTTTAAATATATTTTATTAATTTATTCATATTACATCTCAATTGTTATCCCATCCCTTGTATCCTCCCATGCCTTCCTCCCTCTCATTTTCCCCTTACTCCCTCCCCTAAGACTGTGAGTGAGAGGGATCTCCTCCCCCTGTATATCTCTTAGGGTAATCAAGTCTCTCTTGTAGCCTGCTATCCTTCCTCTGAGTGCCACCAGGCCTCCCCATCCAGGGGATGTGGTCAAATATGGAGCACCCAAGTTCGTGTGAAAGTCAGACCCCACTCTCCACTCAACTGTGGAGAATGTCCTGTCCATTGACTAGATCTGTATAGGGGTTTGAAGTTTAATGCATGTATTGTCCTTGGCTGGTGCCGTAGTTTGAGCAGGACCCCGGGCCCAGATCTGCCCGTCGTAATGTTCTTCTTGTTTCTAGGACCCTCTGGATCCTTCTATTTTCCCATTCTCCCATGCTTCTCTCACCTAGAGTCCCAGTAGGATGTCTTCCCTTCTGTCCCACTTTCCTGATAAGTGAAGACATTCATGGGACATGCCCCTTGGGCTAGTGTCCAGATATAAGTGAGTATATACCATTAGACTCTTTCTGCTTGGGGGTTTGGTTTTTTGAGACAGAATTTCTCTGTGCAGCCTTGGCTGTCCTAGACTCACTTTGTAGATCAGGCTGGCCTCGAACTCACAGCAATCCGCCCGCCTCTGCCTCCCAAGTGCTGGGATTAAAGGTGTGTGCCACCATCACCTGGCTAAGGCTCCACTTCTTAACCTTCCAAATAACACTACTAGCTATAGAACCTGTAGGAGACATTTTATAACATCCCTTTCTCTTCAGATGTCATGGTAAGCAGTTGGGATGCCTATAAACAAACAAACAAACGAACAAAAAGAGAAAATAGAAGTGTTTTGTTTTTTTAAGATTTATGATTATTATTTTAAAGTGTGTGTGCGTGCGTGCGTGCGCGCACGCGCGCGTGCGCATAAGCAACAGGTAAGTGCTACTGCTTGAGGAGGTGCCCCTGGAGTTGGAATTACAGGAGGTGGTGAGTCACTCAACATGGGTGTTAGGAACAGACCTTGGAGCCTCTACGAGCCCCTGTCCAGTCTGGAACAGAGATGTTTGAATGGACAAATAGCACGATCATGCTGGTATTATAGAAAATGGAAGAAAATAAGAGAGTGTCTATAAAGGCAGGAAGATCATTAGGCAAGAAATTATATGGATCTAAAGTCATATAATTTCAGTGGACATATTATGGCTGGGGACACTGAGGGCAGAGTTGAGTCTTGTTGAGAAAGAAAAACAAACAAACAAACCAGGGATAACAAATTAGATGCACGTGCTAAGACAGGAGACTAACCTGAGTGACTAAGTAAATGGAGCCACCAACCTTCAGAGAATGTTTTCGCAGGGACAGAGATGGATCTAACACTTTTAAGTAGGGATGCCCAATAGATTAAAAAAAACAATCTGGGTTGGACTTCATCTCAGTGGTCATTAGCATATATGTAAAAGAAGTTACCACTGCATTGTAAACTCAGCAATCAGGGACTCAGCTCAAGAAAGATATGAATGGCCGGGCGTGGTGACACATACCTTTAATCCCCGCACTCAGGAGGCAGAGGTAGGCAGACTGCTGTAAGTTCAAGGCCAGACTGGTCTACAAAGAGAGTCCAGGACAACCAGGGCTACTACACAGAGAGAACCTGTCTTGAAAAACCAAAAAGGAAAAAAAAAGATTTTCTTTTCCTTAAAAATTTAGTCACTTTTATTTTATATGTGTATGTGTTTGCCTGCATGTATGTGAGTGCACCATTTGTGTGCCTGGTGCCTGTTGAGTCCAGAAAGGGCATCAGATACTCTGGAAATAGAGTTATGGATGTTTGTGAGCACCATGTGGGTGCTGGGAACTGAACTTGCATCCTCTGCAAAAGGATGCACTCAAGTGTATGTATGCATGTGGTGTGTGTGTGTGTGTGTGTGTGTGTGTGTATGTGTGTGCACGCTCTAAACATACTAAAAAACATACTTAGAAATTAAAGCTGGCATAATAGTGGGTGTCAAGCAAAAGATAAGCTCCCTCCAAGTCATCATTGTCCGAGGATTGCCCTGCAGAGGTATTTAACTGGGTACATTGCCAGGCTTTCTGCCAAGGATATGAATAACACTCCTGTCACCTCTTGGAACTGCCTGGCTAGGGGTCAGCTGTCCTCTCTGCTGCCTAAGTCTTGGCATTGTTTTTAAATCTTAGGATGACTAGCCTGCCCTGTTGAATTAACTAAAACAGCTCACCAAATACACACACACACACACACACACACACACACACACACACACACACACACACACCGCAGTCTTGCTTTAGCTGGATGAAGTCCTAAGCAGGCACGGAAGTGCTGTGAAAGAACTGCCACCCTCTGATCCTCCTTCCTCTCTGCTTCAAAAGGGAAGAGTGGCTTTGAAAACCAAAGCCCTCATGAGGGTGTCCCTCTCTCCCTGAGCGCTCCTGGAGGAGTCTGTTCTCCTGCGATGGAGAGGCACCCTGGGGCTGCCCTGTGAAATAGGCATGAGCCACCATCCTGCCTGAAGACAGGCAGGCTAAAGCTAAGGAGGAATATACCAGAGGCTAAGAGCATGAGAGTGAAACGGATTTGCAGGTAAAATAATAAGTACATGTCTTTTCAAAGAAGCGCCACAAACGCGTTGTTGCTTCGGCTGACATACATGCTTGGGGATCTGGGAAAGTTCCGACCTCACACGGAATGATAGCCAGAAAAGTGCAAATGTGTGTACGCTTGCTTCTGCCCACAGGGTTTTTGTTTTCCAGCTGCTGTCATTCTCACCCCCAGGGATATGAACGCACCGATGAGCAAATGTGGGGGGTGGGAGTAGGGGGGTTGTGGGGGTGGGGGGGTTTGGGGGGTCGGGGGTGGGAAACAGGGCTCATACCTTCTGGCACAGACCCAGTTTTCCAATCTTGAAACTACTCAGCCGGTTTCCCTTCTCCAAGTAGCTGCATTGTGCAACTTGAAAGACACCGTGGAAATAGCTATGGGAACACAAAGAATGAAAGAAACACACACCACGGGTGTGCAGAGAGGAAGCCTTCTTAATAGATTTCAAAAAAAGCTGAACCGGGAGCCCGTCCTGACTCTTAAGAGATTTACCAGAAATGTAGGCAGAATTCCAAGGCAACACTGCTAGTAGGAAAGATGAAAACACTGGGCGCTGTAGACAAGAAGATGGACATTCAACTCACACTGGTAATTGGGTACATGCATGGCTTCATGCTGACAAGCATCATGGGAGTTGCCCTTTTAACTTTTGCCATTTGGAGCAAACATGGCCATGGAGCCTTTCATATTTCTGATGCATGGAATCAATATACAAGTTCCAATAAACTTTAATGTACCGAAGTGTTGGAAGTTGGGTTGTAAGCTCCAAACCAGTTGGCCATCCTGGCGTACTGGCCATTTGTTGATTTTTGGCAACTCTGAGAGCAAAGAAAGCATAAGGGTTTTGTTGTTGGTTGGTTGTTTTCGTTTTGTTCTGTTTTTCCTTTAACTTAATCAAGGAATAGATATGTTCAGGGGGGAGACTAGGCCACCCTTTCTGTGGAACTCGGTCAGAGTTTATGAGAAAGTTAGCAGGATAATAGAATAAACAGATGCCCAGAAGAGATGGGTAATCATGGACTAGGGGCTTTCCCAATAGCCTTCCAGATGCCCAGCAAGAACCTTTGATAGCAAGAAAGAGTCCAGGAGTGAGGAAGAGGAGGGTGGAGGAAGAGAAGGAGGAGAGAGGACAAAGGAGAGAGAAGGGAGGGAGGGAGGAAAAAGGGGGAGAGAGAGGGAGGGGAGGGAGAAGAGTAGCGAGATAAGAAAGGGGAGGGGGGGGGGAGGAGGAAGGAGGGGGAGGCAGGGAAGAGAGAGAGGGACAGCCTGGGTCAGCCACCACCACTCCCATTTGTGGCATGTGACTGTCATGTAACCCGTGGCTGTGGCCACCACACTGCAGCCACGAGGGAGGAGTCCTGAAATGAAAAGCCACAGTGGCATGGGCGTGTAAAAAGAGAGCCCTGTCTGGGTGTCCACACTAAGAGGAACCAATGACAGCATCATCCTCTGCCTAGACATCTTGTTTAAAAAAGAGCAATAAATCCCGTTTATTCCATAGCACAATTAGTCTCTTATTGTCCAGACATTTTGTTTCCAACATTCCTTCTTTTACATGTCAATGGGACAGAAAATTAGCCCCATCTTCCGTGCTTCCGTGATTACATCCTTACTTGTGTTTGCAGGACAATTGCTGAGTCAAAAGTGTGATATAAATTTATAATCTCTCTATAGTAGTCCGTGCAAGAGCACCGCCCCCGCCCCCACCCCAGCATAGTCCATGTTTTGCCAACTTGATAAATTTTAGAAAATTGCCTTTCCTATGTTTAGGCCATTGCTCACGTGATGGCTGAGATGGACCACTCGCTGTCTGGGAACACTTGTTTGCCATTTCAATCTCAGATGTGCCTCTGATGGCTCGTCTGCAGGATCAAGGCTCTTAAAGAGAGGTCCCCTCTCTGCATCCACGGATTCAATAACTACAAACAAGCAAAAAAAAAAAAAAAAAAAAAAAAAAAAAATGGTGTCGCTTGGGTGGTTTCTAAACACACACAGTTTTAAAATGACCGTTCCGTAGGCAGCGCAGCCTAACGCTTATTGATACAGCATCCGCCTTGTGTTAGTGTTACGTGTAACCCTAAGATTCCAACCCTGTAAAAGGATATGCACCAGCGGACTGTATCTAAGCACTGCCTCGGGTAACCACGATTTAAATATGCAAGAAGCCTTGGGAACAGACACCCTCAGATACCGTGGATGACTATATATTCTGCCTCCACCTCTTCATGGTCCCCGACGTCAGCCTCTCTGGTCAATTGCTAATGACCCGCCATTTACCACTTCCTCTTTAGAATGCTCTTGCCTTCCTACTCCTTTTTGCCTACCCAGTGGTTCCTTCTGAGGCTCCCCGTCTTCCTGACCTTGTGTCCCAGTGCTGGGGGGCCTCTCCTTTGGCGACCTCATTCGCCCCTCTGTAAACTTCAGACCAAGTCAGTGTCATCAGCTTCAACCTAGACCCCCACAGCAACAATCTACCTCTTCCTCTTCTTTACATCACTTTGATCTTCTGTCTATGTAGCAGACTTTTGTGTTGTGTATTGGGTACGCATTCCGGTGTGTACATACATATGTGCCAGTGCGCTTGAATCTGTGTGTTAAGTTGTCGCGACCCTTCCGACCAGCGGAAAATAAGGACACGACCCGAGAGTTCTTCTCCAGGAAGTTAATTCGGGAACCTTTTCAGCAAGCTGCTTCTTTCTGCGCCCCAGCGCCCCTCTTATATATCCTCTGCCTCACCCAATCAGCAGCTCTTATGTTGATTCCCGACAAGGTGGGGTGCATACATCAGAGCAAAGTATGGCCCACAACCCAAATAAGGACTTGTTTACCAGCCAGGAGCAGAATTGCAAGTCATCTTGCCTGGCAGGTTGCCAGGAGCTTCAGCTTCCCACATTAAGTATTAGGTGTCTTCACCTTACTTTTTGAAACAGTCTCTTCCTCCCTCCCTCCCTGTCTCCCTCCCCACTCCCTCTTTGTTTTTCGAGACAAGATTTCTCTGTGTAGTCTTGGCTGTCCTTGTTTTGTAGACCAGGCTGGCCTTGAACTTAGAGTGATTCGCATGCCTCTGCCTCCCAAGTGCTGGGATTAAAGGCGTGCGCCACCACACCCTTCGAGACAGAGTCTCTTATCGATCCAAGAGCTCATCCATTTGGTTAGACTGACTGGCCAGTGTTCTCTAGGGACCTCTTCCTAGATATGCCTCCCCAACACTGGGATTACAGGCATATATGTAGGCACACCCAGGTCCTTGCACGGCTGCTGGGGATCCGAACTGAGGGCCTTGTGCTTGCGCAGCGTGACTGAGCACTTTGATGACTCCCCAGAACTTAGACTTGACAAGGCCTGCAGTAAACCTAGACCCCCCTGCTCAGATCTAGCCAATGGACAGCTCATTCTCCATGGCTGTGGGGGGAGTGGGGACTGCCTTTGACATGACCTCTGGTGCCCCCAATTTGATCACTTCCCCATGGTGGGGAGGCCTGGTGGGCACATAAAGGAAGGGGAAGCAGGCCATCTGGATGAGACTTGATACGCTGTGGTCAGATGGTAGGGGAAGAGGTCCCCTTCTGTCAGAGGTAGGGGGGAGCGGTGGGGGACACGCAACAGGGCAGAAGAGGGAAGGAGGGTAGGAATGGGAAGATACAAGCGAGGGGATAACAGTCGGGATGTAATCTGAATAAACTAAATACATTACAATTTAAAAAAGAAAAAGCAAACCTCGTGATGCTACTCACCCATCTGAACTCACCATTGTTTCCCCATAATGTATAAAAATGCATAAACGGAACTCCAAGCTACCATTCAATATGGCTCTGCTGCGGTCACTCGTGTCTTCACTCCCGTGCATCTGCCCTCTCCCTCCACGCTGGCCTCCTTTCTGCTCTTTGTTTCACTTCGTCCTGCAACTCCAGGGCCTTTGCGCATGCTGTTTCCTCTTGTTGGAGAGCTCTTCCCACTCCCCACAACCCTCTCACACTGTCAAGCTTTTTAAAAACTCTTCAAGGAGGCTTTCCTGGCCTCTAGCAAAGCACGCACTCACATTCTGCACTGTAACCTAATTGCTCTCTCCATAGCATGTACAGCCATGTACAGCTACATGCTTATTTCTTTCTTATCAATCACATCTTCCCATTATACTCAAAGATTTGGGAGAGCAGAGGATTCCATCCTATTCAGCAGCTCACGCACAGCGCCTAGTCAGCGCCTCCTGTAGGACAGGCTGGGAAGAAATATTTGTTGAATAGTAGATAAATATTTCCCTGTCTAGCTTTTTCCGGCATTTTATTTTATTTTTCCTCAATTTTAAAGGACTGCGTGCAGGCATTGCATCTTAAATGTTAAATATGCTAGTACGTTGTCTTTTGTTCTGCTTCCTTTGTGATGTTTTTGGTCTACAGATGTTTTCACATTGATATTTTCAAGTCTATCCTTCTAAAATAAACTGAGATGCCAAGCTTATTCCGGGCTTACCCAACGAGCTCATAAATATTCATGTTCACTTTCTTCTATTTTGTACTTTAATGTTTCATTTATTTACATTGCAATCTCCAATTCATATTGGATTTGTTCTATGACCTGTGTTAAGACTTACTTTCTTCTAATAATTTTTACTCATTGACAGCTTATTTGAAATACCATGTTAAACTTATTTACGTGCCTGTAAGTATTTGAGTGTATTCTAGCAATTTGAAGAATGCTACCTTTAGTTGTCTGTTTATTCCTGAATTAGGCCATTCTGTTTCATCATCTGATAAGGCCAATATCCACAGCATACAAAGGTTTCAGAGGATTCCCTCTTCCCATTCATGGTTTTTTCCCTTCTAGATACACTTAAAAGAAAGAAAGGCCCCAGTAGATTTGGAATTGAAATTGCGTTTGATTTATATAGTTTAATTTGGGGAAATTGAAATCTTAACATTATTAAGTCTTCTCTCCCAGGAATGTGGTCCATCTTTCCATTTAATTCTTTTAAAATTTATAGTCCTCAGTAAAAATGTGTGTGTGTGTATGTGTGTGTGTGTGTGTTTTATACCACACATCTATTTCCTTTTAGGTAAACACAGGAGACCCTGAGTCATCAAGTGCTTTGGCATTCGCACCTGCTGGCTAGGGGCAGTTTGTGTGTCCTGTGTGCATTAACCCATGAGAACACACTCCACTTGCTGGCAGGGCAAGCTGGAAATCTGCAGTGATAGCCTCAGTGGCAGTGGTGTTGAGGGAGGGAAGGAGAGGAGTCATTTTGTGTGTCTGTTTTCCTGGGCCATGGTGTGCCCAGCTTACACAGTGTCTCTAAGTGTGCCTATGGGGCTGTTTCCAGGTGAGACCATCACCCGAATGAGTGGAGTGGATAAAGTCTATTCCTGTTCTCATGTGTATAATTGTACACTGCAATGTACATTGTAATTGTACATCTAATTGAAGATTGCAATGTAAATAAATGAAACATTAAAGTACAAGGGGGACAGAAGATGTTCTTCGTCTCGTCTCTTATCTGTTTATGCTGCGCCATCAGCCCTCAGTTCTCTGGGACTCACATCCTTAGCTCTCCGGACAGCACCACTTTCCCTGAATCTTGGGTTTGTGGAGAAGATACAATGCAGCTCCTCAGTTCCGTATGTACAAGCCACGCCCTTCTGCTATATTGTGTGGTGCTCGCATGTGCATGGTTCTGGTTTCGTGAAGAACCCTGGCTGAAAGAGGTAATAAACATCTGGCTTTATTCTCCCTCTGTCAGGGCGACTCTGATAGCTACTCACAGGGGGCCTACTGGGTGGTTCTATATTTAACCCTAGGAAGACAGCTTGATGCAGCCTCTGTTCACTTCTTTCTCATCCCCTTTTCCCATCCTCACTCTTAGACTACGGTACCTGGAACCACTCTTTGAAAGACAGCCCTAACACTTACCTTTGTCTCAGTGTCAGCTACTAACAAAATCTAAACCAAGATGTGATCCCTTTTTGTCTCTAGTGGGTATTATAAATACCACTTTAAGGGAGGCAGAGGTAGGCAGAGCTCTGTGAGTTCAAGGCCAGCCTGGTCTACAAAGCGAGTCCAGGACAGCCGAGGCTACACAGAGAAACTCTGTCTTGAAAAATCAAAAACAAACAAACAACCAAATAGATATATAAAAAATATTGCTTTTTATAACTATAGGCAGATATATGTCCGTATATGAACATATCAAAATATAAGTTTTTGACATGCAATAATTATAATTGTGGAACTGTCTTACATATATGCTCTTAGAGACAGCAAATTAACACACACACACACACACACACACACACACGTTCGGGTATATACACACAAATACAAATACAGCATCTAGATTTGTGTACACTCCTCGTATACGTATCTGGTACTTCAAGGCAATGTTTACAGTTCTCAAGGTACTTCTGCCTGATCACCACCATCATGGACATGAGTCATGTACAGGCCATCCCGCTGCCAGGGTAACCAGAGTCCTGGGCAGGACTGGTTCAAAGGAACAGTACACGCAGGCGCTCGTGGAATTTATAGACCCCCAGGCACTCCTGCATTCGTAACATGAAAGGGCCACTGTGAGTGAGCGCTGCCTCCAGCTCCAGGAGTCAGAAGACAGGGGCGGAAGTTGGTCTGAGCATGCTGCCAGGCCCTACGTACCCACCACATGCCCAGGCCATGACCTGCAACTGTTTAGTAAAGTGTTTGTATTGTTTTTTTTTTTTAAACCATAATTGAGCTATAGAGAAGTTTTAACAGTTCAGAGTATTGCTGCTCCTGCACAGGACAGAGGTTCAATTCCCAGCACCCATATGGAAGCTCACAACCACATGTAAGTCCAGTCCCAGGGGATCTGATATTCTTGTCAGACCTGGACAGGCAGCGGACATGCACACGGAGCAGGGACATGCATGCAGGCGAAACATTCACACATATAAAATTATAAATGAAAAAAACCTAATTTTCAAGGATATTCCGACTCCACGCAGTTTTTCCTCCTGCTCATTGCTCTTAGAACCTCACTTCAGTATCTTTAGAAGGCAGCTCCCATACTGAGTTCACTTATTTAATAATATTAGAATTGACTCTTTTGGTCTTTCCAGGTAGACAATTACATTAACAGGATATAGTAAGAATTTTGTCTTCTGGTTTTTCATACATATGGCTTCTTCTTGTATTTATGAGAATTTTCAGAGCAATATTAAGGATTAGTGTTGAAAGGAATGTCTTTATGTAGCTTCAGATTCGGGTATAAGTAGAAAGCTTCCTCTCTCTCTCTCTCTCTCTCTCTCTCTCTCTCTCTCTCTCTCTCTCTCTCTCTCTCCAGGGTTTCTCTGTGTGGCCTTGGCTGTTCTAGATTCACTTTGTAGACCAGGCTGGCCTCGAACTCACAGCGATCCAGCTGCTTCTGCCTCTCTTTTTATGGAGGGAGGAAGAGAGAGTTAGTGTAGGAGAGCACACAGACCTGATTCCAAACATTTAAAAACATGCGGGAAGGCTGAGCAAGTTATGGTGGCGCACACCTTTAGTCTCTGCACTCAGGAGGCAGAGGCAGGCAGATTTCTGGGTTTGGGGCCAGCCTACTCTACAGAACAAGTTCCAGGATGTCTAGGGCTACACAGAGAAACCCTGTCTCAGGGTGAGGGGTGGGAGGAGGAAGAAAGAAAGAAAGAGAAATTCAAGATGAAGCAAATTTTACTTTTACTTAAATTGAAAAGTGTTCTAAAAAAAATATTAATGTTAGTAGAGTTGGTTCTCTTGGTTTAAAATGTGTTCAATTGCCAAAGTTCTGGGATGATCTCAGTCTATTTGGTATCTTTCTGACTGCTGTATTTTCACTGCCTTTTGGTTCCATGGATCATAAGAAGCAGCTCAGTCTGGACCTTTAAGATCTTAGGGATGCTGAACCTGATTTGTAAGACCAGAACTTTAAACCTGGAACATGTGAGAGAGCCCAAGGGTTCCAGGCTCACACTGGCCCAGGCAAATTCACACACTCCAGGCAAGCAGTTCTGCCCTTATTACTGGTTCTGAGACCCGCACACAGCTATATGTATGTACACAAACTTGGGTATATTTTGACATAGATAAATTTCCTGACTACATGACGTCATCTCAGGCTCACTAAGGTACCTCAGTGCCCACCGAACACTCATTTTATTATCCTCAAGGTGGCCAGATAGATTTGTGCACATGTATAGATAGATCATGCATGAGGGAGAGTGAGATGACTCGGTGGGTAAAGGTGCTTGCTGCCAAGCCTGACAACCTGAGTCCCAGTCTCTGGGGCCCAAATGACAGAGGGAAAGAACTGACTGTCCCAAGCCATCCATGTGCACGCTGTGGCGTGTGAACGCTGTGATATGTGCATGACTGTGTGTACACACAAATAAACGTAATACACATTCAAAATCACGTATGAAAAAAAGACAACAGTGTAGGCATTTTTATAATCGCAAAGTTTGGGTGAGTAACAGGTGATTAGCTGAGTACACTGGGGTCCTTAAAATGGATGTGCCTTAAAGTAAACCACACCTTTCGGACTTGGTGACTTTTCATTTCTCCCTCATTTCTTGTTAAGTATAGCTGCCTTTGTGAATCTGGAGAAAACTGGGAGGGAGGGACACTGAGAGAATAAGACGGATAAACATTACACGCAGGATTTTCCAAGGGTAGTGGTTAATGTTTAGTGTCACCTTGTTGGTATTTAGAGTCACCTGGGAGACAAGCTTCCGGCCGTGCCCGCCCGTAAGAGATTATCCTGACTAGATTAAGTAAGGTAGGAGGATCTACCAGAAAAAAGGGTGATATCCTTCCCTTGCCTGGGGTCCTCATTAAAAAAAAAAAAAAAATCCAGCTGAACACAAACAGTCGTCATTTTCTGCTTCTGGGTTGCAGATGCAATGTGACCAGCTGCCTCCTTCAGCTCCTGTCCCCTTGCCTTTCCCACCACAGTGGTCTGTCACCGCACCCCGAGAGACAAAATAGACTCCTTCCCTAGAATTGCTTTGATTGGAATATTTTATCACAGGAACATATACATCAAGGAATACGTTTTACCCACCACACATTATCAACAGATGGTTGAAAACTCAAGATTGGTGCCATCTGACACATACCTTGGCAAAAATATCCCTTGCCGCCTTATATCTGGCTTGATAAGGACTGCTAGATTATATAATAAATAAAACAAAGTGCTGGCCAATTAAGTAAAGCAATATTGAAAATGAAATTTAGAGGGTGGTAGTTGGTTGTACTTCTAATGTTTAGAACCATCAATGTATATTACCTACCTATGTGAAGTGTAAAATGTATTTGGAAAATGTGTGTCTACTGATTGTCTCGCTGAGCGCTGTCACTTAATTACTTTCTTACTGCTTACTTATACCAGCTCCTAATATAGTCAAGACACTCGGCAAAGCCATTTCCTCTTCTGCGTGGGAACCCACTATACTATATTTCCGGCTCACTTGCATAGAAGTGCAGTCATGTGACAGCCTGCAGAGGCAGAAATAACATGTGTCACTTCTAGGACTGACCCTACAGCCCTCCGTGCAAGTTTCTTCTTCCCATAATTCCCAGTTGTTTGCACAGAATGAGTCCAGTGAAATCCAGGTTTAAAGTCTAAACAGCTGCCCCGTGACTTGAGAGTGAAATGCATTTCTTTTCTGTGAACTCACAGAAACAGGAGGGTCGTTTGTTACAGCAACTGGCATTTCCTGACTAATGAATGCATTCACATCTGCACGACTCTGGTCTAGTTTTTGACTTTTCAGTAACTAATACTTGGCCCACTCTGGGATAAGTGTATAGTCTTCATCATTGGGCTACAGTTAGGTTCCAGTGGCAGAAGGCCGCTTCATATAGACACAGCCATCCAGAGCCCACTCGGGCACACTGGAAACTGTTCCAAAAGAGGGGAGCCATTGTGAGGCAGGAACTACCACTAGAGTGTCTCCTGCATGAAGGCTATTGTCAGAAGAAGCCGAGACTGCCCGGACACCTTGAGCTGAGTCTTAAGGTAGGAGGAAAGGCAATAATATCCCATCCATCTTCCCATTTCTCAGGAGCCCTCATGCCAAAAGACCGGCTGTAAATCCCAGATAATTAACTCTCCAAGACAATTAACTCTCCCTTGAGAAATATAGATGAAACAAAAGCTGAAAGCTCATCCACGTTATGTCTAAGCAGGCAGTGTTTGAGGAAGCTGAGCTCTGCTGTGGCCTGTGATCTTTTTGCTGAAGACAGATAAGCAGAAAGGAAGAGGCTCCTGTTTGGTGAGTAACAACAGTTCCAGAACATGGGCTTAGGTGAACAACTGTCGTATCGGTTTAATAATTCTGGCTTAACATCTCCACTCTCTTCTTGGGAGAGTACTGTGTCTGAGCTGGGTCGGGGACCAGGCCTCATCATGTTTGATGTACATCGGAGGAAGAGAATATTCAGTTCCCTCCTGCCCAAGCTCCGGAGTGACCCAGCAGACACTTGGGTAATGCCACCTAAGGATTGGAATTTTCAGTAAGAGGCAAGGATGAGGAGACAGCTCAGGATACATATCTGGGCACTGTTCTCCTATAGTGGTTGAGGTGTGGCAGTAGGGGTATCCCCTGAGAGGTGTACTGACCAGTTCTCAGGCCTCTCTCTCTCTCTCCCTTTGTGTTTGCTCTTTTCTGAGCCTAGTTTTCAAGTCTACCCATCGATTCCATGAGCCTAATAAACCCCTCCCCCCTTTTTGGCTTCATTAGACATAGTATGTTCCAGTGACAACATAAAGGTCGACCGTTTGAATTTGTGAAAGTGGTAGCCATATATTTTGTAGGACCTCTATCTTATACAGATGTTACTGTTGCATTGGGTAAAAGTTGAGACATGATCTTCTCTCTCTCTCTCTCTTTTAAATAGTACTGTAGAAATCTGTGACTTAAAAGGGTCTGGGCCCCATTGGGCACATTGTAAGGCCTCAGCCAGATGAAAAAAGTGTCACAGCAGCTGGCATTTCCTGAGCAATATATTGACAGTGTGGTGCTGGTCTTGGCATTGCGCTAGAGTATCTTCCCGGGAACAGCAAGTTGACTTATAATTCTCTTGGAGAACGCCACAGATAAATTTTGTACATATCTTTGCATACTTTGTCTATGAAAAAGTACAAACATAATTGTTTTGTTCTTTCATAATTTTTTTTCTTTTTCTTTTCTTTTTTTTTTTTAGTTTTTGGAGATGATATTACATCCTTTCTCCCCTTGCCTTTCCTTGTTCCAACTCCTTCCGTTCCTTGCTTCCTCAATTTCCTTGTATTCCTACTTGCACTCTCTCAGATTCATGGTCTCTTTTATATATCTAAAATAAACAAACCACAAATTTTTAGCCCATATAATGATGTTAGCTGTACGTATATAATCTCAGGGGTGAACACTTGGTACTGGATAATCATGGGGGGGGGGGTGTCCTTCGATGGAGAAGACCATTTCTCCTGCTCTTAGCCTTCCCCAGTTGTTCATGAGTCTTTGTCTAGAACTGAAGTCCCTTGAGCTCTCCTCTTTCCATGTCAGCATGTCTATGGGTTTCATCATTGTCCAGGTCTTATTTAGGTGTCCGTGTTGGTGAGGCCTCATGAGTGTAACCTCGCTGACATTTCTGTGAGACCCAATCTCACAGGAAACTTCCTGATCCTCTACCTCTTGTCATCTTGCCACTTGGCTTCTGCAATGATCCCTGAGCACCCCAGTGCAGGACTGGGTTGCAGATGTATTGGCTGACACAGGGTACTACATGGTCTCTTGTTCTCTGCACTTGTTTGTTTGGTTGTTTGGTTTTTTTGTTTTTGTTTTTTTCGAGACAGGGTTTCTCTGTGTAGCCTTGGCTGCCCTGGACTCACTTTGTAGACCAGGCCGGCCTAGAACTCACAGCGATCCATTTGCCTCTGCCTCCTGAGTGCTGGGATTAAAGGCGTGTGCCACCACGCCTGGCTGTTCTCTTCATTTTGATTGGTTGTGGTTTGCTGCGATGGTGGTCTCCATCTACAGCAAAAAGAAGCTTCTTTGATGAGGGGATGAGAAGAGTGTGTACTGTGGGGTATTTACAAGACGGGAATTATCCTGGTTTAGAAAGGTGGTTGTTAGATTTCTCAGGATCTAAGATACCTGACCGCATTGGACAGAGTTAGCTGATTAGGTTTCAGTTAGCAGCAGTGGTTTCCCTCCTGTAGAGCAGCCCTTGAATCCAAGCCTTAAGCCCAATGAGAGAGTTGTTGGTTGTCACCGAGGTATGTGTGCCATTATTGTGCCCTAAGGGTTACCATGCCATGCTGGCCGCTGAGGTGGTTCATAGGCATCACGGCTGGGTAGGACCTCTGGCTGTTTCTCCCTTGGAAGTTTGCACAGCACAATCTGGTACCAGGAAAGATAGTCATCACAGAGGAGGCTTTCAGATTAGACCCAGCTCACACTCTTTTGGTCCCGTCTGAAGTGCATGGCACCTCCAGAAATAGGGACTTACCTTCCACCTTGGAGGCAACTAAGCGTGACGGCAATATCCTATAATGTTTTGGGAATCTCTTGGACAACCTTGACCAACAACTCAAAGGATGACTTTTCATGTTTGGCGTTGGGAGTTTTGAGAAATGGTCTATGTCTCCTGAGGGGGGTGGGGCAGACCATTGCTAGCCCTATGGAAAGACTTCATTTAAACTAAATAATATGTATGCACACACACACATGCTTTGTATTTAATTTTATGGAGATAGATAATAATGACTATGACTTTTTTACACATTCTTACTGTGTAAGAATTCTTACTCACTACCTCTTTCTTCTGTTTTTACCTCTCTCCCTCTCCTTAATTAACCCCCCTCCGTTCTTCCATTTCCTCCTTCAATTTGCCTACACCCTGCTGTTCCCTTCCACACCCTTACCCACTCCTGCCAAAGTTCCCTTTACTTCCCTGGGTTTTGAGGTTTCTCTGTATTGTGCACGCATATCTGAAGACGTGGAAATGAGAACCACAGCCGAGAAAGAAAGAACACGTGGTGTTTGTTTTCCTGGGTCTGAGTTACAAATACTCAGTATGATTTTTTTTTTTTTAATAGTTTCATCCATTTGCCTGAAAAGTTCACGGTTTCATTTATCTTTACAGCTGAATGCTCCATTGGGTCCATGCCCCACATTTTCATTATCCATTCCTCAGCTAAAGGACACTTAGGTTGTCACCATTTCCTGGCCACTGTGCATAGAATTGTGCAACCAGCATGGCCCTTTGTGCTTCAGCTGAGACGAGGTCACTTTAGAATGCCTTTCCCTTGTACAGATGGATGTATCTTTGTGACACACACACACCATATATACATACATACATATGTGTGTGTGTGTGTGCTGATAGGTGTTCATATGTGCTTGTGGGTGTACTTGCACATGTGTGCAATGCCTGTGGAAGCCAGAGGTCAATGTCAGCCTTTCTAAATTGTTTTTCTAACATAGTTTTAGACAGGGTCTCTCACTGAATCTGGAGCTCGGACACTTGCCACTGTCCTAGCTTTTTAAATGTGTACTTTTGGGACCAAAAGTCGGGTTCTCACTGAGCCATCTCCCTCGCCCTTCCTTTGCATATAGTTTTTTTTTTTAAGTTGGAGTAACCATTTTTATTTTCCTGTTGATTGGTAAGAAAGCTAAAAATCTAGTAAGATGGGAAACACTTTATCTAATAACACTAAAATATACATTGAAAGCAAAACAGGAAACACAGACTAGACAAAACAAAAAAGAACCCCAGAATAGAAACAGGGGACTTAAAGGTGAAAGGAAGAGAACAAAAACCAACCAAGTAACCAAGTAACAAAACCTGGGAGAAATTCTAGAACAATGTCTCTGTTCTAATTGCTGTGAAGGATACTGCCTGTAACAAAATAAGAAAACAAAATTGCAGGTTATAGAGGGAAGTGTGCCTTGCCTTGAGCAGGTCAGGGACAATCTTTAAGTCAAGGTCACTGTGAAGACCTTTAGGAGCAGAAGAAAATAGGAAATAATGCTGATGGGTTTGCAGGGCTTATTTGCTTGTTCACACCATCAGCAAACCCTCCTGAGGAGACCCAGCACCTTTAAACCTAGACTTAGGAAGAGATTTTTTTTTTCCTTTTTTAAACAAGGTAAGTTAAAAAAAATTTTTTTTTAATATAGAATGGAGTCTTGCTGGGAGTCGGTTAATTTGTCATTTAAACCATTTTGCCTTTCATTCGCCCACTAATTACACAGAGAAGCTATTATGTTACAGATGACAAAATAGTGACTCCTCTGAAGAAACTATAAACAATGAGGTGACTTACCCCATCTGCTCAGGGGTTTTGGAAAGAGACTGGACATGGAATTCATGAGTGTCACACTCTCTTGTTTTCCGTTTTCTCATCTATCATGTTAGGATCATTTACTGAATAAGCACGGCAGACTAAAAAAAAAGTCAGCGGGAGTGACTGGTATTTGTAATCTATAGGAGAAAAAAGTAGTGGGCAGGAAAGATAGCCCAGACCTTGAGGTCTGAAGCCAAGGCTGCTTCGCTTAAACTTACTTCTTACAAGATTAGATTTGCTTGGGGCGGGGGGGGGGTGATTTTCTCGCCAAAATCATTAAGGAAAATGATTCTGAACGCGTCTTAAAACAGACCGTTCGGTAAACAGGAATTACCTATAAAGAAAATCAGGAAGGCAGAGTGTTTCTTTTTATGAAGTTACATCCTGCCATAGAAAAGCTGGATCGGAAATAAAGACTGACTGCATACCAACCCCGCTATTATTTCATCAAGGAAAATCTGAGCAAAAAGCTCAGCTCAGCAACGGGTGAAAACAAGAAAACTAAGAGATGTTTGAATGCCCCCAAGAAACCAGACAAGCAACGGCTCCTGCTAAACAGCTGGAGAAAGAGTGCAAACAATCTCTACTGTGTGGTTTTGGGTTTCTTTGTTGCAGGCCCTTTGCATTTCAGCAACACTTCCTCCCGACTTTTCCTGAGGGGGGATGGGGGGGCGCATATATGGGTGCCCAAGAAAATGAGAAGAAATTATCTTCTCGTTATTCGTTGCGCGCTTGCTGGTTCTAGCGTTCCCAGTTTTCTGCAATGGCTCTTTTCTACTTTGATCTTCACTTCTCCTATTTGTCATCGTCATTCTTAACACCTTTCCATTTTATCCTCCCTCTCTCAAAGGCGAGGCTATTTCTCTGGAGAGGTTCCCGTGGCTGTGAGGCAGGTGCCAGTCTCCACTAGCAAAGCAAAAGGCAGCTCATTCCCACCGCTCTCTCTTGTCACCTAACCAACTCCCAACTCCACACGATCCTCAGACACAAACACCTCTCCTCCTCCTCCTCCACCTCCAACCTCGCATCCTCTCGCACACCCGGCGCGGCCCGCACGCCAGGACGCCCGCCACCACAGTTACGCTCAACCCACTCGGTTGCCCCACCCATAGCCGTCCCGCCTCCGACGCGCGCACCAATGGCTGCGTCCCTCAGCTCCCAGAGGGCCCTTTGATAGGGTAGAACGGCCTGACAGTCTCAGGGCGTATCCCCGCCTCCTCTCGCACCCCTCGGGATCCGGAGCAGCCCGAGCATCAGCGAGTATAGCTGCGAGGAGCCGCGGCGGCGGCGGCGCGTCGGTGCAGTTGCGCCATCTGTCAGGAGCGCAGCCGGCGGGGAGGGGGCTCCGCGCAGAGGAGGAGGGGTCGCCGTGCGCCGGGCCTCCGTGACCCGCCCGCCGGTCAGGAGCGCAGCGAGAGGCCGCCTCGAGCCGGAGAGCCCCGAGGACTCCCCGGGAACACACAAAAGCCGCCGCCTGCGCCAGGGAGGACCGGGCTGCCGGGCCGGGGACACCGGCGCCGCCCCCTCGGCGCCTTCGCGAGGCCCACGAGCTCCCGGGCCCCGCCGCGGAGCCACCGGAGCCGCCCGGGCCGCGCCGGAGGAGGGCGGAGAGGACCATGTGAATGTGCTCCGGAGCCGAGCGCCACGCCACGCAGGTAAGCGGCCGGGGATGCGCGGAGCCGCGGGATGCTGCGGAGACGCCCGACCCAGCGCCCCCGCACAAGCTGCCCCCGCTGCGGTCCCACCGCGCAGCCTCCGGGGCGCCCCGCGACGCAGGACACCGATGCGGGGTGCCGCCCTGAGGCTGCGCGGCCACCGGGGTACATTTCCTCAGCCGCCGGCGGGCGCCGGGTGAAAAATAGGATTTGGCTTGGGGGCGAGGTTGGCCCAGCTCCGCCCCCGCCCTGCTTTCGCGGCCCCCCGCGGGGACCAGGGCTGGCTGTGTGTGTTGTTTTAATGTCAGGGATGATGTAATCACTTAATAATTGATGCCCCGTGCTGCTTTCCTCCCTACCCAACCCCTGCCCCACTCCTCCACCTCTCGGCCTCCTCCCTTGGCGGCCCTCGCCTTCCCCAGCGCATCCTCCTGCCTATTTCTGGAACCTCCCTTGCACTTCCCCCACCCTTCCCTTCACCCTTCCTGTGCTGCTACCCACCCACCCTTCCCCTTTCCCCTGTGCCTGGCCTTGCCTCCTCTTCCTCTGTCCCCCACCCCTTCTGCTCTCTCTAGCTCATTTCTCCCCCCTTCTCCACTCACTGATTTCCTCCCTACTTCCCTAGGTCGGTGGATGGTTTTGTTTGGTCTCCTCCAGGCTCTCTTATCTCTGCGGCCACAGGCAGACCGGACTGGACTAGAAAGAGGCCACCAAGCTTGGGCCCGGGAGGCATTTCTTGGAACTCACTGGGAGGAGGGATAACAAAATCACCCATTTTGCCCCTCCTTCCTTTAATAAATCAGACTCCTTCTGTGTGTGTGTGTGTGTGTGTGTGTGTGTGTGTGTGTGTGTGTGACACAAAGAGCCTTTTCAGTTTACAGAGAAGAGACACATAAAGTACCCAGGGCACCATGCTTCTTGTGTCTCATTCTTTCTGATGAAGCAGTTGGTCTCTTAGTCCTTTCTGCCACATTTACCAAAAAAAATGAAAGCTGGAAGATCCCGGGTGGCAGGTGCAAGCAGTTTGCTGTATTCACAGACTGGTGGTAACATTGAGTGGCAACTGCAGTTTCTTCTATTTAAGGCAGGAAATTATTTCAGCTGTTTGAGGAGTTGTTACACTTTCAAAGAAACCTTCCTTCCTCCGTCCTTCCCTTCCCCCCCTTTTTTTGGGGGGCCGGCGGCGGATAGGTACTGATACCTGAGACGGGATAAATTGCTGGGGGAATCAGAGGAATCTTGTTTCTGAGTCAGAATCAAACAGTTTAACAAGAATGAGGCAGCCTGACTGGATTCTCTGAAGTCCAAGGCCTCTTTGCTGAATGCAGTCTTTTGAAATGTGTTCTTGGTTTGTGCTCAGCAATGTTGCGTTGGCCTTTTATTGGTGTGACTTGGGCTGTGGATAGAAAAGCTCTGGGTTGGCATTGGAAGACCACTGGAGAAGCCACTTGTTTGCTTCAAGGTTGACTTTGGGTGTCCACACCCTTCCTCTTACCACCGAAGCAACTACAATACTTTGCATCCTTTGTGCTCTGTCTCCCTGTCTGTGCCCCATGGGTACCATGCATTCATCTGACTTCAGAGCAAGTGCTTTCAACTCAAGCTTTGGGGGTAGTTTGCTATGAACAGGGGGTGGTGATACCTGAGTTCAGGACTTACGATGCTCCTTTTAAAGTAGACATGCTATGTGAATAAATGGCAGGCGGGGTATGTCAAAAGTTAAGTTGGAGCTGCTGCTTCCTGGACTGTGGACAGTAACAAAACTGTCCCAAGCTCATTCTTGAGCCGTTTTTTCTGAAGAGAGTTGTGATGCATTAAACTCTGAGGATTCCTCATGGAACTTTTTACATTGCTTGTTTGTATGTATGTATGTATGTATGTATGTATGCATGCATGCATGCATGCATGTATGCGTGTATAGGCAGAAGGATTAATACTGAATATTCTCAGAAAACAAAGGCTGCTTTGTTGGGTACCAGACCCAGAAAGGAAGGTCAGTACACAATAAGCTCACACTGTACTGAGCAAGCTACAGGCTCTTACTAATGATAAAGTTGAACATGAACAAATGTGCTCCACTTCCCTGGGTCTGGACCTAACCCCATCTGACCCTGGGTCTGGACTCTAACCTCCATCTGATGCTCTTGAAGCCTTTGCCCTCCAGTCCCAGCACAAAAGTCATCTGTCTCCTGAAGCCTCCTCCAACTCCTCCGCCCCAGGCAAGCCACCATGTCTCCAAATTTGTCTGTGAACATCATCACTGGATATTATGCTTGTCTTCTGTCCATTTCTGCCATTAACTGGTCATCACGTTGGGCAGAGAACCTAATCTGGCTTGTCCCCTTTTCTCTCAAGTTTTGCTTTAGTTGGTATTACTTGGCGATTTCATTTAGTGAGCACCACGCGTGAATTAGGTCAGTGATTTGTACCCAATATCTGTTTGAAGTAAACTCATGTTAGCAGCCTGAAAACATACAGTGGGAGCCAGGCGGTGGTCGCGCACACCTTTAATCTCAGCACTCAGGAGGCAGAGGCAGGCGGATCACTGTGAGTTCAAGGCCAGCTAAGTCTACAAAGCGAGTGTAGGACAGCCAAGGCTACACAGAGAAACCCTGTCTCGGAAAAACAAAACAAAACAAAACAAAAAACATACAGTGGGGTACAAAAACAGAAGATATTTATTCTTGCTTGTGTGATAGTCCCCACTAGGTGTTTCTGTTCTGTAGGTGGCTTTCATCTATACAGTGAGTGGTTCTGGGTCCCAGTCTTGCAGTGCGCCACAGCTTTCCAATACAACCGTCTCAGCTGACAGATGGGTGGGATGAGGAGAATTGGGGAGCATGCATCTGTCTTTAAAATGCTTTGGTTTGGACGCAGCACACGTCACTGCCACTCAGCTTTTAGGCGAGGGCTGGCTATGTGGCCGTGCTTAAGTGCAGGAGAACCTGAGCTCCACGTGCCCAGAGAAAGGGAGAAGAAGCGTGCGATTGGTGGCAACCAACACTCAACACTTGAGCAAAAGCCATTACTGTTTCATTGCTTTGCTTTTATAAGGTCAGGTATTTTCATCTTTTAGCATGTTTTTGAAAACCTGGCTCTTTGTCATTTCAGGGAGCCACCTGAAATCACTGGGCAGCCCGTTGCCATCATTTGATGCTGACTCTATAGACTCTGCTGTGGTTCTTTTATCCCAGAAGCACCTATCTTGGCCTAGTTTTTTTTTTTTAATCTGGCAGCTCTGTACATGCCAGTGAGGCTAGGGAGGATCCTTACAAATCACAGTAGAAATTAAGAAATTAAGAAAATGAGACCCGGTGATACCATTAAGGAGGAGGCTTCGTGGGGACCTGGGGACAGCAAAGATGAGGGAGTGAGAGTCCTTTTTCTATTTGCATAGGCTACCAAGGACTTGAACGTACAGTACTATTTATTCATCAACACAGCCTTCTTTTATGATGATTTCTGTTTTGGCTTGGAAACTGAGCTTCTCTTTTCCCTTCAGCTCGGAGGACAGGCGAGACTCCATTGCCAGCTCTCCTGGCTGTACCATTGCGTCCAGCATATTGCATGGAAGGTAACTGTGTTTCTGGCCCTGGGAAAGGGGAGCTAGCTGCAGGCATTCCAGAGGGTTCCTATGTTACCGTAGGAGTTCTGTTCATATCAGTCATCACAGTTGATAATGTACTTTTATTTTTGCAATGGCCATGTCCTTACATTTATCTGCTCCACAAACAGTAGCCTGCTATGCTGCTTTGTGCAAGGACGCAAGGAGATAAGGTTGCAAGAGTGAACACTTGCAGAGCCCATGCTCCCCCGAAGCCCACAGTCTACTAGAGGAGATGATAATACTACACAATAGCCAGCGTTCACTGACCAGTCACTCTGTGTCATGCTCCGCGTAGGCTCTGATCTGAGCAGTAATGATAGAAGCGAATGTCTCTGATAATCACTGTTTAATAGAAGGGAAACGATAAGTTTCAATACTTCCTGAATAAGTAATCTAAGGCCGCAATTCTAAGGGAGGAGTCAGGCTCAGGCTCAGTCAGTTTGACTCTTAGCATCCTTGCTCTATTCCACTTGGTACAGGAGGAGATAATATGTGGGAGTGAGAATTGACTAGCTCAGTTCATGGGAAGTCTACTATACCAGAAAATAAACAAATAAATAATGTGTGTGTGTGTGTGTGTGTGTGTGTGTGAGAAAAGGTAAATGCTCAGACTATTTGGGATGCTGCAACTAGTTCAAAACTAGATGGAGGCAGTGGAGCGCTGCACCAGGGGCATAAGACAGAGCTGAAGGGGAAATTGAAAACACTTTTAAAATACTCATCCTGAGGGCCATAGAGGTATTTCAAGAAGAGATGTGGCGTTAGCCCCATTTGTGTTTTCTGGTCTTAGTGTGGGGCTTTGGCTTGAGGTGGCCGAGAACCGTCTGGGAGGATTATATGAGGATCTGAGAACGGCAAATGGAGGATTGGATGGAAAGGGTTTAGTACCTAGTGACAGAGTGAGAAAGATTGAGACACAGAAGAGAGACCACTGTGAAATGGGGTAGAGACACGTGGAGACCGGCAGGGCAGCAGAAGGATGGCTTCAGTGCCTGGATGGGCGGGTCCGGAACTAGAGAAGACAACGAAGACAATTTGCTAGTAGCAAATTGCAAAGTACTGGAAGCCACGGATATGCCCCATGGGGAAAATGTAGCAGTCGAAAGACTAGATGCGGCCAAGGTGAGGCCAAGGTGAGCCCAGTAGCAGAAATAGGAATGCAGGCCCTCAGTGGAGGAGGTCAGTAGTAGCTAGGGCCAAAGAGGTGACAAGATAGGGCCTGAAGTGGGGCATGGGGGCGCACAACTTTGATCCCAGCACTCAGGAGACAGAGGCAGGTGGATCACTGTGAGTTCGAGGCCAGCCTGGTCTACAAAGTGAGTCGAGGATAGCCAAGGCTACACAGAGAAACAGTGTCTCGAAAAACCAGAAGAAGAAGAAGAAGAGGAGGAGGAGGAGGAGGAGGAGGAGGAGGAGGAGGAGGAAGAAGAAGAAGAAGAAGAAGAAGAAGAAGAAGAAGAAGAAGAAGAAAAGAAGAAAGATATGGGATGAAAAGCACTATTGGATTTAGCATAGGAAATTTGGGAACCCAACCAGAGAATCATTCAGGGACCAGAGAGGGAGTAGTCTTTTTTTTTTTTTGCAAGGAAAAAAAGTTTATTTGGCTTAGTCTGGAGGTTCCAGGCTACCAATGGGCAGACCCACTGCCCTTGGACCTGTGCTGACGCAGGGCGTGATGGAGGCAAAGCTATGGCGGGATGAGTTCTTCGCTGACTTCAATGCCCAAACGTAACTTCTGTCCTTGGGCTTGAGGGAGTAGTCTTGTTATCTGCTTCTCCACAGACAGGTGGTGAAGTTTGCGTATAATCACAAGGAATCTGCTTGCAGAGCTTTTCAAGGGCCTGGGTCATGGGCCCCAGAATGTTACCGATCATATAGTTCAACACGCTAATTTCACTAGAGACAAAATGAAATCCAGAGAGAGTTGGTAATGTAGTCAAAAGTGCCAAAGTCACCAGGTTTTGAGCCCTTCTGTTCAGGTAAGGGGTGGGGGTTTAGAGTCTGGAGCTGAGGTGGGGTTCCGGTTTGATCATCCATTTCTTTCTTTCTTTCCTTTTTTCCAAGACAGAGTTTCTCTTGGAACCAAGACCTGGTCTTGGCTGTTTGTAGACCACACTGGTCTTGAACTCACACAGAGCCACCTGCCTCTGCTTCCTGAGTGCTGGGATCAAAGGCATGCGCACCGTGCCGGGCTCTGCTCGTTCATTTCTTAAAGTGTGTGTGTGTGTGTGTGTGTGTGTGTGTGTGTGTTGTTTGTTTGTGTGTGTGTGTGTGTGTTGGGGGTGGAGGAGGAGCAAATGCATGTGAGTACAAGTGTCTGAGGAGGCCAAGGTATCAGATTCCCTGGAGCTAGAGATATCTACAGTTGTGTGCTGCCCAACGTGGGTTCAGGGAACTGAACTAAGGTCCTCTCCAAGAGCAGTATGCGTTCTTAACCGCTAAGCCTCCTCTCTGCTTCCATTTCTTTAAGTGGAGACTGAGTGAACATAAAGCACTTCGAATCACAGCCCTACCTACCAGTGAACTGTGTTTGCTACTGTTAATATATAATATATAATGTATGCGTGCACACACACCCACAGAGGCACAAACATTTAGGAAGCAGAGAGCATATTAATGCCTTAGGATGTCCATGATCTTGAACACTGCTGTATTTGTATGTGAGTGTGTGTGTGTTTTAACATGTATTGTGTGTATACTAGGGAATTTTGAGTGTTTCTACAGAGAGTTAATGGAAGACTGTCAGTCTCAGAGCAAGAAATGTTGGGAAAGGTAGGAAATTGGCCCATACGTTGTAGTTAAGACAGCATTTTCAGTGAGTCTTTTTAAGAAATGCAGACTCGGCTTTATCCTTGAGAACAGAAGCGTAAAGACACTCTGAAGCCAGCCTTGTGTAAAGGGTTTCTTTGTTTTGATTAGACGGCCAGAATTGTAACCTACTTAATATTTCAGCCCCTCAAGTTTGACTTTAGAATGTATCCTGGTTTTGTAAAGGAAAAGGAAACTTCAAAGATGGAAAAACCATGCATGCATTTGACTTCTGGAGGGAAAAAGAGCTGGGTTATTTAGAGAACTATGACCATCTTTGAGAGTTCATAGTCAAGCAAATCTAATTTTTAGCTCTTAAAAACAACCAAAGTAGCTTCGGCAACATCATCTGGCTGGGTTGGGTGACATGTAGCATAGACAGCACGGGGATAAGTGACCCTCTGGACTTGATTAGGATGCAGTAATCCTAGAAGGATATAAACTGAACTGGATTTACGGCCTAATAAAGACGTGGGAGGAAAAGAGAATGCTTTCCTGACTCATGAAACTTCAGCATTGTGGCATTTGGAGGAGAGCGCTTCTGTTGGGCTCCGCCTGTTTGTACAGGGCCTGCGCTGCACCTCCCTCAGGATAGGAGGCCACCTTGGTCTTCTTGGGTGTATTTAGGAAGCACAGATCCCGTTCTGCATGAGTATGCCTGGGATCTCAAGCGACACTGTCCCGTCTTGGGAAAGTAGATACTGAACACCTATTTCCTCTAAGCTTTTGGGAGAAAAAAAAGTTAGTTTGTTTTTTACAATATCAGAAAGGATTAGTGTGCTTTGACCCTGTTCACACCCCCCCCCCCCAATTTTTTTTCTTGGTAATAAAAGATGCGCACAGCTTACCACAGCTACCTGCTCTTGTCTGAATATGCCGGACAGATAACGCCAGCCTTTTATTGAGCCCTGGACAGATAACGCCAGCCTTTTATTGAGCCCTGGAGGCCTGTGTTTGCCATTCTGCACACAGTAATTTTTAAAAATCATAGCAACTCCATGTGACAGGCACAATATTATTATCCCCCTTAGTCACATGGGGAGACTCAATGTTGTGAGGTCACTTGCATGTGTCACGCAGCTAATCAGTAGTGAGGCTGCGCCTGGGTGCTCCCTTCTTCTTCTTCTTCTTCTTTCTTTTTTTTTTTTTTTCGAGACAGGGTTTCTCTGTGTAGCCTTGGCCATCCTGGACTCACTATGTAGACCAGGCTGGCCTCGAATCACAGCGATCCGCCTGCCTCTGCCTCCCGAGTGCCGGGATTAAAGGCGTGCGCCACCACGCCCGGCGCTCCCTGCTTCTGAAGGCTGTGGTACCTCTTCCCTGTCTCTTCGCCTTTGCACTTGCTGTGTCATGTGCTAGAGCACATACAAGCACCTTTGCCCCGCTGTGAAGAGCTCACTCCTGAGGACTCACTTCCTGAGAAGCCCCCACTCCCACCCCTCCCTCAGGGCTCCTACAGCACTTGCTCACCGCCTCCTGCCACCCTCATCACAGGCTGACTCATGCGGCAGAGGGAGTCAAATGGGTGGGGGACAAGGAGGACTGGACTTTTACAGTAACATGTAAGCCGTTGGCGAATCATGGGTCTGTGGGGGGTGATTTGTCAGGGTAGCACACAGCATTATTCCATGATATTACTAGCCCCGCTTAACAAGACAACGGAAGCCTAAAGATGATTTTGTGACTATTTTATTTTATTTTTGTCTTGTCATAGCTAGTAAGTGGCAAAGCTGGGCATCTGAACCCAGGTGGTCTGGCTTTGGTGTCTTCTATTCCTTACTTTCCTTTTGCTCCATCTCTCAAAAGAGACTGTGATCTGTGAAGGAGCATTGTGTGTATCCAGCAGCTCCTGTGCCAGCACCACACAGCTAGTGCAGTGCAGACATTGGCCCCTTTGTTTGTTTGTTTGTTTGTTTGTTTGTTTTTGAGGCAGGGTTTCTCTGTGTAGCCTTGACTGTCCTGAGCTCTCTTTGTAGACCAGGCTAGCCTCAAACTCACAGAGATCTGCCTGCCTCTGCCTCCTGAGTGCTGGGATTAAAGGCGTGCGCCACCACTGCCCAGCAACATCGGCCCCTTTATTCTTCCATTCACCCTTGTAGAATAGAACAGCAAACAGGTAAGAAAACGAGGTTTTACCTCATAAGAAGAGCACAGTAGAGTACCGGGCCCTGCTGGAATTTGTGTTCCCAGCCCACTTTCTGATCACCGTAGGACAGGCAGGGTCAAATATTTTGAAATCTCCGTAGCTGGGAGGAGCAGTGAGAACCGAGGCAGCGGAGCTTTTAGAAGGCAGGGAGTGAGGAGAGTCTTAGCTCTAGTGGGAGCAGGTAGGAGTTTTTGGAAATGAGCCCCCAGCCAGAGTTGGGGGAGCCCTGGCTTCTGACAAAAGAAGACCCCTTAGCTTGTATTTGAAAGGTTTTTAAGTCCCTTCTCCTCTTGAGTGTGCTAGTGGGATTTTATTTGGTGAATTCAGTCTTTATTTCTTCAGGGCTTCCATCTTTAAGGCACCCCAAAATAGTCGGCGTTTGAGAAGTTGTGTAAGGAGTCCATCTGCTTTATATAGAAAAGTAGGGCTTTAACGGAGAAGTTAAAACGAGCCAGGTTTTCATTCCGACAACAAAGCCTGGGGAACTTCCCCCAATCCTTCTTTTAATCCCCCCAAAACGTGATTGGGTCCGTTTGTCTGTGACAGCCTGACCAGTTAAGGCTGGACTGAAAGGCAGATGAGCACCGACCAGGCCCTTTACTTCCACACCAGCATTGTGCTGGTTCAAAGGCCATGGCATTTTCAAATACTGACGCTTGCAAAATTCGGTTTTTGTTTCCGTTTTATTTTTAATTTCACCCTGTAAGTAACATAAGAGTTTTCTTTTTCTTTTCTTTTTTTTTCTTAAAGCACTGGTTTCTATTCCCAATTATTCTCTCAGTTTGGAGGATGTCACTTTGCTCTAGCTTATTTTCTAATCTAGAGCTGCAAACAAACACAGCACCTTACTGTTCTCAGATACAGGGCCCGGAGCTGGCATGTCAGCACACTCCTAACGTGTCGTTCTTTGTCTCCTCCCTGACAGTGTCGTTCTGTGCCCGTTGGTTGTACACCTCGGTCCGGGCCACATTCTCAGGATATGTATCCTTCTGCCTCTGCCGTGCAGAGGACATTAGCTTCACTCCTATGCTGGGGATCCAGTGGGGAGGATGTTGATCCTGCTGGTGTTGATGTTGGTTCCTCCTGAGTACTGACCACCCACGGAGGAGGAAGGGGAGGAGGAGGACCACATTCCTGAGCATGCATGGCCTTCTAAACCTGTGGTCTCCATGTCATTCCTCAGTTATACCTGGCTCACCTCACTGCTTAGCCAGGAGGTTTGTCTGTCCACTCATTCTATCTTTAACATGGATCACGCGTTCTGGCTTTTCCCCCTCTTTTCTGGCCCCCTACCTACTCTTTCCTTTCCCTTAGAATTCTTCCTGTTTGTCAAGGCCCAGCTAGAATCCCAGTTTCCTCTTTGTCTTACATTAAGCATTTAGATCTCTCAGTTGCTTTCTCAGACCTGATGCCTTGTGAAAACCTGCTCTGAGAAAGCCAAGGTTCAAAGAGTTTTAGGATTTGCCCAAGTTAATACTCCAGCTGCTAATTTAGCAAATATCGGCTCTCCAGTTTCCTCAAGCCCTTATGTGGGAGTCCTGTCTTCTCAAGAGATTGTTGGTCTTTTCTGTGCCAGTGTATTGTTGTTCGCTCTTGCATCTTTTGGTCTGTCAACTTGCAGCGTACAGCAGTGTCACTCAAAAGTAGGGGTCAGTAATGCTTCTTTACATGGGCCCTGGGGGCAGCTGGTTTCCTGGATATTTTGGCATTAGGCGGGCATCTTCCTGAGTGGCGAGCTTCCTTGTGTTCTGGTGGCAGAAGACGCACTCCCTACCGACTGAGGTGCAGGTTTACCAGTTGTCCCAGGCGGCTCAGGCTTGGTCATCTCTTGAGAATGGCAGGTATCTCAAGAACTTTGTTCAGAAGCTTCAGCTTTTTTGCTCAAAGTTTAGAGTGGTCAGGAGAGTAGTTAGGTCTTCCTCCTCTGCCGTTAAGTCTCTACCAACATAGTTTTCAAAGGCAGCAGGGTAGGGGGGCCAGATGGGGGGTATAAAAAGACGTGGAGGTGGGGAAGAGGTTCCCACAGTGCAAAGAGACATGCAAGACCAGGGAGAATATACAGAATGGTCCCACATCTGGGGGACATTGGAAGCATATAGCAGTGAACAGTGAAGGGAGCTGGCGGAGGCGCTACAGCTGTGCCCCACGGCCCCCAGGACAGAGAGAACGGCCTCACCTGCCGGGACCTGCCCATTTCTGGACTTGGCATTGGACTGAGTGGCCTCAGCCATACAGAAGGAAGCTTTGCCTGTGGGAGTACCTTCTCCACGTGGCACCGTCTGAAGAACGTCTTTAGCAGGGGAGGAGGGTTCTGTACTCAGTTTAAGGTCCTGCAGAGTAAGGATTTGACACTGCAGCTCAGCTTCAGCCTTTTTTGGGGGGGGGGGCGGGGTACATTTTTCAGAGGAATCATAGGAAATGAGCTTTTTTGTAGAATGTTTTTCATGGTTACAGGAGTGACTGGACTAGTCCTTTTTCTGACAAAAGACACAACTGCATGGTGGCCGGTGTTTGTTGGGCATTCACTAAGCATCTTCTGAACCACCTATACGCTGCACCAGGGTTCCTCATTAATGGCTTCCCCTACCCAGCCCTCACCTAAACGCCAGGTTTTATGTGCTGGCGCGGAAAGAACATTCTCCGTGGATGTAAGACGGCTGCGGAAGCAAAAGGGAACGTTCCTGGTATTCACCGTGGTTTGAAAGGCTGTTGTGATCTGGGAGAAGTGGGGATGGGGTGTTTCCTCTGCGCTAGCCATGCACAGTCCAGGGTTCAATATTTCCTGCCCCCTCATCATAAATGTAAGAAATCACATACTGCTCCAACGAGCTGGACTTTACCCTTTGGTGGCATCTAATGGCAGCACTTGACTTATTTACCCAGTGTGTTCATGTCCAGCCACTTTTGTGCAGGCCATTGTCAGTGCTATCTGTGTTAGTAGCAATAGACTAAAAAGGTTGCATAACACTGTAGCGAGCTGTGTGCCTGTTGTGTACTTGCTGGTTACAGTGTTCTTGTGTGTTAAGTACTACTTGCAGGTGGGCATGTATCTTAAGGAAAACTTCCTAGGTGGGCGGTAGAACCTCAGATGATCCTCTGTGCTCACAGATCCTCAGAGTCAGGTTAGAATCCACATTCTGTTTTCAGGTAATGATTTGTATTCTCCCTGCGTTCCATCATCTTGGGTGAAAATGCAGTGCCGACTTTCTCACCCTGCCCTCCAGCGGGGTAAAAGCATGGAGAACGGGCCATGCCTCGCCCTTTACTTTGTGAGTACAGCAGACCTGAGAATGCTCATTGGTTTGTCATTGTTGAGTATACTTTCAGACGGCTCGGGCTGGAGTTTTCTTAGAGGCTGGGTTACTCTATGAGGCTCAGCGAGGGCGCCTGGGAAGAATCCACGAATGTGGTAGAAGGAGCACATCCAGGTGGAAGTGCCGGCAGCTCCCGGAAATGGGTAGATCACAGCTCATTCATTGGCGTGTGATCCACAGAGACTTGATGCTTGTGAAGTTGCAGTCCCACTCGTTGCCCTACTATGCTCCCACCAGAACTGCTCCATGTGGAAAAGACATGCTTGTAAAATTCCGGTCCCACTCGTTGCCCTACTATACTCCCACCAGAACTGCTCCATGCGGATGAAGACATGCTTGTAAAATTGCAATCCTAACCGTTGCCCTACTGTGCTCCCACCAGAACTGCTCCATGCTTGTAAAATTGCAGTCCCAACCGTTGCCCTACTGTGCTCCCACCAGAACTGCTCCATGTGGAAAAGTCTAGCCTGTGGAAGGGATTGAGTCCCCAGTCTGCCACATCTAAGGCAAGCCTGCCTGCCTTCCCTGTTCCTCACCTCCAGCTCTGACAGGCATTCCCTCTCTTTACACTGGATGAAACCTTGGCCTTGCCTCTGCAACAGTGCTTTGTGCTTGGGAAGGAAGATGGCTCTTGTTGCTCTCTCTCCTCCACTAATGAGGGAGCTGCGGATGAGTCAGGAAGAGGTGGAGTAATGGACAAAAGAGGACTTGAGAGTGCAGAAGAGGTTTGGAGAGCATTCGGCTTCAGGACAGCTATGACCGCGTGGGTCATAAGCATCTGCAGACTGGTACCCCATTGGAACTTGGAGGCTTTTAATGGTTCTTCTCGCAGAAGTTTTGCGACTTTGCCTGGTAATACTTTTGACACCGGTTGGAAAAGCTGGCCTTGCGGTGATTTGACCAGTCAAGCAAGCGGGATGCTCGCTAAACTAAACATCAGTTGAGTCAACTGAAAGTAGAGATCATGGGTGGGTCCTAGGCTTGAACCAGGAGTGGTAAGGATGGGCCCGATGGTCGAGGGGTTAACGCAGTAGGCATGTTGGAAGAGAGACAAAGGTGAAGAGGCCCTCAAATGAGGACATTGAGGGGCAGGGTGAGGTTTCAGGTAGATGCTGTGCGAGGGTGGGTCTTTACTAAACAGATTTCTACTCTGCAGAAGAAAACCTTAGACGGTAAGGACACTGGATGTAAAGAACTTGAGAATGGGAACCGGCTGCCCTCTATTGCCCTTGGTTCAAGCGTTTATAAATATTTTGAAAGAAGGATGTGTGCGTGTGTTGCTTTTATCCTTAACGAGTGCTCTGGACCCTGGAGACGTTGGTTGCATCACAAGCAGCTGGTTGAACGGGAATAATATTTTCAACTCATACTCCCATTTTATTTCACTCCCCCCCCCCCCCCCCCTGCTTCTTGCTGCCCTGGGACTCTTCCCCCTTTGAGGCTAAGGCAGCTTCTACTTTGAGGGGGAGACAGAACATGTCCAAGGACAAGGAGCAACTTGCTTAGCTTCTGGTACTCACGAAGGGCCTTTCAAGCCTTGAGATGCAAGTTTTGTTAGAAGGAAGATAACTGTGGATCCCAAGGAACCAAACCTCAGAAGGCTAGGCGTGGCTGTATCAAGCTCCTGTTGGGAGGTTGTAGGACAGTTCCCCTCTGAAGGGAAAGGAGAAATTTTTTGCCTGGGCTAGTGAAAAGAGCTCACAGAGATTTGGAGCAGCCTAGACTCAAGGGATAGATAGTCCCCAAGACCCTTCCTCTGGGATTCTTCCAAGGGGTCATTCGGTTGTTTGGAGTGACCAACCCCTGCAGGCAGAGGACCTAGTGCCCCATTACCTGTGTGGAACTTTGCAAAGAAACTACCCTGCAGTGTGTCCTCCTGTGGGTACATTTAGGCAGAAGCAGTCCCGGAGTTCCTGTCCCTTCTTGGTACCCCAGAGCTTGCACATGGTCTAGGGGAAAATCCCGAGAGTCCCACTTACTCTCTGAGTAGCTGTGGAGATGCTGAGAATTCTGGGGTCACATTGAGAGTGCAGAGAAGGAAGTATTGCAGGCTTACACCTGGAGGCTGCCTGAGATCATGGCTACAGATACTGCCAGACCCTAATGAGCTGACCAGTATGTCAGCAGCTCCAAGCCCACACCCAAAGACAGAAGGAGGAGATAGCCCATAGGGCCTTAGAGATCAGGGCTTGGACCAAACCACGGTTCTCATCACTGCCATGGTCTGTAATCTTCCCCGAGGGGAAAGAGGGAGAGTTAAGGGCTGGAGTTTAATTTGACTAATTGCCTGAAGCAACCAAAGCATTAATTCCTAAGAGACCCAAGAAGGTGATAGTTTTCTATCATAAGCAGAAATGCAATGTTAGTGGTTAAGTTGGATCTAACCATTAAGAAATAAAGGTAGCATACTTCAAAATACAAGAGTGTACGCTTGAAGCCTGAGCAGTTAGGCTGTATTTTCACTTTGTGGGAGGGCAAGAGATGCACTCTTAAACACTCCTTTGAGGAAGTTCTGGCCCGGAGTACTTGTGGGAGGCTGGCTTGGAGCAAAACATGAGAAGTTCTCAGAAGCAGAGAGCTGTCATTTTTGGAGCCACAGGTTGTAGCAAGGGTTTTGGCTCTCCAGACCTAAGCTCCTGGGGGTAGGCCTGGGGCTCTTCCCAGTGCTGTGAAGGAGAAGAGGCATATTAGGGATTCAGGCCTTTCTCAGACTTGCCCTGATGCTGGAGACCAGAGGAGAGAGATTTTACTATGTGTGTAAAATACATTCTCGCATTCTCTCTCTCTCTCATCTCGCCTTCGCCTCTCCATCCCTCGCCTCACCCTCCTCTCCTCTCTCCTCCTCTCTCTCTCTCTCTCTCTCGTTCTTGCTTGTGCAGGATTTAAAAAACTCATGGGGGAAAATGCTAGAAATTATGTCCCTAAACACAGGGGAGATGCCCTTCATTTATATTCAGTCCCCATGTGCTAAATAAAGCATCCGTTATGCGGGAATTCATTTCCAAGTATAATTCATAAGTACTTTCAGAACACTCAAACGAGAGGGAGAAAAGCTCCTTTTAATTACATTTCATTTTGCACTGACATTCGTACAAGGGTGATGCTTCATTTAGAAAGATGTGTTTGAAAACCTGCTGTGTCCTGAAATACCTAGTATTTTCTGAAAGGAAAATTTTAGGCCTGTTTTAAAGCACGCGTTGGTTGGAGGTGTGGCGGGAATGCCTGGCGGGACGGCGCTTAGGATTTTCTTGCTAGGAAATTGCTGTGACACTTTGAGCCAACCTCAAACCATAAATACACCTCATGTTTTTCCTTGTCTGTTGGAGAGAACCAGGAGAGTTAGGAGATGGGGTGCCACGATTTAATTGAAAAGAGTCACTAAATACAATTCCATACACACACACACACACACACACACACACACACACACACACACACACACACACACTGATGTGTTAGTTGGCAAGTTAAAATATTTCTAAAACTTAAAAACATGTATATACACACAGAGAAGCAGTCTGAGTGTTTGTGCATTAGCAAGAATGTAGAGTGATAGTTTCTGCTACTTACCAAGTCAGTTTTTAGGGCGCGTGCCACTGGTATTTTATTTTATTTAATGAAGACTGAGTTGTTTTTAATTTTATCATAAAGTTACGCGGTCTCTTCAGAATTATGGGTAGATTCCCTGGTGAGTACAGAGCAAATTCTACTAAATGAAGGCCCTCCCTAGGCATTTTTTTTTTTTTTTTTGCCCCCATAATGAAACTGTAAACACTTTTTGCCCAAATAGTTTCATGCGCTTTTCCCCCTTATTTTAGAATTTTCTACCCACCTACCAACAAATATCTACAGTTCACCACTTAGTGTGGTAAGTTACTGTGTCCCTTCTGCATTCTGTGACTTGGATGAGAGAGGGCCACAGTCTTCTCTACGTCCCTCTGTGCTAGCCCAGCACAAACACTTGTGCCCACGTAAAACCAGGCGCTCCAGCAGAAGCCTGCCACAAGGCAAGCCAGCTCCAAGTATCACCATAGAGTTTCAGCACCGAACCTCGGAGGCTCGGTTTCCTCCCTGACTTTCTGTGGGATAGGCCCCAACGTCTCCTGCTTATTTGCCTTATGCGCGCTGCAACCCCAGTCTGCTTCTCAGCCTCAAGAGCAGAGATGCTTATTTCCTTCAGTGCTTTTCTTCAGAGATCTCCAACTGGTTTGGAACAAAAACACACCTCAGCTTGAGAGAGGTCTCGTTAGTCACATTGAGTTAGGTCGGGTTAGCATTTCTCATACGCGAGCCGCCCAGCGGAAGGAAAGATGTGCAGTGCTGTGACGGATCCTCTGCATGCAACAAAAATTTTTGTCAGTTTTTCTAAACTGGAGTATATGATGTGACCCGTCAGTTTCTGCACCCTTATTTCCTTCCTTTTGCACTTAGTAGGGTTTAGTCACTTGCTTGGACGCAATTGTGAGTTTAGGTATATCATAACCAAAATTCAGGAAACTTTCTGCTCCTTAATAATCTGAACAGTTAGGCCATAGTTTTCGACATCACAAAATGTATCAATCATCACTGAAAAAAAAAAGTCATTTCGCCTCCTGTGCAGCACTTTTCACCATTGCAGCAGCATCAGCAATCACAGTCAGTGCACCTGTGACAGAAGCTTCTAGGAGGGTTATTTTGAGCTCACGATACAGATGGAAACACCCATCATTCATCGGGACCTTCTCTAAGCCTGGACTCCCGTACCTGTGGGTGAAGGCTTTCTTCTAATAAAGGGACGCAGTAGAGAGCTTCCTCTACGCATCACACGCATGCGCACACCTCATCTCGGATTAAGCAAAGCCCAGCTTAGCCCAGGTCACTTGCTTTAAGAGCACGTTGTTTCCCTGCAGTCTTACGATAGTCAGCCTTCTGCAGGCGCAGGGGTTGTCACCAGTGTTGCTGCAGGAACTGTTGGCATCTGAAGTACTGTGTGGTACTTCTTTAGCAAACTTGGGATATGTGCTTTATTTATTTATTTTTTTTAGGTTGGGGATATTCCCAAGGTGGATAGTAAATATCAGCCCTCATTTTTGCTAATTCTCATTCATTTCCAACTTTCTGGAAAAACAAGATTTGGGGTTGGGTGTGTAGCTCAGTAGTAGAGTTTGCCTAACATGAAAAAGATAATCAGAAACTCAGTACTTGTTTTTAAAAGCTAAGCTTCCATTTTCTTCTTCTTCTTTGGCCTCACTGTGGCCAGAAAGGATATTGGAAGATTTAAAAAAAACAAAAACAAAAACAAAAAAGCAAAAAACAAAAAAAAGCATAACCGTTTAGTTAGTGACAGAAGTAAGTGCTGGAATGAGAAAGGCCAGTTTGTAAAAGGTCTGTGGTAGGTCTGTTTCCGGCAGGTGCTTATACACACCTGTTTTACGTTCTGTGTCTCCTTTGACTGCCCGGCTTCAGGCTCAGTGTGGTTGTGCACAGTGACATCCTCTGTGTGACAGGGCCGCAGTGCAGGATGCTCGTGTTCCTCCTAGTCAAGAGTGGACGGAGTTAGCTGACCTGAATTTCTATGTCCAAGGGACTTTGGTGAGCCTGTGGTGAACAGCTTGTATATTGTCATTGAAAGGAAAGTTACCTGTGTCGTGATCAAGAGGGACTGTCACCATTGAAGTAAAATTCCCTTCACTGTGCCATTTGTCTCACTGGTGGGCAGTTCTGTGTCAGAAAAGTGCTGGCACAGTCAGACTGCAAGGCCCAGGCCTGGTGGGTCAGGGGCACTCTGGAACAGGTGACTTTGGAATTGAGACAGCTTGTGTACATCTTCCCCTGAGCGACAGGAGTAAGCCCGCTCCACAGTCAGCCTAGTCAGATGTTGAATTTCCCACCTGCTTTGTGCTGTCCTCTGCCACCCGCTGCACTGTTCCCACAGCCTTAGGCTGCTGCCTTTTCTACCCTTCACCCTTTCGGTCTCTCCCGTCACAGCAGCAGAGTGGGGTCTGAAGAAGTCTGTCACGGTCATGCCATTTCCCTCAGTGTCCCTCTTATCACGTACCTGTTGTTTTCTTTGTCAGGGTAGCTAACATGTTTCTTGCTAAGTTTGTGCATGTGTGTTTGTGTATATTTGTTTGCACATGACATATCTAGAGGCGAAGAACTTACGGTGCACACAGCACGTTTTAAAAATATGCACTCATGCTTTTAAATAGAGCAATTTTACCCAAAATTGGAGACTTCTAATTTCTCTAGAGTTAAAAAAAAAAAAAAAAAAAAACCAAACAGACAACAACAAAAAACAAAAACAAAAAGCCACCTAAGGCGCCCAAAACGAAAAACCAAGATATAGCAAAACTAAAATGAAAAATGAAATTTTTTGTTGTTGTTTGTTTGTTTGTTTTGAGCAAAGGTCTTACTGTGTTATCCCAGGCTGGCCCAGAACTTAGGCTCCTCCTCCTGCTGCTGCTGCCTTGGCTTACAAGTGTGCACCACCGTGCTTGGTCCCTGTACATTGTTTGAGTGTTGTAAACTTGACTTGAAATGCAAAGGAAAAATTGAAGTCAGTCGCCTTATTTCTTCTTACTGGTAGCAGTAAGGCAATTGGGGTCTACATCTCTAGGTTTCTAGTGTTGTTTCTGTGTACCCTGGATCATCCATCTTGCTCAGCCATCTCCCAGCTCTTCTCCATCTCTTGGAAGAAAGTGTGAGCTAAAGGGGCTTTACTGTTTGCAGCAACATTAGATGGGAGACTTGTTTGGAGCCCAGGGGGCCTATGGAACTCGCTGGGCAGGGAGTGTGGCAGGGGATGTGGCATGTGGAAGCTGCTGGAGGCATAGGGCACTGAGGTAGAGGGTACTTGAAGTCACAGTTTTGAGACTGTGCTCTTGAACAACCGTTCTCTCATGCTTCTCTTTTTTAAGCATGCCACTGTTCAGTCTTGTCAAGAGTGCCTTTCCAAGGACAGTCAATGGTTTTACACACTATGACATTGTTTCCATAGTAACTAACATTTCAACAGAGAGACTGTGATAGAAGTAGGCTAAAAGGGACAGATACAGAACTGGCACAGTGGAAAATGTAGGGCAGTGTGTATTGTAGTAAAGATCTGTCTTTTTCCTGTGTGTGTGTGTGTGTGTGTGTGTGTGTGTGTGTGTGTGTGTGTATGTGTGTGTGTGTGTGTTGGTAAAACCTTTGTCACTATAGCTTGGCTTCTTAATATACTAACATGATTTTGGCTACATCCAGCACAGTTTGGCATTTTGCTGACACCATGCCTTTGGTCAATACTTGGGTTTTTGTGTCTCTTTGTTGTAATGCGGCCATCATTTAGCACACACACGTTTTCACGTTCGCCTGCCCCCTCTTCTCTGGCCCCTAGCCCACTTTTCAGCTCCCATTTTTGGAGGACCTATTAAGCTGGTTGTCTACACTGCCTGCTTCCACATTTGCATTTGTTAGCAGAACCTTCTAGTCAGGCTCGTATGTCACAAGGATCCCAAATAATCAGTTGGCCACCCTCATCCTCTGAGGATTTTAAATTCAGAAGCCAGTGTGCATGTTTACTTTCAAACATTTTTACCGAACACTGGGCCCTGTGTATTTTGATCCGGATTTTAAGCAGATGTGAGGGGTTGTGTCACTCTGCTCAGCACTTGTGAGTGTACTTGGGTTGTTTTGGTATATGACTGGACAAGCTCATCCGCTTGTCTGACAGAAAGAGAAACTGAGGCACAGTCCTTGTGGTGTAGGCATTACATTTTAAAACATAGACTCATACATCAAACACAGTAGTTTCACATAAAAACTGAAATTAAAAAAAAAAAAAGAAAAGAAAAAAAGCCTAATGACAGCAGTCCACTCCCCAGGCAGGGTAGTGTGTGACTGCCTAGGGGAGGGGCCAAATTCTGTAGCTTCTCCTAGCCTCATCTCACTCGCTTTGCATATTTAGACCTGCCTGGCCCTGTGGGTTTTAGTATGTGACCCCGACTGCACCCACACACCCAGTTACATACATAAATAGAAGGGCTAGGGATAGAGCATGATTTCCCAGCCAACAGCTTCCCCTGGCTGTGGACCAAATTTTTCTGTTTCGTAGTGTACTTGATAGGTCCATGGCGAGAGCCATCACTAGGCACTAGATGGGAACCCACCCTGAGTTGATGGTGTTTGGATGCGCTGTTCTCATTTACCATGCTTCTCCTACTGGCTCCCTACTGTGGAGTGCAGGGTGAAGGTGGTGGTGGTAATAAACATTGCATTTGCCTGGGCACAGAAAAAAACTGCCTGGAGAGGAAAAACTTGAGCATTGCCTGAGCTCTAGATTTGTGTGTGGAATGTGTGTCATCAGGTGTCATCTCAGAAATGCCACCCACCCCTTTTCATTAGCTTGAACCTCCCAAAGAGCCTAGGTTGCTGGACAGTGAGCTCTGCGTTCTTGCAGTCCCCTCCCCCAGCTGTGGGATTGCAAGCATGGGTCACCATATCCAGCTGTTTTTCAGTGTGTTGGGTGGGGGGTGGTTTACACTCAGCTCCTTGTGCTAGTAAGAGAAGTGCTTTTAGTTAAGCCTTATCCGAACCCCTGACTTTTGTGTTTTACAGAATTCCCAGTGGGTATATAGTATAGTGCCTTCTTAAGGAGGCCAAGTGAGTATTTACTTAAGTAAACAGAATAAACGAGAGCATACAGCATTGGTGAAGCCTCTGTCCTACTCCAAGCACAGAGACTCAAGGCGAGCCCCAGCCATCTTTGTCTCTACTACAAACTAGACTTCCCCCCCCCTTGATGCCAGTGTGCCGTACTTATCACTCTGCCTGGACTGGAAGTGGAAAAGCCAGGAGGAGAGGCAGCAGCAGGCCTACGTGTCTAGCAGGACCTAGGAGAATGAACGAGGCTGGGGTCAGAATGAATGGTTAGAGAGAAATCTATTTTTCTTAGGGAAATGGGATGCTGAGGAAAACCCTGCAATAAAGGGCCTTGTCTGAGCTGGGACTCTGTCCGTGGGCCTGATCCAGCTGTTGGGGCACACAGGCCATCATGTGTAGCTGGGACTCTGTCCGTGGGCCTGATCCAGCTGTTGGGCACACAGGCCATCATGTGTAGCTGGGACTCTGTGGGCCTGATCCAGCTGTTGGGCACACAGGCCATCATGTGTAGCTGGGACTCTGTCCGTGGGCCTGATCCAGCTGTTGGGGCACACAGGCCATCATGTGTAGCTGGGACTCTGTGGGCCTGATCCAGCTGTTGGGCACACAGGCCATCATGTGTAGCTGGGACTCTGTGGGCCTGATCCAGCTGTTGGGCACACAGGCCATCATGTGTAGCTGGGACTCTGTCCGTGGGCCTGATCCAGCTGTTGGGCACACAGGCTATCATGTGTAGCTGGGACTCTGTCCGTGGGCCTGATCCAGCTGTTGGGCACACAGGCTATCATGTGTAGCTGGGACTCTGTCCGTGGGCCTGATCCAGCTGTTGGGCACACAGGCTATCATCGTGTCCGTGAGTGTGGATCCTTTCAGACACTGCATGTCTGTTTGCAGCTGCATGGGCCTTGGGGAGCCACTGTTAAAGTGAGCCTGTTCCTGTACTCCCTCCCCACTCCCCAGCCCTTCCGGCAGGGAGCCAGGGCCACCGTGCACTGGAGAGCATTGAGGAGCTTCTGTGTGTGTTCTCTCTGTGCCTCGGCTTTCTGTGGGATTACAGCAGAGTCTGGCCCTGCCTGGTCTTTTTTGTGCTTTGGATTCTAAGTTAAGAATAACCGAAGGAACACTTGTCTCTGTTGACAGGCTTGATATGGAAGTTGCTATCAAATGGCTATTTTATCCTCTGTTGCCACTGACATCACACCACGTCTAGCTCTGAGGTTCCCACTTTAGTTGTGGCTCAATAGAGCTGTGATCAGTGGAGCAGAAAGAAGCCATTCAGATGTGACTGTGTGTCCAGCAATGTGTGGATGGCTTTGGCAGGTCAATGAATATTTTAAACCTTTTGCAAGCAGTGAGAAGGGTTGAAAGTGGAATGGAGAAGATGGTATGATAGGGGGAAAAGCACACCTCATTTTTCTCTCAGTCACTGCCTGTCAAACCGACCTCACTCCTTCCTGTATGAACAGTGGTGTGTTTTTCTGTGTGTCTGTGTATTGGGTGGCGGTGGGGAGGTGAGGTAACATTCTTTCCCACAAACTTAACCTACAATTAACCAGAGGACAATTTACCACTCTAAAGTTAGACCCGAGGCTCCAAATTTAAAATAAATTTGCTTAATTTTCACAAATCGTTTTTGGTGCTTTGTGCACCGTGCTGTCACTGTCCCTTGCCACCACTGCTGTCATCCATCAGCCAAGGGCACAGCAGCCCCTGTGTGCTAGAGGCACAATGCTCAGTGCTTCCCTGCGCTGCTAGTCGAGCAGGAAAACAAGGATAAATGTAGCACAAACATGGCAGAGAGGAAAGTTTGCCTACACGGAAATGTGAGCAAAGGAAGACTCAAAGATGATTGCAAACTGGGTAGTGGTAGCCCACGCCTGTAATCCCAGCATTCAGGGAGGCAGAGGCAGGTGGATCTCTGTGAGCTTGAGGCTAGCTTCGGCCACAAAGTGAGTTCGAGGGCAGCCAGGGCTACACAGAGAAATCCTGTCTCAAGAAAATAAAGAAAGCCGGGCGCACACCTTTAATCCCAGCTCTCGGGTGGCAGAGGCAGGCAGATCGCTGTGAGTGAGACCAGCATGGTCTACAAAGTGAGTCCAGGACAGCCAAGGCTACACAGAGAAACCCTGTCTCGAAAACCAAAAACAAACCAACAAACAAAACCAAAACGAAAATTATCCTTACCCCGCAGACTGTGAGATGAGAATAACAGTGCTCAGCCTGTGGGCTGCATCTCTTTCTGGGTCACTTCTTGGGACAGGGGAGATGGAGGTCACAATACTGTGGTGCAGAAGTGTGCGTCTAACTCTCCAAGACTTATTGGTGTGGCCTACACCTTCTCTCCCAGCCTGGTGTCTACCCCAGTTTCCCTGCCATCTGCCCTCCTACCTGCTATCAGTGGCTCAGCATTTTTCTGCCTCAGGGCTCTACCAATCTGCTGTGGGTCAGCCTTTCACTGCATTCCTTTGATTATGCACTGGTTGCTCTGGCTGCCTGTTGCACGGTCCAGGCTTGATAGCCCCGGGCACTCGGAAGTTCCAGATTAGCAAAAGCTAGAAGATGGCTATGTCAAGAGACTGCAAAGTTGATAACCCTTGGTATTTAGTTAGCTCGTATTTGTGTATGTTTTTAAAGACAGGATCTCCTGTAGTGCACTTGGCCTCCAGTTCACCATGAAGCCAGGGATGAGCTTAAACTCCTGGCCCTCCCTTCGACCTCCGCTCCTAGGTGCTGGGCTTACAACTTGTGCCTTCACACCCAGATCTTGTTTCATGGTTAGGGTATTTATGCATCCCTCCAAGGCTTATGGAGGGTTGTATGATCTGAACGGTTGGGTGTATAGTAGCCTTGGTAGGGTTTTTACTACAGCTTTGGTGGGGTCTGTCCTTAGGTCTCCATTCCCGCAACAGACCACATATTTGGGCGTTAACGATGAGCTTCTTTCATGGGGGTGTCAGGATCGCTTTAGTTGTCTGTGATCCAAAACATCAGGACCACTACAGCCAAGAATAAAAGCTTGGAGAATACCCTACTATCCCAAAGCCCATACCCGATTATGCAGGCAACTATTTATAATGTGTGAACAAGTACAGTCTTGTTAGTTAGCTGTTACTGCATATCTCTATCTACATATGCATATCTCTATCCACATATGCATTTCTCTATCTACATATGCATAGCTCTATCTACATATGCATTTCTCTATCTACATATGCATAGCTCTATCTACATATGCATAGCTCTATCTACATATGCATAGCTCTATCTACATATTCATAACTCTATCTACATATGCATAGCTCTATCTACATATGCACACCTCCCTGGGGCACACACAGGGAATTGGGGAGATTTATTTTGCCTTAAGCCTGGAAACCTAAAATTTGGATTTCTGTAGTCAGATTTGGATATAGATAAATTAGGATAGTTGGTCATGTTTTTAAATGGTTTTAGAAAAGCAGGTAATTTTTAATTAAAATATTTGTTCCACTTAAACGTTTTATAGCCATAACTTATTCTAGCTTTCAAAAACACATCTTGGAAGGAAAACAATGCGTGGTTTTGGAGGCAAATGGCATTCTTCATTCTAGATGGGCCTGCCACATAAAATTTCCTTCTTCCATTATTTTATCCATTCATACTCTCTTTGAAACAAGGTAGCTGATGCCTAGAAATATGCCAAGCTGTCTTGCATGGGAGGCTCTGAAGTCAAAACTGCGGCATCTCCCTTTGGGTTTATGGTGGAATTCATAGACTCTTTGTTACTTAGCTCCATCTGTTTAATAAGCCTGGAAAGGAAACTGGATGGTACCGTCTGTGTGTATGGATGGATGAAACTGTGTGGTAGTGAGCCAGTGCTGTCCAGCTCCAGCTCCAAATAGGCTTTCAGCTTTCCTGTTGGGACCAGTTGCTGGAGTGTTGCGCAGGGAAGACGCATTCCTTCACAGTCTGCTATGGATTGGGCATCTGGTGTTGTGCAGTTTTGCGGCGTACGAGAGAGAGAGAGAGAGAGGGAGGAATATTCAGTTCTCTCCCTGTGCTGGAAAAGGTGAGGGCTCCTCCTGAATTGCTCTGTATCAGACAAAGGAGTCACTCACTGTGAAAATAGAAAACACACAAACTAGCATACACATCTGGATGTCTCCTATGCCACTCATCAGACTTGAAAGGCTAAGGGTGAAGTGGGCATGGGCATCATCAGAATCAGTACCCAGTCTTGCCCAGGGTGCTGGCAAAAGGTCCTAGGGTCATCTTGGGGCTAGCATGCCAAAGACTGAGTTGGTGGACCTGCAGAGGGCTTATGGGAAATGCGCATTGCAAAGAGTTGGCAGGTTTTGTGGCTCATGGCTGCAGTCTCAGAGCATGGTGAGGGTCATGAGTTCAGTGCCAGCTTGGACAACGCAGTGAGACTATGTCTCAAGAACGAAAAGAAAAGAGCCTGGTTTCACAAGGACAGGAGAACTGAGGCAGATTTGGGCTGGGGCCTGCAGAGAGATTTGTTTTTTTCCTTTGAATTAGGGTCTCGCTCTGTAGCCAGAATTGCCCTTGATCTAGGGTGATCAGTGGCTTCAGCCTCCTAAGTGCTTGAATGGCAGGTGTGAGCTGTCCTCCCAAACCCAGACACTCATTCCGCAGGGGCCGAGACCCTGAGAAGACACGCGTGTGTATGCATGAGCCCATGGTTGTAATTTCATGGTTTCCACCCTTTATCCTTCCTGTCCCTAGAAGTTAAGATCATACGCTGGCTTCCTTTGGTGGCAGGTCTGTGCAGTTGCAGGCAGGTGTCTGTGATAACTGCAGCGATGATGTGAGTGAGGACAGTTAGTGGGCACACAAATAGTGTTTAACCCACGGGAACTGTCTAGCGGCGCTTTGTGGTAGAGGAAGCATTTGGTTTCTTTTTAACTTTTTTTTTTTTTCTTCTTCTTCTTCTACAGTGTTTGGAAGGAACAAGATGCTGATCTAGACGTGGAAAAAGTAAGTTGACAGTTCTGTGCTGAAGGCTAGTGCCTTTCGAATTCAAAAGCATTTCTTACTGGAACCCTGCGATCCCAGTTGAATCCATAGGAATTACTTTATTTTTCATTTTCACTTTTCATTTTTGAGACATGGCCTCAGGTAGCTTGTGGTGGCCTCAGAATCGCTATGTACCTGAGGATGGCCTTGAACTCATGATTTCCGCCCCCCCCCCCACCTTTACCTGCAAGTGCTGGGATTACAGGCGTGCCCCATAGGTTTCCAAGAGACAAGTTGACTTGGAGATAAAATTGGCATACAAAAATGTAAAGAAGATCGTAGTTCATTTCAATCTGGACAGTGATTTAATGTTTAGCATTCTAACTCCAAGTTAGGTCTCCTCTCCCTAAGGAAAATGGAACAACTGCGGTATGGCTGTTGTGAGGGCAGTGCTCTGGCCTTCCCTGTTGGGGGTCTTGTCACCTTTCCCTCCACACCCAGCTTGCTGGTGCTTACTATGCCCTAGTTGTGCCTTTGAATTATGGCTACTGTGTAATCGGTCATTCTTTCCTTCCGTTAACATTTTTTGTGTTAATGCCACTGGGCGTTAGATATTCAATCGAGCTCAGTTCAGGCAGAAAACGATGTGACAGAGACCTACTTAAGGTAATTGTGGTAACACGTGATGGAGTGACAGTTCGAGAAGTGTAGGAAGGGCTGAGCTGTCCAGAAAGCAGTTGGCGGACTGCGTGAGGCATCTACTCCTCCTCTGCTGCGGTCTGTCTGCAAGTGCGGCTGGAGCTTTTCTCAACTCCTCCTCTCTTGTGCAGATGTGAGCTGTACTGGCTGCTCTTGGGGAGTCTTTTTCCACCTAGGGTGTGATTTCCATCAGTTGTCAGTTACGTTTCTCAATTCCCTGGCCTCTCAGGGGCTGCCACGTCGTCATCATCAGAAGTGACCTAGAATGATTTCTCCTTTTGAGTATCAGCGTGGGAGAAGACATTCTTCCTGACCTGCCGCCCCTTTGAGTTTGGGTGATGTGTTTTTCTGTTATGTTAAAGAAATGTATTATCTGGACTGTTGACCTAGAGCAGTCACCAGCGGCCCTTACCCTTCATCTGATGTAGGCCGCTGGCTTCTGCATAAGTTATTTCTGTGATATACTTCATTCCTGAACTTGTCAGCTCATACAGACAAGAGCCTCATAGGGAAGTGAAAGGACTGGAGTTGGGACAAGACGAGATGCCTTTTGGAAACCCCTGTGCACTTGGGTTTGAGATCAGGAGCTGAAAAGGCTCTCCTGTATGGAAGGTCACAGTGACCTTCGTCAGTCAGGTCAGGCTCACAGCAGAACTTCAGGTGCCCAAACACGCACGCCTCAGGGCTTGTCCAGGAAACATGGGGTATGCCCAGGCTGTGAGCTTGCCCTGCACCCTCGCCTGTAGTGAATTTAGGTCTGTAATTCCAGGCAAACAGTATGGCTTACTAAGTATAGTCAAGTGTAGGGTGAAGGAATTAGCTCTTTTAACTTTGTCTGAGACATTAGGCTGATATAACCTCATCCCCCCACCCCCCACCTCTGAAGTGGTCCCAGCTTGACACAGTGCTGTACATCTTTAATCCCAGTACTCAGGAGGCTGTGGCAGACGATGGATCTCTGAGTTCTAGGCTAGACAGGCTATGTGGTGGGCCCCTCTCTTTCTCTGTGCCCCCTCAAAACCCAAAAAAAGTTGCTCCTTTTCCAGAACTTAGTAAAATTATCCGTGTTTTACACTTAGAAACGCAAACCATATACATTAAACTTTTTTTTTTTGACATATATATTGTACCAAAAAGGCTGTTGGTCACGAGGCTACAGAATTCTCTGTAAGGCCTACCAGCGAGTGGGGGCTCCTGGGAGCTAGGCTTTGCTGGTGCTCGTACAGGAACAAGGGCGCAGCCCGGGTATCCAGCCAAGTACTGAGCAGCTCTGACTTGTCCTGTGGGCACTTTAAACTTGTGGGGATTACAGAAGAGGGGTGCTGAGTTAGAGGTAGGAGGCGCTTCATGGACAGTAAAGTGAGTTCGAGCTGCCAAGAACGGGCTCTGTCTGTACCCTCAGTAAGCACGCAATGACTCGAAGATCACTTACTGTCTTAAGGGAGGTCTCCCTTTGCAAAAACCTTCATTCAGAATCTTTTTCCAGTTGTGGTCAGAGGGCTGCTGTGCACTGTGTACCAGCCCTTCCATTTGCCGGCGTTTATGGACAGCAAGTCAGTCTGGTACAGGAGTCCTTCCGTTGTATAAACAAATGGTTCCTGGTAACCGTAGGGGCAGAGGAAAGCCACTGGCATCATGGTGTTTGCTTGTAGGATGGATGCTTGTAGCTTCTCCTTTTGGTTGTGGATTTCTGTGAAGACAGAACTCCGCATGGGAAGTGAACTTTATTTTGGATGCCGGAGAGCTCACACATAGCTCAACATCAGTTATTATGAATTACCTGATGCCGGTAGCTGGTTGAACAGAGTGCTCTGTGCATGCTACACTGACCTAGTGGTGCGTATCTGTGGGGACACGGTCCCACTGTGAGCTGCTCCAGGTTTTATAGTTACAGCAGGAATTCCAGTGAGGTCTGTCTGCGTCTAGAACCTTCCTTTTCCCATACCTTACCTTGAAACAGATACAGTATCTGAGTCATTGTATTTGTGTGTCGCCTTTTAGAACGTCTGGGGAGGAAGTTGTAAGGAAGCAGTGTCGTTTTCCAAAGAGCAATTCTGTGACACCCTCACCCAAGTTTATGGATAATTGCCGTGGGCTTTTTCAAATCTGCCGTTGAAGTTGCATAGCTATTGTAGGATCTGTGTTCCCTGTTTAACTGTAGTCTTTGTCAGGCCAAAATCACGATCTGCGCTAAACCCAAATGCCTAGATGCTAGTAAGCCCATCAAACTGTTAGCAGCAGGCACAAATGAATGAGTGACAGCCAAATGAAAGGTAATAAGAGCCAGTGGAAGTCACTTTGGTAGGTGGCAAAATAGTAAAAGCAATCCTATTAGACATTCTAGAAACAGTGGCCTTTCTTTTCCATCTGGGGGTTTTATTTGTGGAAATTGTGCTTGTTAATAGCATCATATGGAGATAAGATGGCCGTTATTTGGCTTTCTCTCCAGAAGTGCAAAGTGTCAAGCAGACAGATGAGTAGATAATTCTTCAGAATAATGTGATCTTGGCAGTCAGAGCAAAGCCAGAGATAAAAGAAAGAAATCTCGAGAGCAAATTGAACAGATCAAAGTAGTTTTATTGTTTGCACTGATTCTTCTAGCAGTCTGGGGGAATACTCTATAAATTTACTACTTGAAATATATAAAATATGTCTTCTGAAAATGAAGCTACATGCATCTGAATTCTGGAAGGTGCACTTTTTTTTAAATATAAAAAGCTGATTAAATCAATTTTTTCCATTTAAATAGATTTGATTAAAATAACTCCTACTTCAGCCCTAGCTGCTTTCCAGGTAGCAGGTTGACTTCCTTGGACCCTGGGTGGCCTTTGTCTCTCAAGTTTACAAGTGTTTCCAGGGCCTTTGATGCCAGTGACACTCCTGCTACTTCTGCATCTCAGGGAGATCAAGAATTCTGTGTTGAGCCAGGTGTGGTGCTACATGCCTGTAATCCCAGCACTCAGGAGGCAGAGACAGGCAGATCTCTGTTGAGTTTGAGCCAGCCTGGTCTACAAAGCGAGTCCAGGACAGCCAAGGCTACGCAGAGAAACCCTGTCTGGAAAAACAAAAAACAAACAAGGCTGCACCGGAGACCACAAGGACCCTGCCTATCCTAAGGCACCGTGGCCTTCTAAAACAGGAGTACCCTTTGGAAGCAAAGTGCATAGAAGACGGTCCTGCTGGAGACTTAACTTCCCTTGAACTTGGTGAGACGAGCTGGCCTGCACATCCAGGGCCGCTCCGTTCTCAGTATTTCCTTGGTTTCATCTTAACTCTGAAGAGAACTGAAAAAAAAAAAAAAAAAAAAAAAAAAAAAACAAAAAAAAACCCTGGATTTCTATAGTGGAACTACTAGTCTTGTGGGAAAAGAAACACTCTAGTTCCAAATAGTTAAGTTCTTGAAATCAGAGGCTACATGTGGAGTCATGGTAGTTTGAAGCCATTCACGTGTGATTGCTGCACAACTGGTCCAGAAGTGGAGAGGCTAGTAAGTCTGTTTTGGGCTTGAGCAAAGGATTTCCTGAGCTCTGATGCTCAGCAGTGCTGATATGGGTCATGCAGCGGGTTTCAAAATGGTGGTTTTAGGGTGTCGTGGGGGTCCGCTTCCAGGGCCAGTTGAGGAAGGGCATGGTTTAGGTTGACCCCACTTCCCGTGCATGTGATGGCTGCTTTAGGGAGGTGGGAGAGAGAAGAGGACAGGGGACCCCAGCATAGCATCCAGTCTTCCTGCATGGAGTGAGGGGACCCCATGTTTGTCCTGCCTGCCCATCGGTGGGGATTGGAGAGGACATCTCCTGTGTGTGTAGGTTCACCACGCCATTTAGCCCTCTGACACATGCGTTTAGGGCTGCCCAACCCAGGGGACCATAGGATGCCATATTTGCTTCTGCCTCCCTGCCCCTGAGTTCATCCTCACAGGTGGATTGACCCTTTCTGCTAAGAGCAGGGCTGTGGAGAAACAGCCTCAGTCTCACACAGCCCGCCCTCCTGCCGACTCGGGGTGTGTAGAAAGAGAACAGCTTTGAGTTGGGGATAAAGGAGACAGTACATTTTGAATGAAGGAGCATGCCTCGACTTCTGTTTTAGACTCAAAGGCAATCATTTTTAGTCCTGGGCCCAAAATGGTAGTTATGTATCACCCATAATAACTGACCAGCTTTCTCTTACATAAATCTCTGGATTGTAAAAATGCTACTGTCCAAGAAGAAAAAACACTCCCTCTGCCAGCACAAACGTTCCAAGATAATAAACAATTCCTCTTTCTAGACATTATAAACCCAGGCAGATATTGATGATAATTGCTAGAGAAGAACTACAAATGAAGATGTTACCGATTATAGTTTAAGGAAGAGGAACAATTTGAGGTGTACTGTTAGTCCTGACATAGAACACTTTACCCGTTCATTCTGGAACCCTTAGCAAGCACCAGTGGGTTGGCTTCTGTCCTGGGTCAATGTCGTTGTGCCCGCCCGGTGGTGTCATTTTTTCCTCAAAGGAAAATGAAACTCAGCAGAAGGGAAATGATGAGCCCGAGGCCCGACACCTGGGAAGTGGCCAGACTGTAGAGCACTTACCGTCCAGACTCCGTGCACCCGTCCGTCTCTTCCCACTCTCTGCTAGGTATGCTGAAGCTCAGCCGAGCAGAAGACAAGTCATTAGCCTTGCACGATTTAACTGGCAGTTTTATATTCATCTTTCGTTTTCTCTTCACTGAACCTAAAGGGGCTTTCTTCTCCCTTATTTATGGCAACAAAAATAGTAATGATATTTTTATCAGGAACAGTGAAAGCCCCGCACCTCAGCTGTCTCTTTAAACCTGACCTGGTCCTCTTTGGTGGTCCCCTGGAATAGCATGAGAGCGGCATCAGGGATAGCATGCATGCTGCTGGCAGGAGGTACGGGGAAGCCTGTGGGATGCGCATCTCTTTCTGATGCTGGGTCCTAGGTTTAGGGATCGTCTTACTGTGTTCTCCGTCTTGTTAGCATTCGTCATTCCAGAGGATGGAGCAGGATGTGGACCCAGTGGGGGAGTTTTGTTGTGGGTGCTGTCACAAATTATTGCAGACTTGATGGCTTGAAACGACAGATGTGGTCCGTCATAGAGATTGGAAGTTTAGTATCAAGGTTGTCTGCAGGCTCATGCTACCTGCAGAGGCTTGGAGGGAATCTATGCCTGCCTTCTTCCTGGTAGCGTCAGGTGTCCCTTGGCTTGAGGCTATCCCTGTTGTCTCTGCCTCTGTCTTCACATGGCCCTTCCTTTGTGCGCACTTCCATGTGCACCTGTAGCACCTGTATCTCTCTACCAGCGCTGCAGCAGTGTGAGCCAAGCCACCTGGTTAACTCATCACTAGGTAGTGTCTCCAGTTTGCACTGAGCTCGTGTTGGAGGAAGATCTACCTTTCTTCTTGCTGCTAGAAGATCTGGTTCCCTGTTAACAGCCAGATGTGATCAGCCTAGGGTCCAGAGGAAAATAGATCAGTGGCTTGGTGCTTGCTCACAGAGACGGCCCTGCCAGGTGGTGAACAGGAGTTAGTTCAAACAGGAGGTACGCAGATGTTTTGGCTGCAGAATTCTCTGACTGAGCGAATCATGGGGTGAGGAGCAAGCTGCAGGCACCAGGCTAGTGCAAAGAGCCTGCTGAATAAATAAGACCCAAGATTGCACCTGGAGCCTACAGAGTGAAAAGGAAGCCCTAGTCTGATGTCACCAGCCATAAAATTAATGTCGTTCTGAGTGTCCTTGGCCTAGATCCTCATCCTCTCAAATCCTGGGAGGGAGTTGCTGGCAGAGCTGGTAAACAAGGTGAGTTGTCTAGCCGAGCAGATTGGAAGGTGAGAAGCAGGTGAAGATAGCATCCTACACGCAGACCTGTTAAAGTTAAAAGCAGATTTATCTCTTTTAAAAATGTGCCTGTGTGCATATTTTTTTAAATCAGTTTTGGCAATAATTTTAACTATTATTTTGAAATCTCTATTATTTTCCAATTGACCTTTTTCCTTTTTTGCTGTGTATTTATTATTCATGAGTAATTATTATTCATTAAGGCCAACTTGAAATGAGACTGTTGACTGAGGAGCAATGTGCAAAACACTGTCCCAAGAATATGGCTCTCCCGGGATGGTGGCCTCTCCTCAGACCCGCAAGATGAACCATCACCTGTCCAGAATTTCCCATGATTGCTTACTTAGATCAGCCTTTGAGTGACCACCTAGTGCCTTGCTGACATCCAGGCTTACTGGGCCCATCATCTGGCACCCAGTAGTCATGTGAAAACGCCCTGGCCTGTGTCTGTGATAAGGGAAGGGAGAGTCGATAGGGTTCTTGGTTAGCTGCTTTGCTGAGAGGTCCTTCATTGGTGTCTGTGGTTTGAAATTCTGAGCCTGTTTCCTGTCATATACTCAAGTGTTAGGTGGTGTTTTAATTAGTGTTTCTATTGTGACACAAACACTGTGATCAGAGTAGTTTGGGGAGGAAATGGCTTATTTGTGCATACACTTCCACATGGCTGTTCATCAGGGAAGGAAGCAGGACAGGGACTCAAACGGGGCAGGAACATGGAGGCAGGAGCTGATGCAGAGGCCATGGAGGGGTGCTGCTTACTGGAGAATGGAGGACCACCAGTCCAGAGATGGCACCAGCCACAATGGGCTGTGCCATACCCATCAATCAATAAGAAAGTATCATATAGGCTTGCCTGCAGCCTGATCTTAAGGAGGCATTTTCTCAGGTGAGGCTCCCCTCCTCTCAGATGACTCTCCAGCACAGGTGGTGAGTGTTTTGTGTTTCAAAGGAAGGACTGGAATTCTATGCTCTGATGTAGCACTCCCCCCCCCCACTCCCTCCCTCCCTCCCTCCCTCCCTCCCTCCCTCCCTCCCTCCCTCCCTCCCTTCCTCCCTTCCTCCCTTCCTCCCTCCTTCCCTCCCTCCCCCCTCTATGTTACACATACATGTGACACGAAGGCCAGGGGACAGCCTCTGATGTCATCATTCTCAGAGCTGTCCACCTCCCTTGAGATAAGGTCTCCCAGTGGTCTGAAGTTTACCAGTAGGCCAGACTGATCAATCAGGGAGCCTCAAGGATTCTCCTGCCTCTGCCTACCCAGTCCTGGGATTATAAGTACACGGCTGTTATTTTCATGTGGGTTCTGGGGGTTAAACTCACGTCTTCATGCTTGCAAGACAAGCACTTTACCAGCTACTCCCCCTCTCCGCATCTGTCTGTCTGCCTTAGCTGTCCTGGACTCGCTTTGTAGACCAGGCTGGCCTCAAACTCAAACAGAGATCCACTTGCCTCTGCCTCTCCAAGTGCTGGGATTACAGGCATGTGCCACCACGCCCAGCTCCCTGTCTCCTTTCTATTAAGGGCTCACCTCTGCTGCAGACTGGCCCTTCAGGTCTGTGTGTTCTGTAGAGAACACGGATCAGGTAAATATGGCTACTGCTTGGAAGATGTCCTGTGAAGTACGCCAGTTAGTACTGCAAAGCAAAAGGTAAGACATGAGCATTTGTGTCCAGTCCCATCAGTAGGGATGAATCGACTGCTTGCCCATGAACATAGTCCCTCCAAATATGGACTGAAGCGAGTGAGATGGCCTCAGAGTTACACTTGAGGTGGTATGACAGAGTGGAAAGGCTGTGTAGATGCAGGGGTCTGAGTAAGCCCTGTCCTCAGCACTGACAGGTGGCCACAGATGCTGTGTGCATGTCCAGAGACAGGGCTCATACTGCAGCAAGCTGAAACAGGAGCCCTAGATGTGAGCTCCTGGTTTTCCTTCCCCTGTCACTGGGCAGAGCTGGCCAGGGGTTGGCTGACTTCCAGCTTTGGTGGGTAGGAGATTTGTTTAACAGGCCAGAGGAAACCCTTCTCCCTGCCTGGCTTTCTTCTGCTGCTCCATGTGGAGACTCGGTGTTTACATTAGTTTAAGACAAGCAAACAGAACCCTTGTCTGGGGGGGTGGGGTGATTTTAAAAGTAGACCTTCTAGACCAGAGAAAAGAGTAATTTGAAAAGTTACTTAACTGCCATTTTGCCTGCTACACTGTTATCAGATAGAAGAAGCACCTTTTCCCGTTATGAATGAGCTGGTAGTGCATTCGGGTGTTGCTTCTAGGGGAAAAGTAAAAGCAAACTTGATAGAGGGAAAATATTTGAGTAGCTGTGGGCTGGCAGTGACTTAGCCGCTGTGGTGCTGGCCGCTGTGAGCTGTTAGTCCAGGAGGCGGTGGGTCATAAGTGGGAGCCCATCAGCTGCTAGAACAAAACCCGAGAATATTTACTGTAGTGCCTCATATTTAGACTTAGTTAATATTGACTACTGGCCAGTGTGGCATCTTTTACATTAGTTTTTCTAGTGACCAAGAAGAAAACAGAATCTGATGTCTGTGCTTTGTAGATCTTACTCCGTATCAGAATAAGGTTGTTGGGAGGGAACAGTAAAAAAGCTCGGAAAATGTAACTTTTTTCATTCTTTGTCTCCATCTGTCTCTGGAAGGTAAAATCCAATCCAGTGAGCACCCTACCCCTGTGTTCATAAAGGTCTTTGGCAACCACCCCTAGCCCTGATGTTCACTTGCGAATGCCTGTTCCTTCTCTGTTGATACATGGTTCTGCTTTTTTTCCTGTCAGCCTGTCTCCTGACTGGACTATAATTGACACTGTTGTTGACTCACTTGAAGGGACCATGAGACTCAGGTACTTTTCTTCCATAGCCTTCCCTTGTTCCGCCCGTTTTCACCTCTAGCTTTGGAGTCCCGGGTGTTCACCTGGTGACTCACACTCAGTCTCTTACCCTGGCTCCTGTGCTGTTCAGAACACCCTACTGGAGACTGCCTGGCCCAGCCCTGTGCTGTACTCTAGTTGTCTCTGTCTCTAGCTGCGGAGCCTCCTGGGTTCTCCCCATCATCCTTCTACCCTGACATCAGCCTTCCCTCGCTTTTCTTGTGATCCCTTTTTACGGCCATGTTTCTGTGTGGTCTCTGTGACTGGTGGAAATAAATTCATTGGAGGAAAAGGAATACGTTCTGTTCTGTTCCCATGTTGTGATACAGATGATGTAAGCTATTTTGAAGAATTAGCAAACTGGCTGGTAAATAGAAGATAAGAATTATGGTTGAAACAATTGGATGAATTCACTTGCTTTAAAAAGCTATTTACTTTGTGTGTATACGCATGCACACGCAGAGGTCAGTTATCCTATCATATGGGTCCCAAGAATGAAACTCAAGTTGTTGGGTTTGCAGCAAGTACCCTAACCCACTTCACCATCTCACTAGCTCTCATTTACTTTAAAAGTTTTAATTTGGAGCTGGAGGTGTTGCTCAGTGGTTAGAGTAACTTCCTAGCATATACAAGGCCTTGAGTCAGTCTCCATAAATACCTTTCTGTGAAGTTTTGTTTCTCTCAAGGCCGTATTAAATGGCATTCTTGTACCATTGGCCTTGCTCAAGATTCATCCATGTACCATGCGTGAAATTAATTTATCTTTCTGCTGTCCCACGTGGTGTCCATTGTATGAATCACAGCAGCTTATTAATCCCTTCTCCCGTCAATGAGTATCTGGGTCCTGGGTTGTTGCTAGCGTCTTGCTATTTTTAGCAGGGCTGCTACGAACATTCTTGAGTGTGCATCCTGCAGGAGCTTCCCTGTGAGAGATGCCCTAGGGCGGAATTCCTGAGTCATAGCGTATGTGCGCCCTCCACTTCACAGATAATGCCAGATTGGTTTTCTGAGTGTAGTCGTATCACTGACGTGCCCATGAAGAAACGTAACTTATAAGACAAGGGAGAAGTCTAGAGGAAAGATGAAAAGCTGGATTAGCAAAAGAGGGAAGGGGCTACCATTGGGCTGTGATGAAGTACGACTTCCTGTTGAGGGATGGAGAAACCATTGGATGATGAAGAGAAGGGGGTGGGTTTTAAATTGTGATCAGGGAAACAGTACCAGGCTACCTCACACATAGACAGGAGTCACATTGCCTTGAAGGAACAGATTTCATCTTGCTAGAGTGGACATGCCCAGTTCTGTCCTCACCCACTTTTCCCTGGCAGCACCTGTTTCCAGGTCAAACTGGTGGCGGCTTGGAGTCTAAGGAAGCTCTCAAAACAGACAGCCACAGAAGCATGCCAGTGTTTTGGCAGTTAGCTCCCTCCAGTCACAATAGCTCCTTCTGCCAGCCGTGCTTGGCGCGCCTCATCTTCGGCACACTGATACTGGCTTTGACATGCTGTCTCTTCCACTTCCTAGCTTTACCTGAAGAAAAGTCAGAACTTCTCAGGGCTCCTCATTCACTTTTGACCTGAATGAGAAGGAAAAAATAAAAAAATCTCTGGCATGATGAATAGCAAAATTGCTCTGAGCTCTGACACAGTCCTTAGTGAGCTGATTAAGCCTGCAAATTCTGACCACTCTGATGGTTCAGTCAGAGGGGTATGTTAGCTTTTCAAAGAATTCCCGTTCTTCCCAGTGTAGATCTGGGGACTTGTAGCTTCTTTTGTTGCCGTTACTGAAATGGAAAGTGGAGCAAGCGTTAAACCATTAAAAACACGTGGCCTCTGGAGGCTGAGAAGGGCAGCTTTTTTTAACTTGTTATTTTTGGACCCTCTTCATTAATAACATTCATCAGATACATTTGGTTTCAGGCCAGAGAGATCACTGGTGCTAGCGTCTTCAAGATAAGTACATTGTGGCTTTCCATTATGTGTTGACTAGTAAGTAGTATTGCCTGTCCAGAACCTTCCATGATGACATTTCCAATCTGGGAAAACACCACGGTGTTTGTAACTAATATTTGTACTCTGTCAAGAAGATGGAAAAGAACCCTAACGTCGCAAGGTTGAGCTTGCATCGTGTAAACTGTAAAAGCCCATGCAGTAAAGGTACAGCCTCGGTTGAAATGTGGACTGCCAGGTTACTAAGTTGGACAGATGCTTAGGTTACCCAACAAGAAGAAAGCAGGATAGGAAATCACTTGTAGAATATGAGCTTAATTTTGAAAACAAAATTCTTATGTGGGGAAAAGACTACAGAAACCACACTGAAATGCTAACATTTGTATTTGGGAAATGAGATTATAGGCTTTCCTCCTATGCTAATGTGATAATAGAGTTTTGTAATAAAATTAATTAAAAGGGTGGGTGTAAGGGAAGTCACTCTGATCCAGTTGCTGTTCTCACTCACCAGCTGTTTGACCGCGGGGCAAGCTTCTTTGCTTGGCACTGGCTGCCTCAGGGACTAAAAGATGTTTCATCCTCTCCACTCACAAGACTGTTGCTGATCGATTGACCTGCCAGCCCCCCCCCCCCCCCCCCCCCCCCGTTCCTCTCCTTCCCTAGTTCCCCTTCCCTGGCGAAACTAGCCTCACCCAGGCCACGCCCAGAAGCCGTTAGTGATGTCCTTTTGTTGGTTTCTTTTTTTTTTTGTTTTTTGAGACAGGGTCTCTCTGTGTAGCCCTGACTGTCCTGGACTCGCTTTGTAGACCAGGCTGGCCTCGGACTCACAGCGATCCACCTGCCTCTGCCTCCCAAGTGCTGGGATTAAAGGCGTGCGCCCACCACCGCCTGGCTCCTTTTGTTGGTTTCTATTCCGTCCTGTGGCGGCCCAGCTCTGAGTACGCCCTCCTGGGACTTCTGTTTTAGCCCCCGACAACTGGTGATAATTTTAGAGAAATGATTGATGAGTAAGAAAGACTACTTGCCTGTATGTGATGTGGTGGTTTGAATGAGAATGGCTCCCAAGGCTTATCTGTTTGGAGGCTTAGTCACCAAGAGTGGCACTATGCGGAAGGTTAGGAGGTGTGGCATTGCTGGAGGAAATGGGTCACTGGGGATGCAGTCTGAGGTTCCAAAAGCCCATGGTACATGTTCTCCCCCTCCTCCTCCCCCTTCTCTCTCTCTCTCTCTGTCTCTCTCTCTGTCTCTCTCTCTCTCTCTCTGTCTCTCTGTCTATGGATCAGGAGGTAGCTTTCAGCTACTACTCCAATGTCAAGTCTGCCTGCACACCACCATGATATACCATGATACACATACCAGCATGATATACCATGATATACATCATACCGCTGTGATGATGGCCATGGACTAAGCCCCTGAAACTGTAAGCAAGCTTCCAATGAAATGTTTTCTTTTATAAGAGTTGCCTTGGTCATGCTGTCTCTTCATAGCAATAGAACACTGACGAAGGCATATGACAAGAGGGGAAATTTGAACAATTGAATTTCCTAAAATTTAAGAATTTCAACTGTTTAAATATGTATATTTTGATGAGGGGAAGAGGGAGGGAGGGCAGGACTGGGAGGAGACAAGGTAGGGGGGATATGATCAGGATGTAAAATGAAAAAGAATCTAAAATTAATTCAAAAATATGTACATTTTGACAGAAATATGTTCATTAATTTGAGGGCATCCATGTTAGCTTCCCTTGCTTTTTTTGGTGAGGAGAAAATAATGTATTTGCTAAACAGGCTGGTGTTCTTGGCTCTGTCAAATTCTTTGAGGAGAAAGGTACTGATGGCTAAGGTGCCCAGAGCTGAGTGTGAGCCCAAAGGTGCTAAACTGAGCTTTGAAGACGACGCTGCTGCTGGGAAACAGGGCCAGAGATGCTCACTTGCACACCAGTGGCTCATGTACTTCAGGGTAAGTTCACAAAAGACACAGAGAGGAAAACCAATTTTTGACAGTAGAGACTAGCCATAGATGGACTAGAAATCTGGTAATTTTACCCTAAAACACCTTTAACATCTTGTTTCTTCAGCGAAGCCTGTAATCGTGTAGGTTCTAGTTATTCTGTCTGTTTAGGCCAGACTTGGAGCATCTGAGGTCTCCGCAAACGTGTGGGCATCTAAACAAGCGAGCGACAGAAGCACATTCTTCATCTTCCCTAGCGCAGCGCCTACGTCTCTAGCTTCCGTCCCATCCAGAATAGCAGACTCTTCCTCTGCCCCTGCTGGCCTGGGGCAAGTTACTGGGCACGCTAGAATCAGATGAGAGAGACTCTCTAAGGGCCCTTCTATCTCAAGAGTCCAAAAATGACTCGGCATTTCTGTTGTGTATTTTGTGTTATGTGTCTGTATCTTGAGATGTGTAACTGAAGTCATAGGAGATCAGCAACAGTAAGTTCTGGTCACTTCAGGCTTGGTGGCAATAGCACCTTTCTGTGCAAGGCCACACCAGCCCAAATTAGTATGTGACAGACCAGGGCACAGGGATGAGAATTTCATACAAACCAGTCAGTTGGTGTTGTCTCTGGAGGCCCTTGGAGGCAGTGGGTTCCAGCAGCCCCAGGGAGATCACCAGGAAGTAGAATTCGGGTTGTTTTCTTCTGCCTGTTTTCCAAAGGAAAGTTATATCAACTCACATGATCTTTGCATCCATCAATCAATAAATGTATCACTTCAGTTCATCTTCAACAAGTAGCTTCACCGGATACGCCCCTCTTGAACTTCCAGGGCATGGTCCCCACTGACTCATGGAGACAGGCCTGTCTCAGGCCCATAGTGTTCCCTCAGAGAGCTGTGGTTTCTCTTTATCCTTTCTTCCTTCTCTCTGGGGTCTGATGAAGCACTCAACCCATCAGACAGCAGGAGGATTTCTGTGATGAATTCTTACATGCCTCTGTCGTTTTAATGGAATCATCTTTCTTCTAAAAGGCTTCGTTAAGTCTATTGTTAGGACGGTAAAAGTACCTAAGAGAGAGACAGGAGGGCTTTCCCCATCTTCAGAACTCAGACAGTTGTGTTAATTGCACCGCTTTACACGAGAAGTAATTAAATGGGTTGGGAGAATATGTTATATTTATTTATAGTAACAGAGGCACGTCACATTTGTCATCCTTACTGCACCGTCTACTTGATCACGCCCTTTTGGGGAACTGAAAGGCTGTGACTGTTGAAAGTAGTGCCAGTGGCTGTTTTTGGCAGAGTCTTTGATCTAGCTGTGAATATAGGTCGGACAGATCAAGGTGGGGAAAGGCCATTCATACTGGTTTTTATAAGGAACCTATACTTGCAAGGGTTTAAATATGCTTTTAAAGAGGGTCAGGGGCATGGTGGTATGGGCCTGTAATCCATCACTGTTGAGGTTGAGCCAGGATCTCAACTTTAAGGCCAGTTTTAGATTATGTAGCAATACCCTACTCTAAAAAGGATATACCACCACCACCATCCCCTCCTCTTCCTCCTCCCCCTCCTCCTCCTCCTCATCATTGTTGGTTTGTTTTTGAGGCAGGGTTTCTCTCTTTCGGTAGCCCAGGTTGGAACTTGCTCTGTTGACCAGGCTGGTCTCCAACTCGTAGAGCTGCCTCCCAAGGGTTGGAGCTAAAGGTGTTCACCACCATGCCCAGCTCAGTACATTAATCTTAATATACTCTGATATAGCAGATTTTCCAAGCAAATAGAAGAGAAAGCATCCAAGCACAAATTCTGTATACTGCTTCAACAAGTATCTGGCCAGCCTGAATGCCTACTCAAGAGCAGAGATAGAAATCAGGTCTAGAAAGGCAATGTCTACAGATCTGGGCAGAGCAATGCCCCCATCACCTCTTCTCTCAGAAGTCGGCTTGCCTATAAATCTGACACTTTTACCCAATTATCTTAATTATGTTTCAATATGATATAGCAGATTCTTTCCACTACCACTGATTTCTAATATACTCCGTTGCTTCCTCAGTCACTCTAGAGAGTCATAAGCTTCTCCCTCTGCCCATTCTCTGAGGCATGTAGAGGTCTCTTGGGGCAGGCATACTTGATGTGTGCTCCTTTGACAGCAGTGCCATCTTACCCTTATGTTGCCAGTGCTACCTTAGTGCCGGCCTTCAACTTTCGTCCCTTAAGCCATCCCTGTCTCCTGGTACAGGGGCCCTCATCCCTACACTGTGGTTTAGCGCCTCATCCAGCATGCATTGCGAGCTGAGTCCTTCCTGTGTGCAGTGTCTAGCTTCTTTGTCAGCTTTGGTGCGTCTCCGTCTCTGTCCACAGCACATGCAGAATTTTCTCCCTTCCCACCAGACAGTTTCCCTTCTAGGAACTCTTGCCCCATCTCCCTGCCCTGCTGGTACACTGCCCATAGAAGAGGGTCTCCAGGCAGATGCCCAGGCTGCCAGCTGTTGGTGCTTGGGTACCTCCTCCTGCTTTGTGCAAAGCCCTTGAACTCTGCAGGAGACAGCTTGCCGGCATCTGTAGCTCTGTCCACTCAGCAGCTATCCTATGCTTCCCGCTGGGCTCCATTGGGATCAATACAGTTTTGGAACACTTCTAGAAATCTGAGAGGGAAAGGTACCAAGAGAATTAGACTGTAAGCTCCTGGCTGCCCTACATGAGCAGCGTCCTCTCCCAATGCTGGCCGTGAGGACTCTGTGGCCTCCTCTATGCTAACCAGGCAGTACAGGGACTTCAGTTTGTTTCTCCTTTTAGCACCCAGCCAGGCACAGGGTCTGCCCGTCAATGTCTGAGGAAGGAGCTGGCCGGGTACCCACAGCTTACCTGTTTCAGCATCCCATGGACTCACGCAGCTGGGGGCAGCCATTGAGCCTGTCTCCTTCATTTTGACAGCCGAGCAAGCGGCAAGCCAGGGTGGGCAAATAACCTGTCCAAGATCACATAGCAGTCAAGCCAGCCGCTTGGCCTCGACTTCCTGACTCCAGCTCTCCCCCTCTTTGCTGTACCGCAATGCACAGGCCCGTGCTTCTTTGCCTTCTATCGCTGCGCTTATTTGTATCCGATGGCTGGCCGCTCAGAAGACGGGGTGGAGGGACTTGCCATGCCTTCACTTGTCAGCAGCTCCATCTTGAATACTTGGTATACTTAGGTTCTTTTGTGGACATAACTTCGTTAAGAAAATCGATTAAAAAAAAAGAAAAAGAAAATCGATTTTACCGTTAGCCAGTGAGACAAGTCACACAGGTGAGGGGTTGTAGGTCAAAAGTGGACCTGTCCAAGGCCAGCAGCTACCGAGTGATGCAGTTGATGCTTTCTAGCAGTTTCTCCTTCGGTATCTCACTCCTCGTTCTGAAGCACCTGGGTCCCTGGAGACATTCTGTGAAAAACAGTTTTGTTCAGCAGGGTGAGCCGATGCATTTCTGGTCTTGAGGCTTCCTAGTGCACACACCATCTAGTGTTTCTGTCTGAGGTGGAGCACACATGACAGGAAACTTCTCACAGTGTGTAAGTGCTGTTAGGTATACTTGTGACCCTCCACAGCCATGACATTTCACCTTGGAAAGCTGAAACCTTGTCCCTTCAAAACAGTAACTTCCCACTCTTCAGCTCCCTCAGCCCCTGACACCCCTGAAAACAGACACTCTGCTCTCTCTTTATATTTATTTTGATTCTAGGTACCTCATTTAAGTGGCCTGTATAATATTTGCATACACCTGATAGCACAGTGCCTGGGACACACACACACATACACACACACACACACACACACACACACACACAGAGAGAGAGAGAGAGAGAGAGAGAGAGAGAGAGAGAGAGAGAGAGAGAGAGAGAGACAGGGCCAGAGGTATGCACTGCTGGCAGCAGCTAGGTCTAACTCCCTCAAGTTTCTGGAACCTCATAGAACACTACCATCAGCTGGGACCTTGGAGTTCAAAACATGAGCTTTCGGAAGATACCTTATATGTGAGCCGTGGCTCTATAGTAACTTTTTAAATATTTAAGAACCCATGATTGTTTAACATGTTTCATACTCAGAGTTATTTTTCACATGATACACACAGAATATAGGTGTCTAAAAAAAAAAAAAAAAAAACCTTGGGGGAATCTTGAGCTTAGTAAAAATCTCCAGTTGTTTCAAGGACCAGAGCCTGAGGAGAAAGGATAGCGGGCTGGTCGTGATGCTCCTGGCCTGGGTAGAAGATCAGCAACATAGTCCCAGAAACTGGAGAGGAGCCGAGCTCACAGAATGCACAACCTGCTGTGACAAGACAGAGCAGACCTGTGAGCACAGCATGGGGAAAGTGGGCCCTGTGGCACTGGCTTCACTTTGGTCTCCACTGATTGGCCTTTGTCATTCAGGTCAGGGAGAGTGAGAGGGTGAGCCCCCTCCTGCCTGTGAGAACAGGGCTTGGGTAGCTTGGTGATGGCAGCTTTCAGCTTCAAATCCATTGCTTCCTCATCATCCCAGAGAAGGAGGAATGTTGTCTGGCCAGGCCTCGTAGACTCCTCTTGCAGGGCTTGCTCTCCTACCGCCCTCTAATTGGCCTGCTGTGTAGATCTTAAGTCACCGAGGAGCACTGCCCTGTGTGGGCAGGCCAAGCCTCCCGGTTGCTTTGCCTTTCACAGGCCTCACATGTGGCTGTGGCTGTGACTGGCCTTTCCCTAGGAGAAGCTCCAGAAATCCCAGGCACTGTGCATCTGACAGGAAGGGTAGCATGACCCCGCACCCCAGTGTCACTTCTCTACAGCCTAAATTAACCTGGAATGCAACGGTTGTGGGGACACCTAAGAGAAGATAAACTGCTGACACTATGGTAGCCTTCTGAAGCCGCTTTTGATGTCAATAAGGATGAGAAAAACTAGGGTGAAGACTCGGGGCCGCCAAGGCTGTTCAAACCAGCCTGCATTAAGGTCAAGGAGCACCCAGCTTCTTAACCCACTTGACCAAGAACAGATAATGACCCCTCACAGTGAGGAGCAAGGCCCTCGTAAGTGCTGAGCTCCTTCGATGAAAGCTGCCACTTAGGCAAAATTATCACTATTCTACGGGGCTTTGCTGTCCTGTAAAGAAATGCTACCGTTTAGTCTCTGCCTCCTTTGCTTCAAGTGAGTTCAGACCCGGCCTGTTTCATTGGTCCCCTCACACCAGGTTCTCTGTTTCCCCAGCATCATTAGAGATAAATATAGAGGGAGCAAGACAGAAGTGTGAGAGATTCTCTGAAGACTTCTGCAAGCCTGTTTTCTCGTCTCTGTACATCTCTGAGAGACCGCTTCCAGTTTCATGGGCTTGTAGCTTCTACCAAAGATTAAACACAGAATCCAGTTTCTAACTATACAGCAGTGCAGAGTGGCTGATACGAACAAGGCGCTGGTCTAGCATGTGGGTTAAATTAGTGAATAAGGCCACTTAGCCTAGTTGGGGAAGAGAGATTAGACAAAGGCAGTGATCCTGAGACATAGTGAGGCACAGCAAAAAGGTCTCTCTGTTTTACATGAGAACAAAGTATCCTGGTAAGGGAAATGGGGAACACACCAGGCCTATGGGGAGGCTGTTAAGCTTCCTTTGAGGTTTTTAGGAAATCTATTTATTTAGATTAAGGGTTTGGACATAAATGAGTATCATCTCTGATCAGATGATCTCGTAGAAAGCTTTCTTTTTAAACGATCTAGTGCTTGGTGCAGGATTGCCTCCAAAATGTGTGTGTTTCTGTGTGGCTGTGTGTGTTCTCACATGTGCCTACACCTCTAGATGAATAAGCGTATGCACATTTATGCATGATACTACTGCCTAAGGTGCAGCAGAAGCCAGAGCAGGGAGGGCCCAGCTCTTGGCACTCTCCCAAACCAGCTTTTAAAGGCCAACTGGGCAGGGTGGGGTGGGGGGGGGGATGCCATAATAATGCGGCCCTCCCATCCTGCCAGTTTACAGGGGAAGGAACTAGAACCCAGAGATGCTAATGACTCATCAGAGCCAACGAGTCAGGGTGGGAACTGGGCCTGGCCTCCCGTGCCTGACTGGCAGGGGCCGCCTTCCTGTGCCTCCCAAGTTCCCTTCACCAGACCGAGAGGCTGGTTTTCACCTCCCCTTCCACTTCCATCCCCACAGTTACATGATTAGTTGAAAAAGAAATGGACAAGGTGCTCACTTCAACCCTTCTGTACGAGTTTATAATGTTGGTGTAAAGCATTATACAGTCTAGTAATAATTTCAAAACAAGCTGTTTACTGGATTTCCCAGTGCTGTAGTAGGATACAGATTCTATACAGGCCGAGTCCCCCTTTGTCCCTCCAACTTTTCCTACACACTCCAACTTTTACACTTGTGTCCCTAAAACCATGGCTCACGTGTCCTCCCCCCCCCCCCCTTTCTTCCTGACCCTACATCACAAAAAGGCCAAGATTAGGAAAGAGCTTCTCAAAAGGTGGGCAAAGGAAAGCTCCAGAATTCACACTGGCAGCTGCCCGGACAGCACAGGAACATGTGTTGTTCATCTCCTCGCAGCTGCTGATGGCTGGGCTCTTAGGTTCTCTTTTTTATTACCTCAAGGAATGTAATCCTCACAGAAACACCGTGTAGCCGGTGTTGGACCTTCAGTTAACTGACATGAAGTAACCTGACCAGTGTACTGTGTGGTAGAGAAAATGCTGGCATTGGAGCCCAGGTGTCTAACCATAAAATCACCGTCTTTAGCAGGGCGCTGTGGTGCACACCTTTAATCCCAGCACTCGGAGAGGCAGAGGCAGGCAGATCTCTGTGAGTTCGAGGCCAGCCTGGTCTACAAAGCGAGTCCAAGTCAGCCAAGGCTACACAGAGAAACACTGTCTCAAAAAACAGAAGCAAACAAAATAAATAAATAATAAAAAACCCCAAAACATCTACCTTTCTTCTATATGATGCCTCTTTAAATGACACAAACCTTGGCTACTCCACATTCTGTCCATTGCGAGATCAAAATCCTGCTTGCTGCTAACATGGAAGCAGTTAAATATATTTTAGCATACATCAAGGAAGCATAGTAGGTAAATTGAAAACAAAACCTTGCAGGCAAAGCCTTAGGAAGTAGAACTTTTGCCTTGTTTGAAAACTCAGCCCAAAGAGATGTAGCAAGCTCTACAGAGCCTGTTTCAGGGGTGACATGCTCTTTCTGTTCTTTAACACCAGCACGGTGCTAAAGTAATGGTACAGATGCTTGCAACACACAGAGAAAATGACAGGCAGTGCCTCACCTCAAGTGCGGGGGGGGGGGGGTGGGGTGGGGTGGCGATAAAGATGATTCCTGATGAACAGGCGGGCTCATTGTGTGGACTTGTGACCTGGTAGGAATGCACTTGGTGGCACTGCCGTGGCTGAAAGCTGGTGTGGACCTGGCCGGGAGAGGTGGTGGAGAGAGAATACCAAATGGAAGAAGGGGACAGAGTCTAAGAGAAGAAGACGAACGCAAACCAAAGCGGTTAGCAAGGTTAACCCAGACTAATGAATGAACACAAGTAAGACAAAAAGCTGAGGCAGGGGGATGACCCAGAGTAGGACGGAGTAGACAGTTCAGCCAGGTGTACAGAGAGGGCCCCTTTCACATGCCTGAGAATGCGTTCACTGCCCCAGGAGGAAGGTCATTTACTATCACCCAAATTTGCCCCCTAATATGCCATGAAGACCTAAGGAAAGTGCAGTGCAGTCCTGTGGTGACAGCTCACTCAGTGATGCTAGCCCAGGAGCCATCACTAAGCGCACACCTTACAACAGGCATCTTTCCAATTTCCAGTGTTTGCAGTGAAGACTTTAAAGACCACACATACTTAAACGGGATTCTGAGCTCTTGGTGAAGATGCTGTCCGGCTAAAACCGTTCCCGGTTACCCGTGCTGTGTACTTCCCAGTGGCCTGTAATGACTTCATGTGCTTGCTTTCAGGTCCTGAGGCACAGCGATGTGCTGAGCTGATTAAAAATAGCATTCTAATGAAATCGTTTGGGCGTGTTGTAGTCAGCTACAAATGGGAAGTTGTTTCCTGCGGAAATTTGATGAATTGAAAGTTAGCCTGAAGGTTCAGAGATTTTGTGGGGGATTTTTCTGTTCTTCCTTATGCTTTCCTTTTAACAATTTATCAGTTAATCATGAGTCCCACCCAGACACATATTTTAACACTTACTACAGACCTCAGCTGTCTGTTATGGTAGCATGAGGTAAGAGGTTAGAGCCTCGAGTGTAGGATCCTGGGAGGAAGAGGAGGGAGCTTTTTATTCAAATACCGCCTATCTTTGAAACTATGGCAGATCACCATGTAAAAAAACTTCATTCCTAAAAAGGGAAGAGGAAGAGCTTACATTTTAATCTGACATTTTCTCCTCAGTACCAAGTCTTTAGGAAGTCTCAGTGCTGAGGTGGCGCACAGACGTGTTTTGATTTTGCTAAGGTGTTTTTTGTTTGTTTAATTAAAAAAAATGAATCATCATTTAACAGTCAAGATGTTTCATATTAAAAATTAGTCTAGATTTATGGCCTCTCTTTTAAAATAGAGTGATTTGCCATCTTGGAGCCAGTCCTTTGACTGCTTCCCAGTAAGTGGTTCCTGGGTTCTTTCTCATTCGTCCCACAGATACTAGTTGTCATCCACAGATACATTCTGAGTGGCTTTGTAATGGACATGGAAGAGAGAGACGGTGGCCTAGTTTCACTTGTTCCCAGCTCACTGTGCTCAAGCCTGTCACCTGTCTTTTGACACTTGTCTTCTGTAGCTTGTTTCCCATACCCTGTCTCACCCCGCTGCATCCCATGCCCTGTCTCACCCCGCTGCATCCCATGCCCTGTCTTACCCCCTGCATCCCATGCCCTGTCTCACCCTGCTGCATCCCATGCCCTGTCTCAGCCCGCTGCATCCCATGCCCTGTCTCAGCCCGCTGCATCCCATGCCCTGTCTCAGCCCGTTGCATCCCATGCCCTGTCTCAGCCTGCTGCATCCCATGCCCTGTCTCAGCCCGCTGCATCCCATGCCCTGTCTCAGCCTGCTGCATCCCATGCCCTGTCTCACCCCGCTGCATCCCATGCCCTGTCTCAGCCCGCTGCATCCCATGCCCTGTCTCAGCCCGTTGCATCCCATGCCCTGTCTCAGCCTGCTGCATCCCATGCCCTGTCTCAGCCCGCTGCATCCCATGCCCTGTCTCAGCCTGCTGCATCCCATGCCCTGTCTCACCCCGCTGCATCCCATGCCCGGTCTCACCCTGTTGCATCCCATGCCCTGTCTCAGCCCGCTGCATCCCATGCCCTGTCTCAGCCTGCTGCATCCCATGCCCTGTCTCACCCCGCTGCATCCCATGCCCGGTCTCACCTCGTTGCATCCCATGCCCTGTCTCAGCCTGCTGCATCCCATGCCCTGTCTCACCCCGCTGCATCCCATGCCCTGTCTCAGCCCGCTGCATCCCATGCCCTGTCTTACCTGCTGCATCCCATGCCCTGTCTCACCCTGCTGCATCCCATGCCCTGTCTCAGCCCGCTGCATCCCATGCCCTGTCTCAGCCTGCTGCATCCCATGCCCTGTCTCACCCCGCTGCATCCCATGCCCTGTCTCAGCCTGCTGCATCCCATGCCCTGTCTCACCCCGCTGCATCCCATGCCCTGTCTCAGCCCGCTGCATCCCATGCCCTGTCTCACCCCGCTGCATCCCATGCCCGGTCTCACCCCGTTGCATCCCATGCCCTGTCTCAGCCCGCTGCATCCCATGCCCTGTCTTACCTGCTGCATCCCATGCCCTGTCTCAGCCCGCTGCATCCCATGCCCTGTCTTACCTGCTGCATCCCATGCCCTGTCTCACCCTGCTGCATCCCATGCCCTGTCTCAGCCCGCTGCATCCCATGCCCTGTCTCAGCCTGCTGCATCCCATGCCCTGTCTCACCCCGCTGCATCCCATGCCCGGTCTCACCCCGTTGCATCCCATGCCCTGTCTCAGCCTGCTGCATCCCATGCCCTGTCTCACCCCGCTGCATCCCATGCCCTGTCTCACCCCGTTGCATCCCATGCCCTGTCTCACCTGCTGCATCCCATGCCCTGTCTCACCCCGCTGCATCCCATGCCCTGTCTTACCTGCTGCATCCCATGCCCTGTCTCACCCCACTGTCGTGGTGCTTCTGCTTGCTGCTGGCACACTAACAGTACCACATCCCACAGCGGATGTCAAAAGCTGAGGTCCTCACAGTTGGAGAGATGCTCGCTCTGCCATCATGCTGGTTCGAAGATTGACTCCTTTGCTACCCTGTCCATCTGTTTTGCTTTGCCGCCTCCTCCACTGTCAGCTTCATTTATTCTATTTTTTGTCCTCATGCAAATATTATACCACCAACTAACTTACTTTTAAAATCAGATAGTATAGCAAAAAGACAGTTCTTTTTGAAACCACCTTTCATGGCTGAAGAGATGATGGCTTAGCAGTTAAGAGCACTGGTTGCTCTTGCAGAGGAGCTGTGTTCCTTTCACAGCACCCACATGGCAGCTCACCACTGTCTGTAACTCCAGTTCCAAAGAACTCAACACTCTCTTTCTTCTAGGCTCCACCAGGGCCAGGCAAGTACACGGTGCACAGACACACATGCAGGTGAAATAATCATATACATAAGATAAATTTAAAACCGCTTCCTACCCTCTTTTCTAGAGTTAGAATGATTAACCCTGGATGTGTTTTCTTCTTCTGACCTTTCTACATAATAAAATTTGTTGTTATTTAGCATAAGCAGGGTGGTGTTACGGTACTGCATTCTGACTTAGTGATTGATGGCTGGTATTCATCTATCTCTGCCTCACAGACTTGATGATCTACCAGCTACTTGAGTGTTGATAGTTCTCAGCATGGCATTTCAATACTTAACCATGATGTTGCTTTTTTTTTTTTTAATTTATTTAATTTTATTTTAGCATGAGGGTGTCAGAGGCATTGGAATTAGGATTAGAGACCATTGTGAACTGCCATGTGGTGGCTGGGAATTGAACTCGGGTCCTTTGGAAGAACAGACAGCGCTCTTAACCGCTGAGCCATCTCTCCGGCCCATGATGTTGCTTTTATGGACTGTTTTTCACAGGACTGAGCTGTCTTGCACATCTCCCTCTGTCAGAGTACCTGTCAGTATACACTCACTTAAGCCAACAACTGAATGTGGTGGCTTTGCCCCTGCAGTTAAGTCATCCTAATTTAGCTATGCATATAATGGTTATGCAGTGATTTAAATCCAAATTTAAACATCCTAAGCTCCGTGGTCAACATGTTAACATATTTATTATAAGTTACAGTTAATATACTTCTCAGGTCATTTTCTAATGGCTTTGAATTAATTTTGCTTTCTTCATCTTAATGAGGAGCCAGTAGTCAACTTTTAACCACCCTGCCTTTCAAAAGAGAAGTTTACACTTGTTTTGGTTGCAAGAAGTATCCATATCTGGCGGTTTGGTTTTGCATATCTTAAACAAGTTTATGTTTTGGCATCTTGCCAAAGCAGATAGTATTTTTGTATGCAATCCATTCCTCATAAAAGTACCATCTATGTTTAAAGGGGGTATAAATGCACAATGGTTGAATGCACAGGGCTTCCGTAAGACAGCGTCTCTCTCTTCAGTAGGAAGTAGCTGAGGCCCATGAAATGAGCCTTGTCAGATACAATTTGAGTCTGTTGCCGAGGGTTTTCATTTAGTGCCCCGCTGCTGTTAATAGCTCTGGTTAAAGAAGAAGCCAGTGAAACTGTCTATCATCTGGTAGCTGGGGGATGCCTTCTCAGCTCGTGTCACAGTCTTTGGCTTATGGGCTGAAGATAGTAATTCTAGGTGTTTAGAGTTGAGCCTTAAGCTGTTTATGTTAGGAGTGGCTGTGTTTCTTACTCCTGAGTTGAAATGAGACTTTTAAGTAGTCTCCGAAGCTCTGGTCACCAGGCCCTCTGGAGGAGACAGCAAGGGTGAGTGTGTGGGACTGTTTTAAAATTTTACTTGCATATTTGAGAAAGCAGGGGGAAGTGGGACTGCTACCAGGACTGAGTTGGCCGTCGTTGATCATGTAATGCCCTGCTTGAACACAGTTTTAAAAGTAAGGAAACAAGCACACATTTGAAACAAATGTGGAAACTGGGCCCACAGAGACCTCTGCCCTGCTCTGTGTGTGTGTGTGTGTGTGTGTGTGTGTGTGTGTGTGTGTGTGTGTGTGTGTTACAGGATGTTAGAAAGGGCTGTTTACTATGGTGAAAACCTTGGAGAAAGGTAGGTGGAGAGGAAAGAATTTTCAGTATCAGGAGCTATCAACAGATGACAGTTGGAGATCTAGTTGAGATGTTGAGTCCAGATTACATGTTGGGATAAGACATGTTTAAATTGCGCAAACAAACAAACAAAAAAAGCCAAGTGGCTGCATCCATACAGATACCCCGTGTGTATAGAATGTACTGGAATTTATAGGCTCCTTTTCTGCAGGATTACGCTCGGTTTCTGGGCCTCTGATGGCAACAAGGAGAGAGAGAGAGAGAGAGAGAGAGAGAGAGAGAGAGAGAGAGAGAGAGAGGAGGAGAGAGAGGGGGGGGGGGAGGGAGGGAGGGAGGGAGGGAGAGAGAGAGAGAGAGAGAGAGAGAGAGAGAGAGAGAGAGAGAGAGGGAGAGAGGGAGAGAGAGATAGTCAAGCTGGTGAGGGGAGTCTTCCATCTTAAAAGTCAGGCCTGAGGCTGAGAGCAGGGAAGTGCCACAGTGGCTGGTGAACTTTGCAAGAATACATTTTTTGAAGCTTGGTGAACTCTAGAGCCAGGGTCCGAGTGGGGGCGGGGGGAGGGGGGAATGTGGCTGGCTGCTGTGGGGAGGTCCACGGGGACTGTGTTAGGCAATTAACGGAGTGGGAAAAGCTGAAAGAGGGGGTCAGGCGATACTTGTGAGTGAGAACTGCCTGAATGCATGCCACAGCGTGGGTGGGGCGGTGCAGTAGCCTGACAGCTTGAGGTCCTGCTCTGTGCTGTTTGCTGAGTTTTCTGTTCCATAGGAAATAACTGTGGCTTGCATGTAGACAGCTCTGGTAGAGCAGGCACATGACAGCCGCACCGGAGGAAACCAGTGAGCAGTGCCACACTGAGTGGTGACAGAGGACAGCAAATAAGTGCATAGTTGTCACTACGAGTTCACAGCAGCAAGGCCCAGGGTCGGGCCCCCTTGTTGAGGTAGACCCCTGAGGCAGCCCACAGCCAGGGCTCCATGTCAGCAGCGTGTGGGAATCATAGCGCAGTTAGTAGGGTCACCGGCATCCTTCAGATGAGTGGTACTGACCTCGAACGAGTGTGACTGCCAACAGCAGTCACTTCCAGTGAAAGGTAACTCAGCACCCATGCCGGTGGGGTTATCGTCATACACCAAGATACCGCACAAAAGGAAGGAAAAATAGAGCAGCCTGCATTGCGCAGTTCTAGGGGATCCTAGGCTACAAGGTGAGAACCTGTCTCTAAAAGAAGGCAAGTAAAGTATTTATATAGCAAGTCACTAAAGCCATAGTTGGATCAGATTAACCCAACCACGCTTATGCCTCAGGTATATAGAGTGGTATACATGTTGGGCCCAAGCTGTGGCTGTCCTCACTGGCCCCGATTCCTGCTGGGGTGATACTGCACCTAGGAGCTAGAAGGAATGTGTATAGCCAGTGTTCTGGATCTCTTTTCAACCTTCCCCTCCACCTTGCCGTCTCTGTGCAGGACCGAAAACAAAAAGCTTTATTCTCAGTGTGGTGAAGCCCGTGCCTCAGCCTGGCCTGAGTAAATTCCATCACACTTCAGTAATTCAGATAAACGGTACCCAGAGTGGGACGCTTGCCAGGCCTCGGGCTTCTGTGTTCCCTCTGTCCCTCTCACAGTCGGCTGATTCTTCAGGGCACACGTGCAGGGATACAGGGTTTCAGAGGCCGGCCTGAGGCTGGCCAGCATCACAGGCCAGCACTGTAGGGACCAGGCTAGTGAAGGATGCGCATTGCTCTCGTCGGAGTCTGCAAAGAGACACTTAGCTGTTGTTTATCAGGCAATGCTCGCATTTTCTCTTAGAATGAAAGAAGAGAGTGATCAGAAACCATGGGTTATCAGGACAGCCTGCCCACTTTCAGACTCAGCCAGCCTTCGAGAAGAGCCATGTTTCTTTGTCAAGTAAGGCGAGGTCTTTGTGTGTGGAGCCGACAAATGGAGGCCATCAATGGTGAATACACTTGGGTAGATATGGAACCCAGGGGACCATCCTTGGGTTGTAATCAGCCAGGCTCGGCATAGTAGGTCAGCCAGGCTCGGCACAGTGGGCACAGTAGGTACACTGAGGAGTGTCAGGACTGGTGAGATGGCAGTGTGCGAAGTAAGCAGCATATGTGTGCCTTCAGCATGCATGTGCCCCTGTTCGCTCTATTAGGGGCCTGTTTATAGCACTGCAAAGACAGAATATTTGAGAAATCAAGATGTTGTCAACTACCCCTTGATATCACTACCATCCCAACCTTGAATGGTTGGGAACAGCACTTAAAGAATAGTGCCTCAGCCAACCATTAGAAAGTATGTGGGCACTGTCATCTGTCTGTCTGCCTGTAAATCCAAACAGTACTGAAAATACAGAGAAAAAAAGTGAAAATTATCCAGGTTCTGTCCCTGGTCCCAGAAATCTGCTTCTGTATATCCGGGGACACAGAGGCTTTCCCTTGTGTTGCTCGGACTCGGTAAGTTAGTAGACACTGCAGACTCTTACTTGTTGACCATGTTTTTACATTGCAATTTTTCATTATTTAAAGAATACTTTATTAGTCTCTGTAATCAAACCCATGTCTACAAGACATGTCAGGATTTAGACAATTTCAAATGATAAACATTTTAGTTCTTCCTAATTCATTGTTCAGATTTGCTGCTTATTATGGAGTCAACGTGAATAATATGATTCTTGTCTTTGTTCTTTGGGGAAGTGTTCAAACAGTTGATGGGCCAGAGGAGATGGCCCCTGAAGCCAGGCCACATGGCCATCGCTCCCAGGGGAAAATGGAGGGTGGTCTTGCAGTCTCCCGAGTACAGCTTTCCGGGACAGGCACCTACTCTGCATTGTTCCAGATTTTCCTTCTTTCTTTTTATTAAAGCTTTTACTTTGAGACATCATGGAAAAAACTCTGCAGATACACATGGAACCAATAGACACGATCACAAATTGAACGTAGTCAGAGGCCTTGATCCCTGGCAGCTAAGGTTGAAGCTGAAGTTCTGGGAGTTGGATGTGACGCAGGGCCTGAAAGACTGGACTGGCATTCTGTTTTCTCTTCCTTCAATAAAATCCACGCCAGTCTTTTCAGAATCCTTCTCTAGGGCAGCCATGTCAGCTCAGGTCTCCGAGAACTCCCTTCCTCTATGCCCTCATCCACATACCAGTGCACAAAGACACTGGGTGGCTCACACCGGATCAAACCTGTCATCTAGGCAAAGCCAGGCCTCAGCAACGGCTGTGGTGTTGCTCGGCATGCACGCAGCTCTGTACCTTTGCCAGGTCTCTACCAGCTACCACAGTGCGAGCCGGTACTTATGGCAACCCTGAAGCCGGTGACTTGCCAGTCCATAATTGGTCTTGGTGGTGGCAGTGGCTGCGGCAGCATCTTTGGGAACCACGTCACCATGGTACAACAGGTAGCAATCCATGCATTTACCATCGTAAAGGTCACATTTCACTGTCTGGTTGCCTGGCTCAAAGCAGGCATTGGAGATCTCTGCTACAGAATGCTGCTCATGGTAGGCTTTCTCAGCAGAGACAACAGGGGCATCTGTGGCCAGAGGGAAGTGGGTACAGGGTGCAGTGCCGGTTTGGTCTGGAGTTCTGTCAGGTCAACATTCAGGGCCCCATCAAATCTGACAGAAGCAGTGATGGAAGACACAGTCTGGGTAAAAAGACAGTTAAAGTTAGTAGTGTAGATTGGGTGCTCAGTGTTGAGGTGTCTACAACAGGTGTTGTAGATGGCTTCGTTGTCTACCATGAAGGCACAATCAGAGTGCTCCAGGGGACTGAGTGGGGGGTGTGAGAATAGAATTGTAGGCATCAAAATAGCGTCGAGACCCCTGGGGCAGGGTAAATGGAGAACCCCAACTTGAGCCACTCTGTCTGCAGGGAGTTGTATCTAGAGCCATTTCTCCCTGACAGTGTTGTGGAAAACCAAAAAGCTCTAAAGACTTGTGCACTGCTCAGCCAGCTTGTGAACTCTGCCAAAGACAAGGTCAGTGATCTCCTTGCCAATGGTGTACTGGCCACAGGCATAGTTATTGGTGGCATCTTCCTTGCCTGTGATGAGCTGCTCAGGGTGGAAGAGCTGGTGGTAGGTACCAATCAGTGTGTACTTCATCAGTAACAGTGGGTTCCGGGGTGCATGCTTGCCAGCACGGGTCTCACTAAAAAAGCTGTTGAAGGAGTCATCTCCTCCACCAATGGGCTTATCACTGGTCATGGCCATCAGGCTAGATGCCATGTTTCAGCAGGCATTGCCGGTGACTACCAGCCTGGCCTATGTGCGTGGAGATGCACCCACACATGGTGGTTATAGGTGAGGGTGGCAGAAGCAGCCACTAGATCCCGGTGCCCTGTCAGAAGGAGTAGTTCCTGATAGCTAAGAAATGCTAGGTGTTTCTTCAAAAAAGATAAAGTTCATAAGATAGCTAATTGCCTAAGCAAAATTAAAACAAACTTTTGTCTTATCAAGTTTAAGCGAAGCTAGTTGTTCAGAGAAACTATTGGGAAGTCTTTAAAGCATCTACATAGATACACAGACACACACGCGCGCATGTGTGTACACACACACACACACACACACACACACACACACACACACACACACACACACACACACACACACACCCCATAGTGAGCTCACTGCCTTAGGTACCTAAATTAGCAGTTCTCTCTGCTCGTCCTTGCACAGTTAGCAGTTAAATCCCACAGGAACCTCTGCTCTCTCTACTTCATGTCCATGTGGATTCGTTTCAGTTTAAAATGTTGTCTTTGCTGCTTCTTTCCATTGTTGTTATGGACCAAGCTCTGAGTTGGTTTAAAAGCTCACACCAAGTGAGCTTACTGTGTTTAGCATAAGCCCTTCTCATTCCTGTGTGAAATTCATGGTTTTTATGGTCTCTTAGTCTGATTCTACATTGTATGTATTTGTATATATTACACACACACAATTTTTGTATGTACCTTTTCTTGTTTCAGGCTAATTATTTTCTAATTTTCATTGAAGTGAATATTAAAATTTAACTATTAAACTCACAGTTTTAATTACTTTATATTCTCTCTTAGCTGATTCTAAAAGCTTACAGTGGAAAACAAGAAGCAAACTTTGTTCAGTGTTTTACTTTGCTTTGTGGAGAATCTGCGCTCTCATCAGTGGAAGTGACATCACCACCTGACTTACACCTTTCTCCTTCCCATTTTATGTCTTCGGAATCAAATCTTATTTCATAAAACGTAAGCCATTTTTTAAAGTTTACCCAATAGTTACGTTTTATTTTCCTTTCACTTTTAATGCTGTTGTTTTGGCATTTTGGAGACAGGGTCTTATCATGTAGCGCTCCCCGCCCCCAAAAGCCTGCAGCTCACTATGGTGAACCATGCTGGTCTCAAACTCACAGAGATACACCCGCCTCTGCCTCCTGCGTGCTAGCATCAAAGGCCTGTGTCACCGAGCCGGGCTGTTTTGACCTGTCCTTAAATCTTTGCTAGAATGGTGTTTGAAGTGTGTTGTGGGACTGCCCCCCACCCCCACCCGAGTTTTCAGCTCCATATAGCAAGTGTTGCCATTCTCTGTCAGAACTAACCTCTGTGAAAGATGGCAGCAAAGTACCCATACTGGCTAGGGTGACTAGTGAGGACTCGAGATATGTGCTGCCTTTGTGTCCTGCCCTCTGCTGAAGCTCCTGTGGCACTGGGACAGTTCCTTGGTATGTCTGTCTTGAGAACTTAGCTGTAAGTACTCCATGCCCATCCTCAAGCTTGTTCAAGATTCAAGTGAGGCCTGATATCCAGGGATCCATGTGGGTTCTTGCAGCCACGAGGTGAAGGCCCAGATGATGTGCATTAGAGTTTACCATGCGAAGACCTTCACTGATGCTTCTCAGAAACCTTGTGAGAGAAGGGTAAATATTGTCTCCATTTTATAGATGACAAAACTGAAGTCTGGAGAGATGAGGTATCTCGTTTATAGTTTAGTTACTCATCTTCATGTGAGGTCTGCCTGAGTGGCCTGTATGTTAGCTCTTAGTCACTACACACACACACACACACACTTCTCTCTCTCTCTCTCTCTCTCTCTCTCTCTCTCTCTCTCTCTCTCTCTCTCTCTCTCTCTCTCTTCCAAGCACTTTCTGGTAGGACTAGCTTTGAAAGCCATCAGCATCCGTTGAGCAACCCTGGGGGCCCATTGTACTGAGATTCAACTCCATTAATACCTCAGGAAGAGACAGAGGCTTAAATGAAACTAATGTGTAGCACTCTGCTGAGGCTGTTACATTTCTTAACCCAGCCATTGGCTCCTGCAGGCTTTCATACAGTCTTTCAAATCACTAAGTAGGCAATAGGTTATAGGTAATTGCAGATCTGTAAGAGGGAAAATACCAAGTACTTAGCGGAAACACAAATCCAACTTTGGAGATGACTTGCCGCACAGTGAGTTTGTGACTGGAATGCACTATTGTATGTACCTCCTGGTTAGACTGAGAGATGAACAGCAGGGTAAAGGGTCACTCGGTAGTTGATTTGATGGACGGATGTTCGCATTATTTGTCTAATTGTGAGGAACTAAGACATGTATGAGCAGCCCCACTGTGTGTATAAGCAAATTAATATTCAGTCATGTGCAGCAGGCACTTTAGAGAGGGTGTGGCTCCCTCTACAAAAACATCACAAGTGTTAAGAATGCCTTTTGTCTAAAGAACATGATATATTTTAGAGAACTGTCAAATATTGCTCAGAAAGCAAAGGACACACAGCCCTTGTGTATGGATGAAGAAATTGTAGCCTAGATTGATTGTGTGTAGTTAAATCCAGGATGCCTGAAATCCAGTAATAAGAGATTTGTCTTTTAGCTTCATTCTGTTCATGATCTGACCTTTGACCTTTAGGAAGCTCTGTAGCCACCTACTGCTGCCCTGCCCCCTCCCTTATAAGAAAAGAGAAGGCGACATTTCCTGCTTACTAACCCCTTTAAAGAAGGTGTAATAATCTATCTGTGTAAGCATATTTGATTTTTCAGAGTATCAACTTAAATATTAGTAGCCATTTAGTCTTTCTTTGCCTCATTTTTTTTCTACACATTTACACAAAATGCACACCGAGCAGATGGCACAGCCAAACACGTGGGTTATTTACAGCCAGTACAGTAGAGAAAGCATGTGTGCTAAGCCCTCTCACACCAGCTCCCTGGGAGCCATTAACACATTCATTTAGAGGAAAGAGTCTGGGGTTTTTGCCTTGGGCATTTCTGCTCTACTCCCCTAAAGCCTCGCCATCTGGCCATGTGTGCTGCCTCCTCCCAGAGATCTGGCAGCTACCTACCCCTCCTGCCTGCCTGCCGAGGTGTAACCCTGCTCTCCTCAGGGCCCCTCACATATTCAACCAGTTTTGCTCATAGCCTGTGTGACTCCCGGCTGAGGGGAGAGGAAGCTCTTGCAACAGCTGTCCTTGGGCAGGTTCGGTTGCACGTGTGTTCCACACGCTGTCCACACGCTAAGGAGGTCTTTGAGTGTGTTCATTGGGCGTCAAAACAAAGGTTTCTTCCTTTGGTTGCAGTTTCAAAACTAGCATTTCTGGTGAGCTGGGCTACCTGGAAGGCCAGCGGCTGTCTTAATGCATCAGATGCACCAAACACCAGCTTCCCTCTGCCACACCCACCAGGGGCACACGGCACAATCTTCTTTTTTTCAAATATTCAGATATTCTTCCGAGTAATCCCAACAATTATTATAGCTACAGAAATATTTCTACCCAAAATAGTCATTTCTACTTACTGTTGTCCTCTAAAAAGTAATACACAGACACACACACACACGCAGACACACACACACACACGCAGACACACACACACACACACGCAGACACACACACACGCAGACACGCAGACACACACACACACGCAGACACACACACACGCAGACACACACAGCTGTGGAGATGGCTCAGTCACTAAAATGCTCACTAAACAACCATGAGGACCTGAGTTCGGATCCCCAGGGCCCCTATCAAGGCTTGCCAGCTGCCTTTGACCTGCTGTCACTGCATTTCATATAGTCAGCATTCTCTCTGTAGTCACGCGTGCTGTGGATCAGCCTGTAGAGCACCAGTGGGCCAGTGTCTTAGTCAGAACTTGGTTTTAGTCACTAGGACAGAAGCTGCATCAAGTTACTTCATGTAAAGAGTTTACTGCTCTTTAAAAAAAAACACAGTATACATTTTATACTGTAGTCTAATTACGTCATTTCCCCTTCCTTTTTTCTCTCTTCAGACTGCCATGTGCCCCTTCTTGTTCTTTGAAATTCATGACTTCTTTTTTCATTGTTACATTTATAATATTTAAATGTATATTTAATATTATATGTATATATACATGCATATATAATATTCTTAAATATAACCAGCTCAGTCTCTAAAATGTTACTTGTATGTATGTTTTCAGAGCTGGCCACTCAGGATTGGATAACCAATTGGTGTGCTCTTCCCTAGGGAAGACTATTTCTCCAGCTCTCGGCACTCACGTTGCCCGTGGTTCTTTGTGTAGGCTTGAGCCACACTAGCATCTCTGTTGTGGGTGTCCTTGGTCATCTCCTGTTAAGTACTGTGGAGACTTGATGGGTGTAGCCTCTGGCCTTCCTAGGAGGCACAGGCTCTCTGGCTCCTGCAGCCTTCTTGCTCCCTTTCTGCAGTAGTCTAGAGCCTTGGGTACAGCAATGTCTTGTAGATGGCCCCTTTGGGACTGGGTCACAACTCTGCGTTTTGATTGGTTTGTGATTTTCTGTAATTGTCTCTTTGAAAGAGAAATTTCCTTGACGAGGGGTTAAAAACTAGACTTACAGTTGGTTTCATCTTTTTAAGAGTTTGTTGCTCTTAAGGAGAGAGTGATCTCACAGAATTTAGGAACAAAAGCCTCTTAGCAGCTGGAAAGCCATTTGAACAGAGCCCACTCACTCTCCATGGCTGTGTCTATAGTCTCCATTCCTCTGCGTCTTCTTGTCTGTCTACTGCATTCTTTGGGTCTGTAGACCGGCTGTGGCCCTGTGGCATCCGGCCCCAATGGATCGATCCCACAGTCCCCGAAGATGCATGTGCTGTCTTTAGGCTTAGCCAGAAACAGCCTCAACTTCCAGATTCCAGCAAAGGAATAGGTCTTAAGTCAGATACTCATCTCTGTCCAGTCATGCGTTAGACAGCTACAGTCACATGACCTGCTGCTGATCCGTAGGCAGAACCAACTCCTATAAGGGACGAGGATGGGACAGTCACCCGAAAGTCTGAGAAACCATGGAACAGAAGCCTTACTCTGTCTTTTCTAAACAAGCCTCTTTGTGGAAACAGAGTCCATTAGAATAAGGAGTAGAGAAGCGATGTAAGCTGCGTTGCCCCGTTGACAAGGCTTACATTTGTAGATCTGAACACTGTGCTGTGTGAATACTACTCCCACCACCAAATCAGCTGTTACATACCCTGTTATGGTTCAAGCCTTTGCTTTTGTATCCAACCTTGATGACTTAAATCAAATTAAACCCTATTTATTCCCTGTCACTTAGTAAGTCTAAAGAAACTCTCAAGTGAAACCACACATCGTGAAAAGCATCCCTCTGTTCTATGTGTTTAAAGCTGAGCCCCTGGAGCCAACAGCTGCTGACTGTTGGCTTGTAGGTTCGCTGGGTACAGAAGGCCATGGACGGCTGTGTTTGCAACATGCATCGGTTGTAGCCGAATAAGACTTGCTCCCAGTGCCAACTGACTCCGTTGTTCGTTGGGGGAAAACACTTTTGTTCGTGCAGAAGCAGTAGCTCGTCAGTGCAACATGCAGCGACACAGTGGGAAGAGAACAAGGGGAGCTTTGTAGACCCATCTTAAAAACAAGTAAACAGCAGTGCACAGGAGGAGGATCCGCATTCCAGAGCGAGGTCTGCTGGGATGTGACATTTAGCACAGCAGGAATGGACAGGAGGCTAAGAAGCACAGAATATAATGATTCCAACGTCTCCTCCTGTGTGGGGTAGAGAGTAGCCTGGCAGACTCCATGTCTGCCTTCAGCCACGGCGGCGTAGACTTGAGCAGGGGATAGGGGTGTGCACACGTGTGTGAGGTGGGTTGGGCTCCTGCACAGTTGCACGTTCAGAAGACACATCCTGTGTACGCTGGTCAGTTTACAGCTTCCTGAGCTCACTCTCCCCTTGGAGGGAGCCATGAGCACGAATGTAGTGCTCATTTCAGGAACTTAGAATGAAGGGGTCTGAGGTGTCTTGGGGTGGGACAGAGCTGAACAAACATGCCAGACTTCGGGTTCATGTGGGAGGTGACTGTTGGAAGCGCCTCTGACAATCAGCGCCATGGAAATAAGATACAATAGCCTTACTACCAGCCTGACATCAAAAGGAGTCACAAACCATGACAGATTGATTGCCTCTGTAGTCTAATGCCCCCGATGGAATACCCTCAGTGGAGGCTCGTGCGAATCGGAGAAGGCTTTTCCATACCCGTCTTCTCTTCACATTCTAGTGACAGCCAAAGACCCTTCGCGAGGAGAACAGCGCTTTGCTTCTCCCGTCTCGCTTTATATTTATGCTCTTGTTAGCATCTTACCATTAAGACAAATCCCTGGACCTTACTGTTCAGTCATCTATTGCAGGCATCTGTTAGGTTATGCACGAGACAGGACTCAGGTTACAAAGTAGTTTGCTAAAATATTATTGCTCTCTTTGAGCTGCAGCTCTCTGGCCGGAAGAACAACTACCTTCAATGAAAGAATTATTTCTTTATAAGGCAATAAAATTAGTCATTATTGCCTACTTGCTGGCAATTAGAACTAAAACCCGGGTGTCTCTGACTCATGGGCTACACTTGTATGTATCAGTGTTTCCCAAACTTGAGTCATTTGGGTGCCACATCTGCCACCTGTACAACTAGCCTCTCAGGTTTATCTTTTCTATTAGAAGCTAATTTTTTTATTTTTAAATGAAATCTCATATGATTGCCTTAAGTAGAAAACCAGAATCCTTTTAGATAAACTGAAATCCATCCTCGAAAATAAGAGATACTATGGAAATATGAGAAGACCCACACGAGGTGGGCGCAGCTCTGGTGAAGGTGGGACCACGGGGAGCGTTGCAGGCACCGCAGCAGCACCTGAGAGTGTGGTATCTGAGAGCCTGAAAGTGAAGGAAGGTCTCACTTTGTGGTCGTGGGTTCTTTAGTGCCACCCAACATCCCTGTGCTCTGAAGTCACCTGGGGAGTTCCTAGAACCGCACCCCATCCCCTGGGCCACAGTGTAGCAGCACCTGGCCCATCCATGGAGCTCAGGAGCCGGCTTCTTTCCTCTTTACCAGATGAAGCACACACAGGGAGATTTAAAAATCAGCCACTGGGTAACTGCCCCTCACCCCCAGCTGAGTGTCAGTCAAGCATACTGCCTCCTGAGAGGGTGGAAGCAGAAAAGTGGGATGAATATGTCCCTGAAACCATGTGTGCCTGGAGTCACGCCATGCATTTGTCTGCAAAGATAAATCCAACTGGGAAACCATACATACTTTTAGGAGAAAAGCAGAGTGCGGTGGCGCTCACCTGTAATCCCAGCACTCAGGGAGGCAGAGGCAGGCAGATCTCTGTGAGTTCAAAGCCAGCCTGGGCTACAAAGTGAATCCAGGACAGCCAAGGCTACACAGAGAAACCCTGTCTCTATGAACAAACAAACAAACAAAAAAGATAAAAAGAAAAGGGGGAGGAGAGGGAGGCGGGGAAAGAGGGAAGTCAGGGGAGGGGAAAGGACACCTGCTGAAGGCCTCGGATAATCAATTCATTGAGTCACGAAGACACCTTCCACTTAAAGCTCTGAGTTCCTTTTCCTTCGGTGTTTTGTTTTTACTTGCTTTAGAAGAGACGGAGCTTAGCATAAAATACATGGAGGCTTTTCCTATGTGACTTAAGTAAAATATTGTTTCTTTCATGGAGTGAGTGCCTGTAGATATTTGAGAAGTAGAAATACATTTGTGAATGTATTTTTAAGACATGCTTGCCTGAACATAGGCATATTCCGGATAAAATGTCAACAGAACTGTGCAGTGCCTGTAGCATCAGGTATGCTCAAGAGTGGGCGTGGGGCGCTGTTTCCTTCCGATAGCAAGCTTTGACACTCCGACATTCTCTGCCCTAATTCTCCACAGACATCTTCCTCACACTTACCTACACACCAGGCATATTCCACCCTTCACACTCTCCCCTTTTCCCCCACACCGGGACTTCTGTGACCTGCTTGGGTGAGGTGTCTTGCCTCTGGTTTATGGTTGGGTTTAGCACAGGAGGGAGGGAAGTGGAAGTATTGACCTTCTAGGGCGTCTCTCTTGACTGGCAGTGGCCTTAGGAGGGCAGCAGCTGTTCTTCCTGGGAACCCACCCTACCAGCCTTTCTGCCTTTCTGTCCCAGCTCAGATATCTGTTCTTCTAGCTCTTTCAGGTCTTTGGGTGTAATGGATTCTGTTTCTACAGGCCTCCTGCTGGACCACAGTAGGCTCTGTGGTTTTCCTGTGCTCTGCTCATTTAAATACCTCATTTGTTAAGTTCTCCCAAGATGAACACAATCGGAATGTGCTGCCTGTCACCTGCCAGTCCCTTGATTGACAGAGTACACTTGCAGTGTTGCCGCTCTCATACATTTGCAAGACAAAGGTATACGTGCTAAAGAGGGACTCATCTCTGCCTCAGCATTAACAGTAGTGGGTTCCCTTTAAGTAGGGCTTTCCAAACTGCAAAGGATAGTGTAAAGGCCACCAGATCCTTGGTGGGGGTTTGGAGCACTGTCACATGAGTTAATTTAACCTAGTCTCTTCTGGCTATAAATCAGAATTATCAGAAAGATAAGGAAGAGGGACCAACAGAGGAAAGAGGAGAGGGTGAGAGGGTGAGTGCTCTCTGACCTCTCTCTACAAACAGCCATGACATCAGCAGCCAGGGCCAGCTTTCTCTGGTTCCCTGTCTGAGACTTTGAGACCCTTTTCCTGTCGTCTGGGACAAAGCTCAGCATTGGTGATGTCGCTGAGACAGACAGTTCTTGTAGACTCCCTAAGTGGGCTCGTGAAATGAGCTGTAATGGACACAGCTTTGTTGCAGAAAGTATATAAAGAAGCCCTCTGTTAAAGTGACTCCTTCAGGAGAGCCCTTGTTAGAAGCCCATGATGTGCTCAGACTGTCCCAAGGGCACGTGCAGAGAAGGCAGTGGCCTGGTGCTGCGGACCCCAGGGAAGAGGGGCTGGAACTCAGTGGCCAAGTCGAACAGATGAGTATGGGGGAGAGCATGTGGTGCCCAAACGATGTGAGGATCTATTTCTCCCGCAGACACTGAGAGGATTAAATGAGAATGTAAAATCTTGGGGCATATGACATTCTCAGAGAGTCACTCCCCCCCCCCTCCCCCCACCTTCCTCATCCCGATCAGAGCCCTGTATTGCTCTCTTAGCACCTCACATTCCAGATACCAGGACAACCACGTAAAGGTCGTTGGCAGGTGTTGAGTTATCAGGGGGCAGTCCCAGGTGCCCCAACTTCTTGAAATGGGTCTGTAAAATTTATCAGACCTAACTCTATCCCAGCATAGTAATTATGTACTCCACCTTCCGTCGTGACCCAGGACATGTGGCAGTTCTGTTTTCCTGGCAGCTTGAGGGTTGCTAAGCTCTAATTGTCATTTTGTTCATTTTAAGCCCCTTCCTTTGGGGGTCTGGTGAAGTCCTTTTTGCAAGTGGGCAATTGTCCTGGTCTGTTTTCTGTTGCTGTGATAGGAAAGAAAGGGTCTATATTATCTTACACCTTGCGGTGTGTCATAGACAGAAGTCAGGGCAAGAGCTCAACGCAGGAACTGACACAGGCAATGGAAGGGTGCTGCCTACTGTTTTGTTTTTTTCCCTTCATGGCTTGCTCAACCTGCTTTCCTATACAACCCAGGGCTACCATCCCAGGGATGGTACCACCCACAGTGAGGTGGGCCCTCCCACATCAATCCCTAATCAAGAAAATGCCTACAACCCAATCTGATGGAGGCATTTTTCTCAATTGAGGCTTCTTCCCAGTTGATTCTAATTTGTGTCAAGTTGACAAAAACCTAACCATCACAGTTGTGGGTGTTGAGGAAAAGGGTCATCTCTGATTGGATACTGTAGAGACATTCGTTCAGGGGGTGAAGCTGGGCTTAAGGAAATCACCAGAACCTGCAGAACATTCCGGAGACACCTCCACTGGTCAGCTTTGACTGGCTCTGGGGAGACTGAGGTGTTTTTCAGGACTTCCTAGAGTTGTTGGTTTGTTGGGTTGTTTGTTTTAAACCGCAGTTCAAATATCCAGAGTCGCTGGAATGCACAGTACTCTCTATTTGTAATCCAAGCACCGAGTAACCCGAAGGAGAATGAACAATGCGCTTCGAGTTGTCCACAGTCTGAATTTGGTGTTGAGGGTCTCTCTGAATGCTCTGCAATCTTAGAGTGTGGCCTGAGCGTGAGGAGGCCACTTTATAAGTCAGCCTCCCTCCATGTCTCTCCCCCTTCCTGGTGTGTGTGTGTGTGTGTGTGTGTGTGTGTTTGTGTGTAGTGCTGTTACAAACTCAAAAGAGAAAGAAAGCTGTCTGAAAAGCAGACTGTGAGAAGAGCCAGCCCCCCTCCCTCTTGCCCCACCCCAGCTTTTCTTTCTTGCACATCCTACTTTTTTTTTTTTTTTTTTTTTTTTCCACTTCAGCATTTTGAAGGCTTGTAATTTGATCATTTTAATTTGCGGTTATAAATGACCTTTTATTTAGGGGGGGGAAAGAAGAGGCAGTTGCTTCAGAGAGAGTGCATGAGTCACTAAGCAGTAAGTGACACAGGGCTCCACCCAACTGAGGGTGCCAGGGTCTGGGGGCCGTGGCTGGAAGGGTGGTCAGTAGATATTTAGGAACCTCTAGAAGAGGGCATGTGAATATGGTGTACAGTGAAGTGAAGCCAGAAGCAAGACCCAAAAGGGACAGCTGTAGGATGGGAAAAGGATTAAGTGGAACCCATAGGCCTGTTTCTCGGCCCCAGAAGTTCAAGTTGAACCAGTGCTGGCCTGACTGCAGATGAAGACTAGTGGGTGGTGTGAGGCAGCCTAGCATCACCAGAAGCAGGTAGTATGTGTGGGATTGCCAGATTCAACAGAAACATACCGGATGCACAGCTAAATTTAAATTTGAGATACACAGTGAAGCCAGGCGTTAGTGGCGCACACCTTTAATCCCAGCACTTGGGAGGCAGAGGCAATCTGCTCCAAGGCTATACAGAGAAACCCTGTCTCTTCAAAACAAACAAACAAAACAAAACAACAACAAAAACCAAAACCAAACCAAATATCGGACTCAAATTCTTAATATAGCTCATTAGTAAATCAAATTAATAACTGTTGTTTAAACAAACCAGGGACTGTCGGAGACACATAGTAAATAATTTTTTTTGAATATGTGTGTCCCAAACTGTGTGTCTGATTCAAGTTTAGCCTCATGTCCTGATTTCACTTGGTGGTGTTTCTGCTTGGCTGTGCGACCAGGCAGAGGGGCTGAGGTGCTTGTGATGGAGAGCTCTTAGTTGGTAGAAAGTTAATGTTCTAAGTTTTGCCCTTCTGTGGAGAATACAATGTAGGACCAAACTGCTGGCTTGCATCTGATGTTTGCCTCAGCTGGCAGGAGGCCTCAGCAGCCTCTTTAGAGGACTAGGAGTCTGTCCGGATGAAGGCCGAGAGTCCCCTGACCTTCCATCTTGGTTTTATGAGGAAGCAGTGGCTAAGGAAGCCTCACGTGGACTCGACTTCTTAAGCTCTCTGAGTTCTTTCCATGGTGATGACTCTCTCAAGTGTCCATAAGGCAGGCAGAGCTCTTTTGTGCTCACAAACCTGGTTTTGTCCCTGTTGTGTTAAGTCCTGCATAGGTAGCTCTTTGCTGCCAGTTAACAAAGACTGGGGACCAGAAAGTTACAGCAGTGTCACTCATGACAGTGGGTGTAGTATGGAACATATTGTGTCTGGTTCCCAAACCTCAGTAACAGGAGAATGAAAGCTAGGGGTGTGCTCTTTTTCTGTGTCAACAGCAGCTCCAGTGGCTCTGCGGTGTACTGTTCATACCCCGGCAACAGCAGATCCAGTGCCTCTGCAGTGCAGCACTCAAATCCTGTCTAGGGCAGAAAGGTGACAGAGATGTTGTTCTGTACAGCTCCCAGACCACAGCTAGGGCAGAGTAGAAGCAGGAGGCTCTTTCTGGAAGGTTTGACCCATTACCTTCCATTCCTCTGGTCTTTACGTTTCTTTGCTAACACATGTGGACAAGCCCTTAAGGAGTGACATTGCCTTGATGGTCTGTATTGTTGGCTCTGTTGATGTCACTTCTTGGGCTTTTAACTCCAAGGGAATGAAGTGTTCTCGTAAAGTGTATTTAGTTTGCTTTGCGGCTCTTGACATAAACTGTAATTTGAGGATAAGAAGCCACCAGTGGACCAGTAACCATATCCGCACTACAGTGTCCCTTCAGAAAGCTTGGCATGTGGGGACCTATTTAGGGGGGAAGGTCACTCACAGGAAAGGTGACCCCTTTCTTCACTCTTTATGCGGTTCATCCCAGTCCTTACTTGATCTGTATCTTCTGGCGTTTTCCTTGGAAAGTGAATATCCAGTATCAATGCAGTGGCCTTTGGGAAGATGGAATTCTGTGTGCATCTCTCTCCATGGCGCCTGCCTTTGGGCAGTCCTACATTTAGAATGGTTACCACAGAAGTAAAGTAATCCGTGGCAAGTTGCTTTACTATTGATTTCAGGAGCTTAACACCAGGCAGAGGCACTCTGTGCTTCAGGGTCGTCTATTGCCCTTCACCTCTGGGGGTCTGTCCCTCACCTATGCCAGGAGTCAGTGTTTCCAAACATTACTTCTCTCCGTGACAGCAGTTCTCAACCTGTGGGGTTCATTCCCCACGGGGGAGGAGGGTTCACATGTCAGATATCTTGCAAAGCAGATATTTATATTACAGGTCATAACAGTAGCACGATTACAGTTTGAAGTAGCAACAAAAAGTTTTGTGATTGGAGGTCATCACAACATGGGGAACTGTTTTAAGGGCTCGCAGTGTTAGGAAGGTGTCCTACTGTTCTGTCATCTTAACATCACGTGACTCCTCTTGCCAAGTTGGAGAAGATGAAACAGATTATGAAACTAGAAAGCTAGGATATGAGGCAGAAGCTGGCTGGGATCCTAAAGGCTTTATGGTTCATAATTCTTACTTACAAATACTTTCTGTAAAGCCCAGGTATTACAGACAGTTGAATGTCTACTTTTATGTGAACCAAAGAATATGGTCCCTTGAGACTAACCTGAATTGGAAAAGCCTGAAAAATAAGTTTGCCAAAAAGATCGTTCAAAGAAACAAGGCAGTAGGTTACACTTTTAAGCTAGTGGAAGCAGGTACTTTGATGTTTGGAGGTAGAGGATTCTGGGAACGTTTTTACTGGAGAGAGCCTAATAAGTAGCAACGGTAATTCTGATTTGTCTTAGAAGAACTTCATCTGGATTCTGGTCATCTGGTATCAGACTGACATTTGCTAGCTAACAAAAACATATATGGCGAGAAACCTAAGAGTTTTACATATTTCCGTAAAGCCAGCTCCAAGTCCGTCTCGGTAAGCAGTAGTTAAGTACTGCTTCCTTACTTGATTAATGATGTCTGCAGAGTCTTCGCTGCCAAGTGGGCTGCTAAGGTTTTGACCCTTGAGACACTCAATGTTTATTCTCTTCATTGTCACCTACACAGCGTGTATAACCTGAGCTTCCCCTAGGGCTCAGTAGGTTCATGCTGGGAGGTGATAACCAAAACACAGGCAGACCGTCCGCTCTGTGTCTACTCAACAGGAAGACCGTCTGGAGTACACTCACAGATGCCTAGCAGCAGTGAGAGAAAGTCGACACCACAGTGTTTTTGTCACCATTTCAGACACACTGTTTTTTGTAATTGATTCGCTTTTTTCTCGTTCATTCTGGAGCGATGGAGACACCCCGACTGACCAAGTGCTGTGCCCCAGGCACCTGCCTATGGGGCTGATGTGGAATCTGTGTTTTCGTTTCTGTATCCCAACATTATCCTAACATTTCCTTAGCCAACATGTTCCTCTCTGTAACTACCGCTCAGCTGAACTATACTCTATATGCTACAGGGTGATAAGGAAAATAGTATAGAAAAAAGGAGGGGGGAACTCCCTAGAGACGCCAGCTAATCCTACAGAAAAGGCACACAGTGTATGGCGCCTTCTCTTGATTATGATGGAAACCTAACTTCAGGATACCCTAAACGGAAGGTGGCCTGGACTCTTATCAAGTAGGAGTCACCAGTGATCCTAAAGCTAAAATTTTGCTCCACTGAGGAGGTTTAAACTGCAGGCGTGTGTGTGTGTGTGTGTGTGTGTGTGTGTGTGTGTGTTTGTGTTTGTGTTTCAGATCTCACCTGATAACTAAGTCGTGTTCCCAGAAGCTGTGGGCTACCGTGCTCTCACATCTGTCTCCAGTCCTTTATGCTGGGGATTTTATTATTTGCTGCCTAAGGTCTTTTTCTTTCTTTCTTTCTTTTTTCTTTTTCTTTCTTTCTTTCTTTCTTTCTTTCTTTCTTTCTTTCTTTCTTTCTTTCTTTCTTTACTACCTGTGAAGCAGGAGGATATAATGCAATGAAGTATAAGGCAGTAGCTATGAAACAATGAAACCCGCATGGAGGAGATTGCTAGATTAAATTTTTATCAATTCTCCCTATTAATCATGGAAATTAGACATTTACCACTTGGGCTGCTCTCTGTTGCATTCTGCCCATCGTCCTTAGAGGTAACAGTAACCTGTTCACACATTCCCTGTGAGAAGAGTTGACTCGAGCCCCTCAGGCCTGTGTAGGCAGGGCTTTTAAAAGCTGAGTTTCCAGGGCTGGAGAGATGGCTCAGCGGTTAAGAGCACTGACTGCTCTTCCAGAGGTCATGAGTTCAATTCCCAGCAACTATCTATAATGTGATCTGATATCCTCCTCTGGCCTGCAGGTGTACATGCAGGCAGAGCTCTGTATACATAATAATAAATAAATAAATCTTTAAAAATAAATAAATAAAAGCTGAGTTTCCAGAAATGCCAGGCAGGGCTTTGTGCCACTGGTGAGATAACCTGCTCACTGGGAGTCCTGCTGCGTTGTCCTTACAACTCAAATGTTTATTTTTGTCTTGATATTTTTGGAAGTCAATGAACAGTATTAGCTTATGCTCTGGGGAAAAAATGGGACAGTATGGTGACAGAGTTGGAACATGGCTGCATTTGGTACTGTTTTGGACTATAGCTTGGACTATAGGAAATTGCTCCTGCACCCATCTTGGTTTTGTGTGTGTGTGCACACACAGCCTTTCTTCCCCTTTGTCACATTTTCTGTCCCTTTGGCAAGTTGTGTCCCTGCCTCCTGCTGCACTCCCTGAGTGACACTGAGGACCTGGGTGCAGAGCCCAGCTGGCTGCAGAGCTTGCCCCCGCCCTGTCTTTCCTGCCCTTTGCCTCATTTTCAACCCTGCTGGGGTGATGTCTCATTACTTGAAACAAAATTAAAAAGCATTTTACATTGCTTAATACAGATCACTAATTGAAGCTCCCCTAAACCCCAGGAATTTATTCTCTCATTGATGTGTGTGCATAACTCCCATTAACATTAATAAAGTTGTTTAGAATCAAAGAGCCAGCAGAAACCCATAATAGAGATCCATTTTGATCCTGCTTTACAAAGTGACTCATACCCACGGGGCATCAACAAGCATTTTAAAGATAATTTTTACAACTCTCTTTTTAAAAGTAGAGCAGTTACTGAATCTATCATAGCATGCTCATCTGTCCTTCAGCATCGGGCTTGGCTGTTGCCATGGGTACAGTACACCCCACCCAGGGTACAAATTGCAAGCTCTGTCCATGTTGCCTGTGGCTGTTTGCCTGCTCATTTACAGTAGGGAGCTGGAGTTTAGAAGGCTCAGAAATAAGCGTGTAGTAGGTCAGGAAGATGGCAGGCTGCACTGCTGTGTTCACCTGAGTGTCCACAGCGAGCATTAGCTGGGTGGTTATGTAGCATCATAAAACAGCTGGGGAAGGTGATGGCGATCAGGTTCTCATTACCTGCGGAGCCAAACATCCCAGTTTCCAGCCCTCACTGTAGCAGGAGGACCACAGAGAGCGTGAACTTGTGAAAGCGGGTACACATGCACTTGCCCACTTGTGCGTTTACTGTTGGTGAGAGGGATCAGCTCCATCACAGAGCCTCACGGACAGGTCTCCGTGCCCTCCTCTACCGAATGCTGCCCAGCAGTTCTCCCCCACTTGTCTCTAGCAGGGAATAAATTGATGCAGGTGTTCCCACTAATCAGAAAATGAACTCCGATTGGGAGACCAAATTGAGCTGTTTGGGAGGTAGAGGCAGACAGGCGTCCTCAGTTGGAGGCTAAGCTAGTCTACATAGTGAATTCCAGGGCAACCAAGGATACACAGAGAGCCCTTGTCTGAAAATACCAAACCAGAAAATGTTATGTAAAAAACAAAATGTTCCTCAGAAGACTGAGGGGAAGCTGTGAGTTTCTTTCAGAGATTTTCTGCAGCCAGCCACAATTGCACCAGTCTCCTGACTGCCTGCATCACACCTAGCTCTGTCCCTGACTGCCTGCATCACACCTACCTTTGGCCCCTGACTGCCTGTATCACACCTAGCTTTGCCTATGACTGCCTGCATCACACCTAGCTTTGCCCATGACTGCCTACATCACACCTAGCCTTGCCCCTGACTGCCTGCATCACATCTAGCTTTGGCCCCTGACTGCCTGCATCACACCTAGCCTTGCCCCTGACTGCCTGCATCACATCTAGCTTTGGCCCCTGACTGCCTGCATCACATCTAGCTTTGTCCCTGACTGCCTGCATCACACCTAGCTTTGTCCCTGACTGCCTGCATCACATCTAGCTTTGTCCCCTGACTGCCTGCATCACACCTAGCTTTGCCCCTGACTGCCTGCATCACACCTAGCTTTGGCCCCTGACTGCCTGCATCACACCTAGCTTTGGCCCCTGACTGCCTGCATCACATCTAGCTTTGCCCCTGACTGCCTGCATCACACCTAGCTTTGCCCCTGACTGCCTGCATCACACCTAGCTTTGCCCATAGAATGTGAATGTGCTTTCCCACAACTTTGAAATCTTTTGCTTTTTTGTCTGCATAGGAAAATGCATATCTTTGTGATTGTTAATCTGAATATGTGGAAGAAAAAACTCTGTAAGCGATCCCTTTAATCGCCGAGCCTCATTTCCAGTTCCATTTCTTAAAGCATAAATCTACGTTTTCCAGGGAAGGAAGCAGCACGTCGTATTTACATGTAGAACCCATCGAACACTGGAAATGGAAAAACAAGCCCAGAATGCTTTGCGGTTATTCTTCACCACAGTGCTTTGAACTGGGTCAGAATTATCCCTGTTTTACAAATGAGGCAGCTGCAAGCAGGGAAATGAAGCCAGTCTCTTTGGGGCCACATGCCCAGCCTGGGTCAGAGCCCCGGGAGGATTGCTGCCCAGCTCTGCCTTTTGCTGTATCCTGCTGAGGTCAGGTGCAGAGGACCAGTGTCAACCCTGTGGCTGATTGGTTCCCGGGGACCTGATCTGACCTTGTGGTACGCACCTAGCAGCCCGCATGCCTAGAGCGTGACTGGCACTCAGTGTGTGTTTGTTCAATGAGTGTGTTGTCACAGCCGAAGAATGCATTATGGTTATTCATCTCATCCTGGTGATGTCCTCAGCCACTGTTGAATCTCTTCCGCAACTTCTTTGCAAGGGAACTTAGAAAGCATTACGGCTGGTGAGATGGCTCAGCAGGCAAGGGCGCTTGCAGCCAGTTCTGGCATCCTGAGTCCATCCCCGGACACACAGGGTAGAAGAGAACAGACTCCCACAGTTGTCTTCTGCTCTACACACAAACACGCCGTGGTGCATGTATACCGCAAAGCACATATACAATATTTAAATTCATAATAATTTTGAATAACATTATTAGTATTTGACACCCAAGGTGGTATTGAAGAGGCCTCTGGTTAATGACCAAGTTCCTCAGCAGGTTCCGGGTGGACAGTAGAAGTAGAGGGATAAGGTAGAGGCGTATCTTCTCTTTGATGGAAACTTCTATAATAAAAATTTTAAGTTTTCTTGACTTTAAAGTTTTCAGTGTAGGCAAGCTATAAAGAAGATGAAAATACTTCTTAGTCACACTAGCATCGAGATAGCTGTTATGATGTGTTATTTCTGTGTATGTTCTTTGGTCTTTCATTTAATATTATAATTTTGTAATATGATTAAGGAACTATGATGTTTTCTATTATGTGACCAGCCTAATACCCAGCCATTCACAATACTCTTACTATGCAGTTAAATATTCTCACAGTTAGTATTGTAACTAGCACTGTTGTAAAGGTTCTGGCACTGGAGTATTTGCCTTTCTGGTTATTTATTGAGGCGAGAATAGGCCCGAGTAAATAAAAATAACAAACTTTTGATACATAAAAGGACTCTAAATAAAAATGTAAAAGAAAGTCATTTTATTCATTCACAAGTAAAAATTGAAAGTAGTTGGGGTAGAGAACACTTAGCTGGTGTCGAAGGCCCTAGGATGGATTATCAGCCACAAAAACTAATTTGCCAGAAATTTCTTATCTTCTTCAATTTTATATAATATCTGCAGTTTCATTGGTCTGTGTCCTCAACACATGTGAATTTTACTTGTGTAATTGTAACCTATGTGGTAGAATCTTGTTTTTAAGGGTTTTTTCTTACCCTCATAATGGCCGTGGTGCCAAAGTCTCTGTCTGCTTTGTCTGGTGGTGTAGCCCTAGCCCTCTGACACATAGTATCCCTCAGTGAGTACTTCCCCGGTATATGAGTAAAGAGCATAGTGACCATAGCATCCTTCCCTCCCTCCCTCCCTCCGTCCCTCCCTCCCTCCCTTCCTTCCTCCCTCCCTCCCTCCCTCCCTCCCTCCCTCCCTCAGTAGGGACAACAGACAAACAGTCATTTCCTTACATTGGCAGTGCATGCAGGCAAGTCAGAAGGAGAGTTGATGGTGGTCTAGAGCTTAGATCAGATGCTAGACCGATGGGGCCATCAAGTCGTGGGTGTGCAGCTCTTGGCACATTTGTAGTCTTGGACAACTTAAGTAATCTTTCCCTGATTCCATTAGTTACCTACAAGCCAGCGCTAGACCTCTGCTCTTTATGGGATAGAGTGAAGCCAGTACAGGGCCTGGCAGGTAATAAACACTTGGTAAATATTAGCTGCTTTCTCTTATTTATTCTCAGCATCGGCCTTCCTGAAGCTCCAGCTATGATGTGTATCTCAGGGCCGTGGAGATTAAGTCATGAGGAGACATTGTGTGAGCTTTGAGGCAGATGAACCCGGCCTTTCCTCCCTACGCTTCAGTGTTGTTGTCAACTGAAGCCGTGAATTGTGACTTGTCACGTAGGACTTCTGTGAGGCCATGTGTCAAAAGTGCCTCAGAAGTTCATTATGGCCTTTGGCTTGGCCCAGTGACAGCATCCCTCTAGAAGTGGTTCTGTTGCCATGTATGCATGCATGCATGCATGTACATCTCTCCCTCTAGCAAGGTGTCCTCCGGTTTTAACATTTTGGTGACACACAGAACTTGAGCCATTTTCCTCAGGGTGGTCCTGTGGCTATACCGCTGGCTTTGTTAGGGTTTGCTGTCAGTGCTGCAGACTGGGTAGCATCAGCAAGAGAAATTTATTTCCTCACCCTTCTGGAACCAGGAGGGTTGGCTGCTTCTTTGGGCTGTAGACGTCTGTCCTTTCCCTCTGTTGTTCCCTCACCTCTGTCCTAGCTGGGTTCACACTTCCTCCTCTGGTGACCCCATTTTAGCCTCATTTCCTCCTTAGAGATCCCATCTCCAAACAGGCATGGCCCCGTGAGATACACTGGAGGCTAGGACTTAATAAAGGCAGTGTTGACATAGTTCAGTACGTGAAAGTGCCCTTGAATTTTTGTCTTCTATTTAATTAAAGAAATGGTAGACATAACTGTGAATTTCATAGCCTGCTTTCCCATAGGTTGAGGGACAGCTCTAGATGGGCGTGTCTTTTACCTGGATGGGAGATCCACACCTGCTTTAAGGATTTCCTTTGGACATGTTGCAGAAATAGTTGCAGAGGCACAGGGCCCAAATGGGATGGGAAAGCTGTTGTAAAAAGGAGTTTTTCCCTCCTACCCTAGTTCCCAGAATAATACTCAGGAGACTTAATTATTATTTTACAAATACCTAGGCCATATAGCTAGTCACTCACAATTTAAAATAATCCATTTATTCTAATCTATGTTCTGCCACGTGGTTGGTTACCTGAGCTCAGGCACCACACGTCCATTCTCCTCATGTGCCTTGCTCTATCCCAGAATCCCTTCTGCCTGCCGGTTGTCCCCCCTGTGTCCTGCCTCAGCCATAGGCCATAGGCTTTTTCATTGACAGGTGTTGCAGTCATACAATACACAAGAGAGTCCTTCTGTAGACAGCCTTCTGCAAGCCCAACAGTTACTTTATCTCAGGACTTGCACACATTTTCCATAAAGGCCAGATTATAAATATTTTCATCTTTGCGGGCCGTACAGACTCCATTGAGACAACTCTGTCACTGTCATTTGAAAGCAGCCCTAGACAAAACACAAGCAAATAGGTGTGGCAGTGTGCCAATAAATTTTCATTTATCGACACTGAGATTTAACTTTCTTTTCCTTTCCAGGCATTTAAAAATGTCAAAACCTGTTCATAGTTGACAGGCTATACAAAACCAGACCAGAGCTTCTCACAGCTGTAGCTTGTAACTCCCCCCACACTGGGGGCAGAACTCAGTCGTTCAGCTAAAAGCCTCTTAAAAGAACTGACCTGGGGGCTTTTTCTCTGTCCATATAAATTCTGAGCTGATGATCATACTGGATTTCTGTCACTAATCTCCATCTTCAGAATGGATGGTGAGGAGCTACTTGAAAAGTGCATCCTTCTTTTATAAAAATTCCAGCGAGGGTTAAAGGATGCACAGTGTGGTCCTCTGGCAGCTGGTGGGATTGTGGGTAGAGTTAGCAACAGTAAAGCTAACAACAGAGTTTGAGTGTGAGAGGTGTTCTTTGGGGAGCTAACATTTAGGGAAATGGAGGGACCGAAGGCACACAGATGTCCATAGTGTGGATGTCGGGAGTAGAGCGGCTCTGGGACCAGGCTCTCTGGCCTTTCTCTCAGGGCAAGAGGGTTAGCTGAGTGAGGGTTCTTACTCAGCAACCCCACATTCGCCCTCTGCATACCTCTCAAAGTATTGTATGTGGGGCTGTGGAATAGAGCCCCTTGGTGTGGTCCCCTCGCTTCCTGTGCAGGTGGCCTTCATGCTTAGGGTGTTGGCCTGTCCTCCAGAGGTCTTAGAAATGAGCTGCCTGCAACAGCCAGTCTGTCTGGCCGGCCTTCTACACACCAGGGGTCCCTGGGACTGCTGTGTTGGGTGTGTGTGTGTGTGTGTGTGAGAGAGAGAGAGAGAGAGAGAGAGAGAGAGAGAGAGAGAGAGAGAGAGAGAGAGAGAGAGAGAGAGAGAGAGAGAGAGCGCGCAGCTGACTCTGACCAGAAGACCGAGAATAGGCTGTCTCCAAATCCAAAGGAGCGCATCTCCCTCCCTGTGACTCTGGCTGCTCTGAGGTGGGCCAGGACTGCTGCTGTGTATGCAGAGCACGGATGGAGTTCTGGGAGTCATTTTCAGTATTGCTGAGCACCCCTCTATGCGCTGCTGTGAGGCAGGAGTGGGCTGCTCAGGATTCGGCATGGGAATGCCCCATAGGCCAAAGATGCCCTCTTTCAAGGTTCTCTTTTCTAGGGTGTTGTAGGCTGTAAATCATATACATTTTTGATGTATATGAAGTTGACCTTGAATGGCCAATTTTTTATTTAAAAAACCAATCAAGATAAAATTAAAATAGTGGGCATCACTGTACTGAAAGTGTCTGCTTCGTGCCGTCTTAGCATGCACTATGAAATGTCTTTACCTTGATAGTCATCTTAAGTGACTAAAACCTCTCCAATTTAATGAATCGGCACTTTGAAGCTTGTAGCACTGTAAATCTTTGAATTATCTTATCTTGTTTAAATTAATTTGCTGTGTTCCTTTGCTTTCAGTGCCTCGGAAAGTTCTTCTGTTTCTGATTTTGTTGGGTTAACACCAAGAGTTCTACTTTTTTTTTTAATGGAAGTATAGCATTCTTGCATAAAAAGTGTCAAAATTGTTAAAATAATACTTTTTTTTCAAGGGCGCAACCAGGTGGGAAAGGAATTGAACTCAAATACTGGAAACTCCTAGGCCCCTCTAGTCTCCAGGAGTGAGCTTCTGCCAAGTGTAGTTTTAATAACAGAGATTGGTTTTTATCTATTACAAATTTATGTGAATAAAACACGCCCTTGTTAGGGCTGGAGATTGTTCATTCATGCTGTGTGACCCAGGTTGTGTATGGCGGCATCGGAATTCATTCAACTCTTCTGCACCAGGTGGACTTTTAAGCTGTTTCCAGCTTGGAACTGTTGCAGTAGTGCCTCAGTGGGAAAGCTTATGCAGTTCTCTGTAGGATGGGCTCCTGGGGGCGAGGGGGGGGGTCAGAACCCTAAGAAGACATGTGTCTGTTCACTTCTGAGCACATTCACCTGCAGTGGGCGAGAAGTCCTCCCGTGACCACTGTTCCCTCACCAGCCTTCGCTGGTGTCTGTCCTGGTTAGGTTAGCCCAGCCAGGACATGTCGGTGTACTGCAGTGTGGCTGACCCCCATGTGTTTTTCTCTGATGGTTAAACTAAAACATTTTACATGTGTTGGCCATTCTTAACCTGCCCGCTTCCTATAGGCTGTCTGTGTTGCGCAGGCGTATATATACTTCCTGTCAGTGCTGTACTAGTTGCCACCTCCTCTGTGCTCTTTGATTCTGTTGATGTCATCTCATAAAGATATTCTTAATTGTAGCATAATTCAGGTCATGATAGTTTGGCTCTTTTGGTCAGTACATTTTCGTGTTCTGGCTTAAAAATCTTTGCCTGTTGCAAAATGTGAAGGGGTTCTATAGGTTGTTTTCTAAAACTCTTCTATTTAATTTCTATACGGTCTTATTCAAGATACTGATATGACGTGTGCTTGCTTCCTGGGACTGCTGTAGCAAGTACAACAGAACCTGGGCTTGAAGCCCCAGAAATGTACTCTGGAGGCCAGGAGGCCAGAGTTGAGGTGTAGGTGGGGTGGGGGGGAGGGGGTGGTGGGTGCCTCCTCCGAGACTTGGCAGGAAGAGCCCTCTGCTCCCTTGCTGCTGGGTGGGGGAGGGGTGGGCAGCTCTTCCCTCCACGCGGTTGGCTTCCAGACCTATTGCTCTGATCTTGGCCTTCTTCCCGAGGGGTCTCGTTGTGTCTATTCCTTCTTGTCTTAGGTACAAAACATCCCACTGGACCCAGGATTTGTAGTATTCTCTATAACCTCATCTCTGTATCTACAAGTAAGATACAGACATAGTTTCCAAATAAGGTTACTTTGCAAAGCCCTCGGAGGTAGGTGTGTGTGTGCATCTGTCTGTTGTGTATGTGTGCGTGCACTCTGGTCTGTGTGTGTATGTGGGTGAGTGTATTGGGTGACGAGTATGAGAATGTGTGAGTGTTTGTATGTGCACACGCATGTGTGGTATGTGTGTCCTGGGTATGTGAGGGATAGGCAGGGCTACAGTATTTTATAAGATACTTTTTAGCATCCTGTCCACTCTGTAGCTTGATACTGTCATCACCTGCATCTGAGGCTCTGTGATTAACTGTTAACCTCCATTCTGGGCTGGGAGTGAAATTACACAGGAGTGCACTTCCTCATCCTTCTGGGGAGCCACTCCAGGCCAGCTCTTTAGCCTGGGAGCCAGAGGACATTCCTAGTAGGTGCACTTGCATCAGAGCAGTGTGATGCCTTTAATCCAGATCCTAGGATTACACACAGTTCCTAGGAATGGCCTGACTTAAAAGAGGCAGCCCGGAAACAATTCACGTTTGCTAGAAAACCAGTACTTGCTTCGTTTTTTCATATCTGCTGCCTGCAGTGATTTCAGGACTGGGAAGCAAGCTATGATTCTTGCACACATGTGTTGCCCATTCTAATGAGTTGTAGAGGCTCAGACTCAATCCCACTCTAGGCAACACATTGTTTCAATGACATTAGTTCATTTATTTCTGACCCCAAACGAGTGCAGTACCCACCAGCTATAGGTTTCAATGCAGTAATAATAATAATATATGAACTTAACGTTGATATTTTTATTGCTTGGCCATTGCTGGAGGCTATGGTGATGGGAGCAGCACTCCCTTGGCTCAGCCATGCATTTGCATACCAGCCTATTCTTGAGTGCCCATGAGCCCTCAATCTGTATTTCCCAGTCTAGTTTCAGAGCCACAATCTTAGGAGTCTACTCTTGGCCTCTTAGTAGCGGCGAACCATCTCTTCGCTGACTCTGGGATGCCTTGCTCAGGGTGAGCCGACAGCCTCTGTAGTTTGACCTTCTCTTTCCCCCAGTCTGTGTTCTGTACTACTTCCTTCCTGCTGGCCTAGGGCCTCCCAGGCCCTTCTCCTCTCTGTCTTCTTCCTCCTCCTCCTCCTCCTCCTCCTCTTTGTCTCTCTGCTGCTTACTCCCACGCCAGCAAAGCGTACAACTCCTGTCTTGCTTGCATCCATACAGCTTGTTGGAGCGAAGCCAGAATTGACGAGAGGCTTAGCCAGTGGGTCAGCGAGGCCTTCCCAAAGCACCCCGTTAATCACCACCTCCCCCACTCCCACCCAAGAGGAGGAGGAGGGAAGCCTACAGTCAGGCAGAGTGGCCTTGGCTCCCTAGGGAACCATCCTGGCCCCGGCAGTGGGCGGGGCTCTGCCGGTGTGCTTGCTTCCTTAGTGTGTTAGTGACCATTTGGAGCTCTGACTTTTCAGACCATTTGGTGGCTGCAGGTCCTTAAGAGAATGTTGTAGCTAGGGGAATTTGGGGCTGAGCTTTAAATGTTTTGTCATTGTGTGCATAAGCTGCCAGCCTTTACTTCACACTACACATAACTGTAGTCAGCAGGAGAGCTGGGGAAAGGAAGGGAGGGGAAGGGAGGGGAGGAGAGGGGAAGGGAAGGGAAGCGAGCTGCCCGTCCTCCCAGCCCTCACTCTTTGCTTCTTAAGAGCAGGGCGTTTAACTTTGTAAATAATAGGTAGCTGGGCTTTTCTTGTTTTGCTTCTTACTAACCAGGTTTTCAGACTGTAGACGTGTGTCGTCATGCTTAGCAGTCATTGATTTTTCTGGCAATGTCACAGACCCTACAGTTCCTGCGTGCATGTGACTCGGTGATCCCGTGAGACAGGCTGGTTTCCAGCCATTCCCCTCAGCCTTACCTTTTTTGTAGAGCACCCCACTTATAAGAGAAACTGAAACTCCTTGTTACATGCATGGGACCAGTTGCTTTATCCAGCCGGCCAACAAATATTTCCGAATGCTTACAGCATACTAGGTTTTCTTGAGAGGCTATCGCACATGGGTGCGCTAGTGTTGATCTGGTAGCCAGAACACCGGGCCAGCAGCCCAGGTGCAATTCCTATCTCTACTGCCCTCTGCTTAGAAGGCTCCTTGCAGATTTCTTGGCCATAAGCGAATCATTTCTCACTTTCAAAGCATGGATCTAGTCTGTAAATCCTTCCCAGATGACACACTGTAGTTGAGACCGAAGCAGTCTGTGCCCCAGATATCCATATATACCAGTGAGGTGGAAGAGGGGAGCCAGAGCTAGGAAGTAACAGGAGCCCCTGTGACAGACACATCCTCAGTCTGAGGAGGCCTCTCAGCAGACACTGTGAATTCCATGCCAGGTACTACAAGTGCTAGGAACACTGGAGTGACCCAAAGAGAGTTCTCCCCATCAGCCAAAGGGAGCTGATGCGTTGGGAGGAAGAATGGTTTGGAATGCATCGCACAGGATGCTGCTGGGACTGGGGATGTGGGAAGTGGGGAGGGGGCCAGGAAGGCGAAAGCAGAAAGGCTTCGAGAGGTCTGCTAGTGAAGCCGAGGCTGACCAGTCAGTGTGCTCACCCGCTGAGAGAAGATTCATTCCCACCAGACTACCACAAGAAACCCTGCGCCAGGTCCAATCCCAGAACACCCCGCTCCCTGCTGTGACTAACAAGCTAGGACACACCAGAGATGTCTGTTGGGACATTTCTGTTCCCCACAGCTATATACATCTCCTACGTGTGAGTCAGAGTTATACTAAGGCCGCATGTGGCTCTGTGTCGTGGCCAGTCCGTCTGCTTTTCTCAAAAAGGTCTTTACTAAGAGCCCGCAACGTGTAAAGGGATGTAAATGCCTGCAGAAGATACCGCTCTCAGATCAGGACACAGACCAGGTAGCTCCCCCCCCCACCCACCCACATTCCACAAGAAATTGGATCAGACCCAGAAACAGACTGGGAGAGCCCCCAGGCTGTTCCTTGTTTACCCTTCAGTAATTACATATCTTCCCTATTGGAGGCCAGGGCCGGGCAATTAGTCCCCCATTGTCATTGCAGGAAATGACATCCATGTGACTTCTTGGGAAGGCAACTGTTGACCACTCTGGTTAAGATAATTTGGAAAGTGCTCAGCATTTCCCCTGGATGATGGAGTCCAGCTGACTTGGAAAGATTGTGGAACTGCACAGATGAGATGCGGCCATCCTAACCAGGGCACTGCTGGGTCAGTCATTCTCTCCCTTTGATACCATTTATTTGGGATTGGTTCTTTTAAAAGTTTTCTAGAGCAAGTTTGTGAAAACACTCAGGGCAACCTAAACAATGAGGAGGGCCTTGGGGACTCAGAGGTCCACATGCTTCCCTGTTCTGTCTCCAAGACCAGCCGTATCCCTAGGCAACAGCAAAAGAGCTCTGGAAACTCCAGGCATCTCTGTCTGTCTGTCTGTCTGTCCATCTCTCTCTCGCTCTCGCGCTCTCTCTCTCTCTCTCTCTCTCTCTCTCTCTCTCTCTCTCTCTCTCTCTCTCTCTCTCTCACGCACACACGCACACACGTCAGTGTTTGCTTGCTTGCTCGCTCGCGCAAGCGCAACACTAGACAAGACGAAGATTCTCCCAGAAGAGTGGGAGGCTCCTAGTGAAACATTCCTGTCCACTGGTTTTTATGGACCTGCATGTTTATTTAGGACTCAGCCACTGGCAAGAGTGTGGGAGTCCTTTAGTCAGAGCCTCTCCAACCTTCCTATACACACCGATCACCCGGGAAAGCTTGGCTTGAAAGACGCCTCGGGGCAGACACTCCTGAGAAATGTCCATGTGACGGTCATGTTGGTGGGTTGGTGTCCTTCAGATGCTCACCCCCACTGAGATTGTTGCCCCCGGCTCCCGAGGCATCGTGGCTGGGGAAGGGTGTGCGAGGGCTCTCTTAGGAAGAAGAAAAGAAGAACAATACTGTACTGAGGAGAACTATACCTGTTCACAGTGTGTATTGAGAATGTTGCCTTTAGCCCAGAAGTCATACACAGCCCGTGGCGTATCTTAGGAACAAAGCACACAGGGGCCTCCGTACTGCTGTGTGGGAGGACCCACAAAACCCGAAGATGCACCAGACAAAACCACCCTCTTCCTTACCCGTCAGTCATTTTTACTGGTAACTAATATCCTATATCCAGATTCTGATGAGATGGCAGTAAATGTGCTGAGCAAATAAAAAGGGTTGTGTGCCAGATCCACCTCTTGCTCTTACTGTAGACAGCTCATCGGCCGTGGGAGTGACTGGAAAGGAAGAACACGCTGCCACGTGGCCTGAGAGTCACTTGACATGATGTTATGTGGGAAAAATACAGCCAGGGATCATTTCTGCCAAAGCAGTTGGTCACTGTGCCCTGATTCCTGATTCTCAGTGGAGACAATCTTGATGCTTTCTTCATTTGAAGAGAGAGAATTAGCCTGGTTTTTTTGTTTGCTTTTGGCAAAAGATACACAGTCATCCCCTGCTGAAGCTGCCTTTAAAAAACCAGGATAATACAGACATCTCCTTGTTCATCATGAATCCGATCATCACAGATGCTGCTTAAGGGACCTGGAGTGAAGATGTGGCCGGATGTTAAGCTGACCTACCTAAGGTAGTCTCGAGTGATTGTCATCTCTGGCCTCATATGCAAATGCATCACTCCAGAGGCTATGGGGAAAGTGTATGGGATTTCACCCATTCTGTTTGATCTACCTGCCCCAGCACCACAGGTTCACATCTGTGTGGTTGACAGGAAGTCAGATCTTGGTCCAGTTTCCAGCAGATGCCAAGTGCTGCTAACTGGCCTTGCCAACATGGCTTCACCATTCTTTTCTATGTAAGACTCTGAGAGGTGGAGAGATTCCTAGCTGCTCTGGACCAGCTAGGGAAAGCTGCTGGACTTGATGCTCCAGGAAGGCAGGGATTGTATGCACCTCGTAGGCATCCGTGGTGTTGCTAATCAGTGGATGCTTGAACAGCGGGTCTGTTCCCAGAGACCCGTCAGTCCTCGGCACAGATGAAGCATCCACTCTCTAAAAAGAAGAGAACATTTTGTTGCCCAACCTCGGCCATGTATAATCTAAATATAGAATGCTGGGGTGTCCATCTACACATTCAGCGCCTCATGGACTGCCAAAGAGAGATGCAATAAGATTAATATTAGCCAAGCTTGTACAATCAGTGTGCCCGTCATTGATTGACTCAGAGCTGGTGATAAGAGGGTGTTATTAAAACGAAAACAAAACGATAGGAAAAGTGTGGTTCTCCCTCACAACTTAAAATGCTTAAAATACTCCATCAAAATATAATTAAAAGACTAGAAAAACAAAAATGTAAGGTAATAACCAAATTAGGAAAATGAAGACAGTGAAAGATAACAGAAGTGAGGAGAGGCCTAAGCCTGGCGTTCCTACCCAGCAAGGACTGAGGCAGTGGCTGGAATTCAAGGGTCAGGGGCGCTGGAGGGTAAGTGGGGGGGTGGGCAGGTGGGGGTGGAGGCAGGGGAGTCCACTCCTCATTTTCCTTAACCCCAAGCTGAAATCCAGCACTTCTTTTATTTTATATATATATATTTTATATCTGTATTGAACAGAATATGAATAGAACTGTGAATGTTTTTATGTTATATTATAATTAAGGACATCCTGAAATATGATTTTTTATTTGCTTAAAAATGGCATTTACTTTAGATTTTTGCAGAAAACCATTTAACTACTTTTGAGATGGAGGTCTCACTACATAGCTGTTAATTTTGTTTGTTTGGTTTTAGTTTTTGGTTTTTGGTTTTTTGAGAAAAGGCTTTTCTTTGTAGCCTTGGCTGTCCTGGACTTGCTTTGTAGACTTGGCTGGCCTCAAACTCACAGAGATCCTCCTGCCTCTGCCTCCCTGAGTGCTGGGATTACAGGCGTGCGCCATCTTGCCCGGCTGCTGTCAAATATTTTGATTAACTGAATATATATGCACTTTGCTTCTTTTAAACACTGTGCATTTTGCATGTTAATTTCAAGTACTTAAAGACATTATCCTTAAATAATGAACAAGCAATAACAACAAACACTCCATTTAGAATTCTGAAAGACTTCTGTAAACTGACATAGTCCAGAAAGGCAACTAGCTCCTGCCAGGAAAGTACCTGGGCTTTCCTTCTACTCTTAGGGATGGGACAGAAGGAGCCCAGGCAAGGCACTGGCCTGGTCGAAGCCCAGCAGCAAGTAACATGCTGTCTGCTTCCCACCTGGTTGGGAACATGCAGAAATCGAGCCGGAACACGACTGAGTCCAGGCTGACAGAATCTCACAGATAAACATGGAGGTGACAAGACGTGACAGGAAGGCTTGTTCTCTGAAGAAGTATATGTGTAAAAGGTGTTTAGAAAAATGCTTTGCAGAGCCAGGCGAGTGGGTGGAGAGGCGAGCAGTTGGAGGCTGCGTGGGTTTTCTGCAAACAAGGCGTGATGCAGACCAGGTGCATGTCAGGAGAGAAGTGGTGAGTCCCAGCCTGGACGTGGGCACACACCTTTAATCCCAGCACTTGGGAGGCAGAGGCAGGCGGATTGCTGTGAGTTTGAGGCCAACCTGGTCTACAAAAGTGAGTCCAAGAGAAACCCTGACTCGAAAAACCTAAAAAGCAAAACAAAACAACAAACAAACAAAAACCAATAATGACAGCGCTGTGAAGCTGGTTACCACAATTTCTATTTTACAGGTAGTAAGCTTAGCTCTACTAAAGAAGAGAGAGGAAAGTAGCCTGGGACCCCCCCAGAACTAGGCAGAAGGAAAAGTGTGATAATAGGAGGGGGAGGAATCAGTTTAGGGCAGAATGTTGCCAGTTTAATCTCAGATATTTATTTCCATTGCTCTCTTACCTTTGCTTGTTTTCAAGGATTGGAGGTTCTCATATTTGTAAGTGCAGTTTCTGACTGACTCAGTTGCTAACAATTTTTCTCCCCTTATTATTGTATGCTAAGATAATTCGCAATCTGGTTTCATTTTCCTGTGCAAAGCAAAGGGGCAGCTGGTAGGGAGTGTGCTGTGTGGATGGGTGCCCCACATGGTGAAGAGGCAGCAACAGAGAGCCCCAGGTGGATTAAATAAAGCGCATTGTGAATAAGGTATTTGTTTGCATTGTTTTTTCAGAGTCAGTCCTGCCGGTGGTTTAGAAGACATGTCGTGTGTATAAAGTCTGTGATAGTTGGTGGAAATTTGGGTAAGTGTTGTCACATTTATTTCTAACACACTTAGTTGTCGATGGCGGGGAAGCCCCAGCCCTGCTTGTGTGCATCCGTCAAATCCGCTCTAAACTGCAAATGGAAGGTTTTAATTAAATGTGGCTCCAAATTGGTGTTTTCTGACAGTATGCCCGTCTTTCTTGTTAAAACTAATGTTATTAAGTGATACGGGATTTTTGAAAAACCTAGTAAGTCTGTATTTGGGAAAGCTCAGGTGCAGGGTCAGGGACACCCTTGGCAAATTTAGTGTATGTCCTAAGCCAGCTGTATGGTAAGAGTAATAAACTCACAGAGTAAAAGAATAACGTCTCCAAAGCCAGGAGTTCAAAATGGCCTGCAACGTGTTGAAAGAGAGAGCTCAGCTGCGTGAAGAGTGGGGAATGAAATGAGGGGAGCAGGGTAGCTTCCGAGGAGCGGGGGCAGCAGCAGCTCCTGACCCGGTGGTGCCAGTGAGGAGGCAGCCTTGGAGCCAAGGGGTCCAGGGTAAGCGCATTGTGCCCATTGGTCAGCTTCCCGCCTCCCCATGTCTCAGGGTTTCCTGTAAACCGAAGCCTTTGATCCTTCCCACTTCACGGACTGTCAGGGGAGTAAGTGAGCTGAGTAATGCTGGGGCCTAGTATGTGTTCCGCAGCAGGCGTGTTTCAGAACAGAGCCTTTTTGTTTGGGGACAACATTCGCCACTGAAGATAAGCCCCCTGCAAGGTGCATGTTTTCAGCAGGTAGACTTGAGAGATGGGTTGCCCACACACATGTGACTTCACAGCGGTCCCCATGGCCACGCCTCCATCATTTACTCCATAAGGAGCTGTAGTGGGGGTCCCCGTGTGATTTGGGCCCCCTTCTGGAACCTCCGGAAGCCCGTCCTCTGACAAGCACAGCTAACTTGGCCTCTTCCTGTCACCGTTGCAACCAAATGAGGTCGCGCCGTGGAGAGGGGAAAGTACCGAGACTGCGCATTCGGGTGGTAGGGCGAAACTCCGGGACACATACACAAGTGTACCATACACACACACACACACACACACACACACACCCCATGTATATACACATACCACACACACACACAACACACATACCATACATACACACAACACACACATACATACACACACACCATAACACACACACACCATAACACACACACACCATACATACACACAACACACACACACATACATACACACACACCATAACACACACACAACACACATACCATACATACACACAACACACACACATACATACACACACACATACACACACCATAACACACACACAACACATACCATACATACACACACCACACACACCCGCACACACACCATAACACACACACAACACACATACCATACATACACACAACACACACACACATACATACACACAACACACACACACACACATACACACATATACACACACACCATAACACACACACAACACACATACCATACATACACACACCATACACACACACCATACATACACACAACACACACACACCAGGGATATGACCCTTCACAGAGACCCCATTATTGAACTAACACTGGCTTTGGGTTGAAGTCTTTACCTGTGTTTGGGGAGAATCAGTCTTGTCACTGCAGAGTGCTGATGTTCAGGTCACATGTCTGTTTTGTGAGTCAAGGACATGGACACGGCCTCAGGAGTCTCTATGATAATCTCTAAAGAGCCAAACAGTCTCTTCAGCAGCATTTCTGGCCAGGAGTACAGGTCTTCTCAGAGATAAGGAGGACCTTGTCTACAGCAGCATGAAACAGTGAGACTGACGGGAGTAGGCCTGGCGTCCTCAAGCCCACGAGGGAAGTATTGATTATAACAATACGGGACTTAATTTCACAATGACTGGGAAAAGACCACAAAAGTCCCAAGCACGTAGAAGTGTTCACTTGTGAGGAGCTGGGAATCACCTTACTCTGGTTTGATCATTAGACACTGCATACGTGCATCAAATCATTGGGCCGCACCCAGATGTTTTGCCTTAATGAAAAATGAAATAATAAACAATTACGGGACATAAGGGAGTTGCTTGCAAAGATTGATCATGTCGCTCCACATCATAATTGTGGTGCTGCTTATACAACTGTAGGCTTCCGTGGAAACTCTCAGAACTGTAAAGAGACTGAATTCTGTTGTGTGTGAATGAAAGATGCACAGAATGGGCTCTTAGGCAAAGGACCGACATCTCAACGTGTTAAAAACAAAGTGGGATGAGGGAGAGTTGGAAGAAAGAGAAACAGCCTACTCCTCCCGTTGGCCTTTATAAGGACTGGGACCCAGGCTGAGCCCTCCAGGACCTAGGCTGAGCCCTCTTGCCACCACAGTGCTGGCCAGGGAAGTGGTGTGGTGAACCTAGGTAGGTCACTCGGTCTCCGATACAGCAGACCTCCTCTGCTGCGCTCTCGACTATGAGCTACGCTTCCCTGCCTTCTTATATTCTTTCCTCCAGGGTTGCATCCATGTCCCACCCCCTCTCATGAAGGTCTTAGAAGAGGCTCCTGCTTTGCAGTTCCCCCTCTTGCTCATGCCCAGCGCTGTACCTGTCAGGATCTGGCTGAGAACAATGCCTGGCCTCTGTAGATGTTCGCAGACGCCCGGTCCTACACCCCATCTCAGCTGGCACTCTCAGTACTGAGCACCTCAGTACTGAGTGGTGGGTCATGCAGCCTTTGATTTGAGTGGCCCCCTGAGAACGGAGCTCTTGAAAGGAGCTGAGCTGTCCAGACACTCAGAGCAGCACGTGCATGCTATTCCGTGTGCTGAGGAAAGCCGGCCTTGGCGCTTTTCAGCTGACACAGTGGGAGTGCAATGTATGAATCTTTTGAGACACATGTGTTTCTCAGGTTCTGATTCTTCATCACGAGACAAGAAGTTTAAGATTCTTAAAGCTACAACATGTGACTACCTCGAGAAACCAAGATTCTCCCTCCCCTCTGGGCCATATCAGGGTGAGAGGTAAATGCAGTGAAAGATGAAACCCAGTGGCCTCATCTCCGGTCATTTTGCCTTCCTAGAGGGCATTAGTGATGTCAGAAATAGTGCTAACTGCCCTGCTGGGTATAGAACTGTACATTTGCACACGCCCAGAAAATGACCCCAGGTGTCAGTGGTGCTGAGACCGAGAAACTGGTGTTGGAGCCAGTAAAATGTCTGAAGTGCCTGTTTTCTTGAGAGTTTACATTTTTAAGTCTAGTTACACACACACACACACACACACACACAGAGAGAGAGAAAGGCCTGTGATGACTCTTTCGTTACCCCTGACTCCAAGCAAAAGCAGATCTAAATGAGTTCAGACAGACAAGCCATGCTGAGTGATGGTCCACAGGAGGAAAGGGAGGTCCTCACAGTGTGACCATGACCTCAGCATCTACACAGAAGAAGCCATCTCCTGTACCAGGCCCCAGCTTCCTCAGTGTGTTTGTCTGCAGATGAAATGGCATTGCAGTCCAAGCTGGTGCTTCATTTTGAATTAAGGGTAGTGATTGTGGTGTGATGAAACTGTGCTCAGGGAGGAGAGGAATCTCATTGAAGATGATTGAGGTTAAGTGTTTTTTGCACACAGGGTTGTTTATGTGCATCCGTTTGCTAGTGACACCGCAATCTGGCTTCAATGGGAGGTGCTGAGCACTGTGGTAGCCCAGTATGGCTGCATTTGCTGAAGCTGGGAGATCAAAGCGACATATGTCAAGCTGTGCTACGGAACAATTCTCTTGAAAAGACTTTATGTAATTATAGGTCCTATTTTGGGAGGCTAGTTGTGCTTTTTGCGTTGTATATTTTAGGTTACACTAACCCAGCTCCTCAGGCCAGTAATATCTTCCCAGGAAGGGTGTGGCACTTGCTAAGGACATGAATATGTTCTTACCAAAACCTCTGGTATGATGTTCTTTCAGCCTTATGATCCTTTCTCTCCTCTCACACGAATGTGGTGGGAATGTGTTCTGGAAAGCCGGACAAAAAGGACGAAAGCGTCGTCTCGGTTGGCCAGGCCCAGAGATTTAGGGACTTCAGTGATGTCAGTTCATGTCTGTAAGATGAATGAATGGAGTTTGGAGGAATGAACAGAAGTCTGGAAGGTAAACAGAGTTGAGAGAGGCTGTAAAAACACTGTGCTTTAGGGGCAAGTGTCTGTGAGGAAACTCTGTTTATGGTTTCAGTTCCAGACCCCTGCCATGGGTCATTTCAGAGCATCAGTGCTCCTTCCCAATGGCCTGTGGTCTGGAGTGGGCATCTGTTTTCTCTTGATCTTCCAGACGCATCTCTAACTGATTCTGCCTCCTGTTCACAGCCTATTGCAGCCTCACAAAAGGGGATGTCAGCATTTTCTAGGCCTAATTAAAAACGATTGATAAAGAGAGAAATCGCATGGCATAATGAAGCCAGCTTGTCGTTTACATGGTGTACGAGAGCAGAGATATAGATAAACAGGGACAGTCCTGCAACCCCAAGCACTGGCCAGTCCTGAGGGCAGAGGCACCTTACTTGCATCTTGACTCATGAAGGCTAGGGGAGAGCAAGAAGGAAGCATCAGTAGGGTTGGAGGCAACCTTTTATCGGAGGAGTTTCCAGAAAGGGACCAGGGTGCAGTTTGTTTTACAGTGAAGCTTCTTGGGCCTCTCAAGCAGGGGCGTGGCCTCCTGCTGAGACGGACTCCAGAAGGTTCAAAGGCAGCTGAGATTCTCCGCTCCATCTCAGCTTTTGCTCAGAGCTTGCTTGTGCTTCTCGAGAGACTTTTGTGAGTTGCAGTCTGGCCCGGCTTCCAAGATTCCCTCTCAAGAGCGTTGTGCTAGAGAGTAAAGAGATGTCTAAAGTAGTCAATGTTGAAAACCAGCCTGTGCATAGGAGGGCAGGGCGCCATCTTCTGCATTGTCTTGACATCCTGATAGCTGAAGCCATCACAATCACCCCTTTACACTTGCTCACCAAGGCAGCTGTCATCGGCACTCCAGGATAGTTTTGGCAACATCCTGAACCAGATCCCACGGAGCTGCTCATCTACAGTAGCTTTGCCATCTGCCCTCGCTCTAGCACTCACGCCACAGTGTGGCTTTAATATGCAACAACAGAGAGAAGCCCTCACTGCTCACCTACTGGTGAGCTGAGACTGAGAAGCTGCCCTGTGTGCCAGTGTTTGGTTTGAAAAGACTGTATGTAATGGAGCCACCTGTGATCCAGCTGGCCAGCCCCACCCACCTTGGCTTTGCCAGTGAGGCTGTGTATCTGGATGCCATTCAGAGAACTCTTTTAAGTTTATAAAGAGCCACAAAGCATTTGATCCTCCCAAACTAGTTCCTCGGTGATGGAGTCATATCACCAGGTAGAATCGGAGGCTCCCGAGTTTGCCTGTTTAGGCGGGGGCTTTTGGTACTGTGTGGGAGTGTTTGTTGTCCTCCGAAAAGTTGCAGGCACTGTTGATAGGGAGTGGTCCAAGGATGGCCTTCAGAGCCTGGGAAAGAGTGTCTCTGTCACGGCATCTATAGCACCGTGCCTTGAAGCACAGTTCGGCGCTGTACAACAAACACACAGTGGAGGCAGATGCACACTCAGAATTGGACTCCAATCCCCTGTAGCCATCTGGGTTGAAGGCATCGGGGTTCTTTTTCCTGCTTCCCTGGGAATGCTAGACGTGGGCTCCCGTTGGCTGTTCTGCAGACTGTTGTGGCTCTGTGCACTAGAACTCAGTGCGGCATGCTGTTCACGGTCACAGATTCACTGACACTGGCATGGACCGTCAGTCCCCTGTACGTGCCCTTCCTCCATCACTGCCCAGCATGGGAGAATGGGCCCTTCCTCTGGGGGGAGGATAAGAGTCCAGTAAGAGGCTCCACCCACAGACTTTATCTAATCTTACAGCTTGAAATCATCCTGACAGGTGGTTAAAAGTCTTTCCTTGTTCTTCCTGAGCCCCCAGGTTCTGCTACTGACACCCTTCTTGGTCAACTCACAACCACCTGCAGCCCCAGATTCCATGGACACACAGACAGACAGACAGGCAGACAGACACACGCGTGCACACACTTTAAAAAACAAAAATAAATCTAGGAAGGCGTCCTGATAGAGATGTCGGTGCCACCGCCCTGAGTTTGGGCTTTGGTCCGAGGCTTCATCCTGTCTGGAGGATTAGCACCTCCTGCTGATAGAGCTTTATTTCATGCCTGGTTTAGGTGTCCACCAGCAAGGAGGTTGAAAGGATGTGTTGGCCTGAGTGAACACACCCAAATCTGTTCAAGTGATAAAATTAAATATTGAATGAGAACGCATGAAAGGAATCTCACCTGCATGTCAGTGTGGACAGCTTCTCACAGGGGCCAGTGCTGGTAGTATCAGCTCCCACCTCACTTTCTCCTGTGTTTGGAGGTGATGGTTGTTTTTTGTTTTGGGTTTTTGTTTGTTTTGGGGTTTTTTGTTTGTTTGTTTTTTGCTTTGCTGGTGGTGTTTTTTTTTTTTTTTTTTTTTTTTTTTTCTTTCGGCCTTTCTTACCAAACTTTTAATACTTATTTCATATTTATTATGCTTAACTATGTATCTTTCTGTGTCTGTGTGTCCATTATGTGAGTGCAGGTGTAGAGAGGCCAGAGCTGTAGGAGCCCCTGGAGCAGCTGGAGTTACAGGTGGTTGTGAGGCACCTGACGTGGGTGCTGGGGATAGAGCTCAGGTCCTCTGGAGGAGCAGCGCGTGCTCTGATCTGATGTACTATCTCTCCAGCACCCAAACTTTTTATCTTTGAAAACCGTCGAACCTACTAGTCAGTAGAGTAAGTGATGAAACAACCACCTTCAAGTCTTTTGCTTCAAGTTACCATTTGCTCTACTATCTTTGCTTTACTCTCTTCCAATCACGTATGAAGGTTAAATATATCTTGTTTTCTAAGCCATCTAGAGACGGCAAATGTCTTGGTGTTTCAGTTCTAATGATTATACCATGTCTAAGCTAAGAAAGACAGCACTTTCCTGAGTCACAGCAGTGCTTATTATATCCAGCACAGTGTCCTCGATTTCCTCTCCCCTCCACCCCCCCCCCAAATGTTGTCCCCATTTACCCAGAATTCTTCATTCTATCTTTTGAGATGAGCCCACCTTACTGTGAGGCCCTGGGCAGCCTGAAACTCACTATTTAGATCAAGGTTGCCTCGAACTCAGGGATCTGCCTGCCTCCTCCTCTCAAACACCCCACACTCTGGTCTTGTCTGTTTCTTCATGGTGTGCTTTAACCTGTTCTTCTCTTCCTAAGAAAACATCAGATCTGGAGGCTTGCTATTCAAATCGAGATTAAACACTTTTCATGAAGAATGTGTCCTAAGTGATATCTTGTGTCTAGTAGGGTATCAGACCACTGGGCTGGTGATGCCCGCTTGTCTTCTGTCGTTGGCCCTAGCCTTCTCTGATGTGGTGGCGTGAGGATCAGGACGATCTTGGCAGGGATCCGCCGTTATTTTAGAAGAAAGACTGCCTGATAACTTTTGCTTTTTCTCATCCTGAATTCTCTGTGTCATATGATAAATGTCTTCATGTTTGATTTCTGTGGTAGTCAGCTAGAGTTTATTGCAATAACAGATTGTACTACAGTTTTCTCTTTGCCTTCAGCAGTGCAGAGGAGTAACTTCTGCAGAGCGCTTCTCATAAGCTAAATGTCTCAGATTCCCGTGTAGAATTTCTTTCACTTTCTTCTGTCACACAGTTGAGACGGCTGAAGTAACTTGCAAAGGTCATGAAGGCAGAGCGGTGGGACTCAAACCAAGCCACCCCTCTCTTCCTGTCATGCTTAACCAGGATCTTTCAGTGCCTCCAGGCCCAGGATCCCCCTGCCTGTGTTTCCCACCTCCAGGCCCAGGATCACCCCTGCCTGTGTTTTCCACCTCCAGACCCAGGATTCCCCCCTGCCTGTGTTTCCCACCTCCAGGCCCAGGATCCCCCCTGCCTGTGTTTCCCACCTCCATGCCTGGGGTCCCCTCTGCCTGTGTTTCCCACCTCCAGGCCCAGGATCCCCTCTGCCTGTGTTTCCCACCTCTATGCCCAGGATCCCCCCTGCCTGTGTTTCCCACCTCTATGCCCAGGATCCCCCCCTGCCTGTGTTTCCCACCTCTATGCCCAGGATCCCCCCTGCCTGTGTTTCCCACCTCCATGCCTGGGGGTCCCCTCTGCCTGTGTTTCCTACCTCCATGCCTAGGGTCCCCTCTGCCTGTGTTTTCCACCTCCAGGCCCAGGATCCCCCCTGCCTGTGTTTCCCACTCTGCAGTTGATCCTGCCTGTCTGGGAAGGTCCCCAAACTGCTGGAGCAGTACAGACCTGAGGAGCAGGCACTGTGACACTGCTGGGGGTCTGGATCTGTGGACTTCCATCTTGATGTCAGGATACATCATTGCTGTGTTCATTTGAAGTTTCGGAGCTGAGCCCCTGCGGATACCAGCACCACTGCTGGCTAAGGCAGCCCTATGGTGGGCTCTGTTTACAAATGTAATTTTTTCATGGTTGTTTGAACGCTTGTTTTTAAACATTTTCTTCTCCATTTAAGAAACTATTATATCAGAATAAAACTGATACTGTTTTGACTTACAGGTTGTTGAATTTGCAAAGAAGGGAGTTTCACAAAAGCATTATCTAACTGGATTATTTAATATGCTAAGACATTGAATTTCCTTAAATCAAAGTCTTAGGCCGGGCGTGGTTGCACATGTCTTTAATCCCAGCATTGGGGAGACAGAGGCAGGTGGATCTTTATGAGCTTGAGGACAGCCAGGACCATTACACACAGAAACCTTGTCTCAAAAAAGAAAAAACAAAACAAAACAAAAAACAAAGCCTTAGATTTCTGATTGGTAGGTTAAAAGCACAGAAGATGTGTCTTATGCGACTTTTGAATATCATGGGATTTTTTCCTTCCAAACTTCCCTAAGTCTTGCTTTTGCCCATTTTCTGCTCACTTGTCTTTCTGTGTACATCACTGTGCACACAACACAGGAACATCGGTAAGTGTGTGTCTATGAAAGGACCAGGGCAGATGGAAAAGATAAATAGCTTCCAGGAGGCTCCTGGCTGAGAACAAAATTTATGAGGTTCATCCTAGCTTATTCTACAATTACCCTATTTGGAGTGGAGGCGGTGGCACAGACACAGAGCTCCCGTCAGTTCCTTTATTGTGGGAGAACTTGTCCTTCTCCCTTTTATCAGATGAACCACCCTCTAGGCACAGAGGGCAGCGCCTTGCAGATCAGACACATCACCTTCCTGCTTCCTGAAGTGGGAACTGTCTGCTGGCCAGCAGCAACCGGAACGTGTTACCTGACAGGTCATCTTGTGGCTCACAGTGGCTCTTCAGACCACCCGAGCCTTCTTGGAGCCATGTCCCACCACTAGCTCTGACTCAGCAGAGAAGCAGCTACGGGCTGAACCAGCAGTAGAAATCCAACAGAAAGACTAAATCGTTTGCTCATCACCAGGCTTTAAAAAAAAAAAAAAAAAAAAAGTAAAAAGAAACCAGTAAGCTTGGTTTTTGTGGGTTGGTTTATTGTTTTTGAGACAGGGGTTCTCTGTGTAGCCTTGGCCGTTTTTTAACCCAGTATATACCTAAAATGTTATTGTTTGCCCTATGACCTGTATAGACTGCGTCTTTGAAATCGGTGTGTCTTACTTACTCTTGCTTCCAGCATGCCTCCCTCTGAGGGAGTCGCATTTCAGGTGTGCTCATGGTGACACCTGGCTGCATTCCTGGGCAGTCCAAGGTCACCGCAGCTGGTTCTTTCACTTGAATCTGCCCAGAGAAGCCTAATCAGTGCTCTTGCCTCCCCCGAGGTTGAGGCCACATCTCTCTCTCCTCCTCATGCCATTTTCTCCTGGCACTCTAATTACAGGGAGATGCTAGTGTGGCCAGGACTGCCAGCTCAGCAGTTTGCCTTCACCCAGGCAGCCAGGGAGGCCACTGCCTGGAAGTGCTGGTGCGTGCTGGAGCATAGCTCTGCTTTCTCCGTGGTAGTTTCCATGACTCTCTTTTTCTCAGAATTAACTTGATGACATTTTTCCCCCAAGACCAAGTTGATGTTATAATGTGTTCTTTCTTAAAGACCCTTCCTAACTAATAGATTCCTTAAATGTTTATTATTTAGTAGTTTCTCAGAGATATCCTAGAACACATAGTTATCATGTGTATGTGTCAAATGTTTCCTTTGAGGGGATGGTATTGTAAGACTGGACCTGTGGCCTTGCAAGAAGGCCAGTGAGCCCTGGCGATGGGCCTGCACACTCCCAGCCCTGGGCTACAGATATGTTCCGGTACCCAGCTTCTATATGGTTGTTGGGGATCCTAACTCAGGACCTCATGCCTGCACAGCCATCTCCCCAGCCCAGTGTTTTGTTTTGACTGGTCAAATATTTCCCCAGCATATCAGAACCATTTAGAACATTAGAAATGGCCAGGTTCTGTGTCTTCCAGCTGTCAGGTCCTTGCTGACCCCATTGCATGAACTATTAGACCATGGCTCCAGTGTGGGGAGGAGGCTGGCCAGAGAATGAGGACAAGCAGCCTGGGGTCTGTGCAGTGAGCTTCACTGCATACATGATTTTGGATCGGGAAACGATTGTTTCATATTCTTTTTGTTTTGTTTTGTTTTGAGACAGAGTTACAGAGTTTCTCTGTGTAGCCTTGGCTGTCCTGGAACTCCTTCTGTAGGTTAGGCTGGCCTCGAACTCACAGAGATCCACCTGCTTCTGCCTCCCTGAGTGCTGGGATTAAAGGCATGCGCCAGCACCACCCTGCTTGTTTCATGCTCTTTTTTAAAAGTTTATTTACCTTTATTTTATGTGCGTTGGTATTTTGCCTGCACGTATGTCTATGTAAGAGTGTTGGATCTTGGGGTTACAGACAGTTGTGAGCTGCATGTGGGTACTGGGATTTGAACCCCAGTCCTCTAGAACAGCAGTCAGTGCCCTTTACTACTGAACCATCTCTCCAGCCCCTTCATATTCTTAATTGGAGCCCAGACCCACATCTTCCCCCACTCTCAGTGGCATGCAGGATAAACCAGCAGTGTCTTTTCTGAGGTCATGCAGCAGCTGAAGGAAGAGTGGCATCCAGACCAGCCCCTCGCCCCCGGGATAGGCGGGTTCTCCTGATTCCCTCCGTGTTGGGTTATTGAGGTGGTAACTTGGTATGACTCTTACTCTCCCAGATTGCCTGAAAGCTGCCATTTAAATTGCTTTAGGTGTAAGGTGATCTGAAATCAGAACAGCATGAAAGGCCTCCCTTCTTACCCACCCCTTCCCTGAAGCAGCGCGTGTGTGCGCACACATAAGCGTGCACACGCACTACTCATTTCTTATTTCTGGGTTGAAGCCATCTTTATGTCTTTTAGTGAGTTTCTACTAAGTAGCTAGAGTTCATCGCTGACTCTTGACAAGTGTCTTGGTTCCTAGGTTTAGTTTTCAGAGATATTCCTGAGTAAAACTATTTAGTTTTGCACATTATATTAATAGTTAGTGGAGGGGGGCCCAAGCAGGGGAAAGAGAATAGCAAAGGCTTTGGTTAGACAACATTTACTTAAGTTCCCATAGACCTGGAGCCTTTCTTAGAATCTCCTGAGGAGAGAGAAAATGTCCCAGTTGGTGTCCTGGGAACTGGGCACAGATAAGAGTGTAGGGACCACTGGCCCTGACTCAGTTGTATGTATTCATCTGAGGGAGACTGGAGCTGTGAGGAGCCTGTACCTTGACAAACTTGTCCTAAAATCTGTGTGTGTGTTTCAGACTTTAGCACCCACCACGACAGGGGCTATCTTGACTCTCAAACCCTCTGGAGTCTGCACCTAGAGTGCATGGTTAGAACAGTCATTCACTGTCCTGGGAAGTCAGGGGGCAGTCAGACCTGGTGCACGCACAGATGGATTTATCTAATGGATAAGGATAATATCCTGTAATTACTGTGTGTGTGAAACTTGTGATAGCAATGTACTTATAGAGCAAAGTGGGAGCAGGAGAACCCCCCCACATGCTCATATGCAAACACAAACACACACACCCTGCACACATTGGAGCCCTCAGGACGTATTCACAGAGAAACCATAGAACCCAAGTTGTTAAGGCACCACAAGGTGAAGAACATGTCATTTCCTTATTTTAGGAGCATTAATTGTTACTTCTAACCTGATTTTTATCTTCAATAAATTGAATTGAGTTGAACCTGGGTCCTCTGAAAGAGCAGCCAGTGCTCTTACCTGCTGAGCCATCTCTCCAGCCTAGGTTGGGGCTTAAACAGAATAGTGGACAGGGCATCCTCTTTGGTCCTAGGTGTGTGTTTGAAGCAGAGTATCTGTGGGGTCATGGGGAGATGCTTTCCCTCTGTGAACCCTGGTTTCCTCACCATCCGAAATGGCTGTTGCTTCACAGATTAAAGAAGATAAGAAATGTGCTAATACACAGTCACTCTCTTTACTCTTCCTGTGTCAGTCTCACCATTCTCTTTTTTTCAGACCTAATCCAGTCAGCCTTGGCCCTGCTCTCTGCCTTGGAAAGGCCTATGCACCCTAAGCATTATTCTGGGCCTCCTGTGATTTCTGTCCGGCAGCCTCTCCACCACAATCAACTGTTAGACTGCATATGCAGTCCAGCAGCAGACCGTAACACCCCTGTGCCCTCACCAGGCTTCAAGACCGCCCCCGCCCCACCTCTCGTGAGTTCTTCTGGGGAGCTGGGGAAAACAATGGCTCAGCTGTTAAGATCTCTGTTGGCTTTTGCAGAGGACCCAGGTTTAGTTCCCAGTACCCACACTTACTTTAAATGACATCTGCTTCATGATCCATCAGGCTAGAAAAAAGCACCTCCCGTGTCCCACGCTATTTCTTTTTCATAATGGCTGCTGAAAACAATAACTAAAACAATGAGCGTAATGTGTTCTAGGACCTTCAGCGCAGTCAGAGAAGCAAGTACGGGTCACTTCCAGAGGCTTGTTTCCATCAAGGAGACCTTTGGAATATTAGCTCAGGGAGCTATAACAAAACGCCTGAGGCTGAGGAGCAAGGGGACTTAAGCAGCAGAAATAGATTTCTCACAGTGGATGCTAGAAGTCTGAAATCAACATGCCAACACCTGTAGTTTCGTCTCCTTGGCTTGTAGATAGATGGCAAAGGCCTCTTGTGTCCTCACATGGCTCTTTCTAGATGTCCACACTGGCTGTTATTTCTTGCTCTCATAGCACTTCTTCTTTTTTCCCCCCCTAGTTCCCATTGTAAATTCATTTTTTTTATTAGTTTATTCAGATTACAACTTCCTTGTTATCCCATCACTTACATCCTCCCATTCCTCCCTCCCTTCCGCTATCACCCTATTCCCCTCCCCTAGGTCTGTGACCAAGGGGGACCTCCTCCCCCACTATATGGTCATAGGCTATGAAGTCTCATCTTGGTAGCTTGCTTATTCTTTCTTTGAGTGCCACCAGGGCTCCCCACCAAGAGGAGGTGGTGAAATATGGGGCGCTAGAGTTCATCTCTCAGTCTGTGCTCTTCACATAACTGTGGCACTAACCAAGTAGTAAACATTGAATCCCTACTGTGATCTGATAGTGCTTCTTAGGTTTGCTCTGTTTTGTTTAATTTTGTCTGTCTCACTATGTAGCCCAGGCTGGCCTTGAGTTTGCAACAGTCTTGCCACATTCTCCACAGTATCAGGTCTAAGTCAGGATTGTTCCTCTTGTTTTATTTATTTAGTTTTGTTGTTTTTGTTTTGTTTTGTTTTAGAAAGTGAATAAAGTACAACTTCAAAAGAAAACAAAGCCTGAGTGGTGATGGCACAAGCCTTTAATTCCTGCACTCAGGAGGCAGAAATGAGAGAACCTCTGAGTTAGAGGCCAGCCTGGTCTACAGAGCTAGTTCCAGGACAGCCAGGGCTACCCAGAGAAACCCTACCTTGAAAAACAACAACAAAAATAAAACAGACAAAAACAACCCCCCAAAACAAACAAACAAATAAACAGTCTGGCTTGCCTGGAGCTCCCAGTAAGGCACAGGATGGTCTTGAACTTTCGATTCTTCTGCCTCCCCTCCCACATGCTGGGACGCAGCCATGCACTGACATATCCGGTCATCCATGGTGTTGGGGAAAACCTTGTGCATCATGGGTAAGCACTCTGTGGATTGAGCTATATTCCAGTATTCCTACCCCTCTGTGACCTTATTTAACCTTAATTACCTCTTTGAAAAATCTCTATTTCCAAATAGAGTCACCTTGAGACACCGTGAATTCTAAGGGGACAGGATTCACTCCACCATCTACAGATATAAAACCTCTCCGCTGACTGACTGTGTGTACATGTGCAAAGTTCTCTCGATTGGGAACCTTCTGTTGGCAACTTTCTTTCACCCCTTGCCTTATCTGGGAGTCCACAGAATTGCTGATGGTCCTGGTCTCTGTGGTGGCCCACCCAGTCAAGCTGCGTCTGTGTGACCCCATCCCACAAAGACAGCTTCTGCTCCTGGGAGAGGGCTCCCCTGTATGGTTACATCTCTTGCTCTCTTCCTCACAGCCCTTTCCATGCCTTCTTCAGAGGCCAGTGACGGGAGAGGAGAGAATGAAGCTTCACAGGAAAGAAAGGAATTGGGGACCAGGACAAGAGGGTGGCAGCGTGTTGTAAAGGGCACGGCGTGTTTCCATGTGTAACACTGTCCGTGTTCTCCAGGTCCCTCAGTCTGACAGCCACTGAAGGAACATTGAGAAGCCAGTTGGGCGCCTCGCTCGCCTACCCGTGACTTAAGAGAGGGAGGCTGTTCACCTGAGAGCAGTTTTTATTCTAAGTCAGAGGCTCCACTCTGTGTCATCGGCCTGCAGGTTCGCTGGAGGCCCAGCTTCGCGTTATGCAAAGTATTGATTCTCACAATTAATATGCTGGAAAGTGTGGTTTCTGCACTTTCTGCCAGCACAGAGGTTCTCACCCTGGACTGAACCAAATTACCTGGGGAGCTTTCACAGATTACCCAGCCATGCTCCCACCCCCTGCACCCCCTCCCTACAGCACCCATCGAGAGCGATGATACGGGCACCCCAGCTCTGTATTGTTAGCCACTGCCTCACCGCTGTCACTTCCTCAGAGGCTTCATATTAAATCTTCCAAACACAAGAAATAATAGATTCAATTTTTATTTTCTACTTGACAAAAATCAGTGAGCCATTTGCTTTTTAAACCATTTTGCCACAGAAACTTTTACAGTAGTAAGCAGTAACATAAACGTGCCCCCCCCCCCAATGCACTAACTTTGCCAGCTGCAGGCCACATGCTCTTCTTGATGCTGTGATTTCTTAACTGATTCGATTTTGTTCTATAGATAAGAAGGAAAACCTAGTTTGAGAAGTAAAATTGGCTGTGTGACCCCCCACCGTGTAGTGAGTTGGAGCGGGCATGTATTCCCCACGCTATCCCGGCCCCTTTGCAGCACCCAGGGGCGTTGCTGAGGGTAGGGGGCAGAACAACAGGACAAAGTTTGTCTTGACTGTCAGGCAGTGGGTGAGACAAAAGCTGTTTCCAGAACTTCTGTCCTGCTGCTTTCTGGCACATGACACAGATGAGCCAGCTTCGACAGGGAAAGAGAGAGAGAGCAAGGGAGAGATAGGAGAATGAGACGCCTGGTGCAGATGTGGAACTCCCGGAAGGCCGCTCCGCCGTGGGCCTGCTGCCCAGTAAGCTCTCTCGCTGAGCTGCTCTTGGGAAGTCCTAAACCAAACCTAGGAAAGATGCTTCTTTTTAGGCTACTTACATAAGACTCCACATGATGCCTTTTCGTCACTGTCCAAGGAACACTGTGTCCGTACAACATACGTGTTGAAGCTATTCCCGCGTGCAAGAGCGCAACCACTTTCTCTTTTCTCTCTTGATGATGAGCTGGCGTATCCAGTAATTGCTATGTGGTTGGCTTCATGGCAGTGTCAGTTGGAGGTAGAGATGCTCAGTTTGGGGAATATGTGACGGCGTCTTCCTCCTGAAGGGGAAAAGAAACCCTGAATGGGCAACCTGTGTGGTCCTCATATTGCCCTCAGAGAGCTTTGTATCCCAGAACCCTGTGTTTTCCATTCAGTCTGCTGGGAGAAGGGACCACCTGGGAAAGCAAAAGCAGCCGCCTCAGAATCCACCCCCCCTGCCCCACCCCTACCCATGGTCTCTACAAATTCCAAAATGGTGGGCATAGCAGGAAACCAAGATGTTTCTGACGACAACATTTCTCACTGACTTCCAGCTGCACTTTGCAAATTCCAGTCGGATCTGGAAAAGTGACTCTGCGATTTACACTGGCAGACTGCTTTCCTACGATGGCAAGAGAAACACCTTCGCCCTTCATTAAGCTTTGTTAGCAGTTTGGGCCACGGGTCCCAACACCATCCTCACTGCTTTTGGGATTTGGGAAAATTGGCCCAGGTTCTTTAGAGCTCACTCATAGAATAATCGTAAATTCTGAACTCAAAGAAAGTTTGTGAATCCAGCTGGCTTTGTCTCTGGTTCATAACAAGTGCCACTTTTTTCTGACAGAGGCTTGACATGTTGATGGGGGGTGGGGGAGGACTTCGCCCTAGTAGGTCCTTAGCCACCAGCCTCTGATGGTGTGACCGTACCTTTCCTCACACCATAGTTTTAGCATGTGAAAATGGACTGACTGTCCTCTAAGATTCGGTGTGTGTTGTTTGTGATGGTGGTTTTTCTTTTTAAAAATACTTTCTCTGTAGTTACTCCCTAAGAAGGGCCTGCGTGTGAGTGGTGGGACCGCAGAAAGGCTGAGGGCTGGGAGCAGCTGGTGAGAATCCTGTACAGAGGGCAAGGGGACGGGGACAGGATCTAAGTGAGACCGGAATCAAAGGTTGGCATTTCTAAGCACTGAGAGCGCGGCTTGGAATTCTTGCCAGCATAGGCTTAGTTCCACCATGCTGAAGAGCGTGAGTGCCTGCATTTCTGGTCATTTCCCCTCCAGAAACCTAACTGCAGCCTGGGCTCCTCTGGCGGGCTGCTGGGACGAGTGGGCCTCTGCAGCGTTCCTGCCCACGCAGGGATGCTTTTATTGTTTCTCAGGGCCTGAGAGCTTGTGTGTGCTCAGTTTTACATACCACACATTAAGCTTGTTGTTGGGCCTTCTGCTGAGCCATGCCTGTGGGTCTTCTGTCCTTGTCAGTCCCTGCCTGCCACAGTGTCCTCCACAGCTGCCAGGAGCCCAGTAGTTGGGTTTCCTTAAGTGTAAGCAGCTGGAAGGGTGCCGGGGAGTGAGGAAGCAATTAGAGGATTCCTCCAGGCAGTGTGGGGCTGCTTAGTCTCTCTGGCTGGGTGGCTCTTGCTCATTTTTATTTTCCATTTGGGTATTATCAAGTTGTGAGGGGTTTTGTTTCTTGTTTGGTTTTTTTAATTTGGGTTTTTTGTTTGTTTACTTGTTTGCTGCTGGTAGCAGGAGCTTGCAAAAAGAAATGACACTTTCTGTTTGACTAAACTTTTCACAGTGAGGGCTGGGCACTACATGGGAGGAGGATGTTAACACTTCATATTTAAAGTGTTCTACAATTTAAAAAGGATATTTTTATGTAGGTGGCTCTTTCATTTCGTCTGGACACCAGCTCTGAAAAAAAAAATAAGGCCCCACTCATGATTAAGGGAGCCAGAGTCATCATGCCCTCCCTCACACTCCCCACACCCCACACCCCACCACCCCTGCCAGCATTTTCCACCATCCCTAGTCAGACCACACAGGAGACAAAAAGAAACCTGCAGCCTCTGCCTTGGTCCTCTTTCTCATTTAAGTAAGTTAAATGTTTCTTAAAAACTATTTTGTTTTGGTGGTTTGGTTTGGTTTGGTTTATCGAGACAGATTTTCTCTGTGTAGCCTTGGCTGTCCTAGACTCACTTTATAGACCAGGCTGTCCTCAAACTCACAGTGATCCGCCTGCCTCTGCCTCCCTGGGATTTAAGGCGTGCGCCACCACCTCCAACTTTCAATTTTTTTTTTTTTTTTTTTTTTTTTAAACACGTGGAACACACTGCTAAGTTATTTGGCAGTGGTATCTGTAACAGACAGCTTTTGCCAAGAGGAGCACCCAGTCGAGTTGGGGAAGCTGGGTATGAAAACTATGAGACTTAGGAACACAGTGCCTGGCATGCAGAAGACACTAGGTAGCTAGGTGTTGAAGAGAAAAGCAGGCAAGTAAATGTGTGTATAACATGGCCTGCTAAAGTCCTAAATGGCAACAATGTTGTCCAAAGCAACAAAATGTTCCATAGTAGGTGATGGGACTAGATACAGAGGCTGCAGCATCCTGGGGCCTGTGAGGCAAGGGCATGAGACCCCATCCTCGGATGTCAGTGTTCTGCCAGGAAGAGAGTGGAGTGGGAACAGGAAAAATTGTATTTTCTGATTTTAAGAATTAGATAAACAGAAAAAAAAAAAAAATCAGTCTTTTGGGTTTTATTTATTTGGGTTGTTTCCAGCCATTTGGGCTGTTAATGTGTTTTTTTTGTTTTGTTTTGTTTTGTTTTGTTTTTTAAATGGTTTTTATCTTTTTGCCTGTTTTAACCCAGGGTTGAATCAAGATCATATCTGAAACGGACTGTAATTTTATTTAGTTATTAAAGTGAAGAAAAGACTCTGAGGGGGCACCCGGATATGAACCAGGGACCTCTTGATCTGCAGTCAAATGCTCTACCACTGAGCTATACCCCCTCGCCGTTTTTTTTTTTTTTAAAATATTTATTTATTGTTACGTATTGAGTGTTCTTCCTGCATGTACGCACACCTGTGGCCAGATCACATTATAGATGGTCGTGAGCCACCATGTGGTTGCTGGGAATTGAACTCAAGACCTTTGGAAGAGCAGGCAGCGCTCTTAACCACTGAGTCATGTCTCCAGCCCCCTGTTAACATGTTTTAAAAGTAACATCTTCATGTACAATTTTCCGATAACCTTTTTTTTTTTTTTTACTAAATTAATAGCTGCCTCGGAGCCAAATGAATATAGAAAGTGACTATTATTGGTAAACCTCATTTGCATTCTCACTTATCAAGAACTGCAGTACACCAGCCTCTCAGGGAAGAAAGGTGTGTTAAAGTATGCTGTCCTGAGCCGATTAGCAACACGCCCCACACCCACCTGAACGTGGACTAGGAAGTGTGTGTATGTAGGCCAGAGGTCAATGCTGAGAGCCTTCTGCAACCTGCCTCCACCATAGTTTGTTTGTGTGTTTAAATGTTGTGTTTTATTTTGTTTGAAGTAGGTCACTCTATAGCCCTGGCTGGCCTAGGGCTTGCTGTGCAGACTACCAGATTGGCCAAAAACTCACAAAGATCTGCCTGTGCAAACCCCCCCCTCCCCAAGTACTAGGTTTCTACTAGTTTTTGAAACAGCCTCTGGCTGAACCTGGAGCAAATGGATCCATCCACACTGGCTAGCCAAGGAGCTCCAGAGATCCACTCATCTCTGCCATGCCCACCCCCCTACCCGCCCCCCCAACCCCCCTTTCCCTTGCACGCACTGGGGTTATAAATGGATGCCACAATACCCATCGTTTGTGTGGATTCTGGGTGCCCAGACTTAGGTCCACATGTGCACACATCTGGCACTTCACCATCTAAGCCCTCTCAGTCCTGCTGTTCACTTAAGGTAGAGATACCGTGGTGGGGGTCGGGTGGCTGGAACTTCAACATGTGACTCTAGTAATAAGTAGCACTCGGAGTTTTGCATGGGAGCCATAGAAAAGACTGGAATCTCAAAAGGCTTCCATGAAATTATGGTCCCTCCATGTCTCGTACTTTAACAGTGTAATTAAGTTACTTGTTTTTCTTAGCTGTTTTTGTCATCCCACTCTTATCTGGATGAGGTTGCTGGCGAAGAGCAGGAGATTAAGATCAAGAGAAAGAAGCCAGTGTTCTTTTAAATGACTTTGTCTGGCCAGCGCTGCACAGTTTTTCACATTGAAGTGATAGTTGGCAGTTTAGCTGATGCTTCTTATCATCCCCAAACTTCGTCCGTGTTCTCTTGGGTTTTCTGTATAAACAGTTCTTCCTTGTCAGCCTCTTATTTCTCCTGAGGTAACATTCCACCAGAGATGTAAATGCAGTGGCTTCAGGAAGCAGCACAGCACAGGTCACCTACTGAAGACGAAGGACACTTGCTGACATTCCAGGCTTGAGTGTGGTGCTTTGTTGAGGTGAAGAAAGCCCTTGGGGGCTGGAGAAATGGCTCAGCAGCAAAGAGGACCTCCGTGAGCTCAGTTCTCCCTATCCTCAGGGCAACTCAGAGCCAACCCCAGCTCAGAGGGATCTGTACTTTTGACCTTTGCCTTTGTGAGCAGCTGTATTTGTGTCACACACAGACAAAACACACATACACATATTTTAAAAATAAAAATTGGGTGTGGTGGCCCACGCCTTTTAATCCCAGCACTGGAGAGACAGAGGCAGATTTCCTGAAAGTCAGAAGCTACATAGCAAGTTCCAGACTACACATGAAAGCCTGTCTCGTGTGTGTGTGTGTGTGTGTGTGTGTGTGTGTGTGTGTGTGTGTGTAATACATGTATATTTACTTCTTTTTTTTTTTTTTGAAAATTCCCCTTTGTGCTTTTCTCAGATACTATGTTTTCAAAAAACAACAAAGAACTAAAACTATATTTAAATGCTTTTTGGCATCTACTGATTAGGATCACAGGGTTTTCCTCTTTTAATCTGATAAAAGGGGCAAGTATTATCAGTTCTCCAAAGTTAAACCATCGCTTGTGTGTGACTCAAGATTAAGCCCTTGTTGAGTGTGTGTGAGGCCCTGAGTTCTGTCAGCACACTAAGGAACAGTTGTGCTACTGGGGCTCGGGAGCTGCTTAGTGGGGAGAACATCTGCACGCGTGAGGACCCAGCTGGATCCCCAGAATGTATAAAACCAGGCGTGGGTGGCGGCAGCATCTGCATCTCAGTGCTTGTCTAGGAAATGGGACACAGAGGCTGCATCTTCAGAGAGCCACTGGGTGTGCATAGCAGGGGACAATATAAAGACCCTGTCTCCAACAAAGGAGAGGATGAGGACCCACAATAAAATTAAATTAAGTGAAAATTGCATTATTGTTATAGCCCAGAGTAGTCATATTTTATGCATGGTTGGGTAAGTTTGGCAGATTTTATGTAGGCATTTTACATTTGTAAAAATCAGAGAATGGGTTACTGTGTTGTTTTAGTTTGGTTTTTCTTTTAAAACAAAACAAAACAAAAAATGGTTTTCTGATTTTTTTTTTCCCCCTCCTCTGTGAATCTACCTGAGCCTGACTTTTACTGCAATCAGTAGATATTTTAACCAATGAATCAGGTTCTTCAACTGGTAATGTCACTGTTTGAGGTATTTTCTTATTTAAGTAATATTTGACTTTTTCTATGAAATTCTTCATTTCATTGCCATTTCAAACATCATGGCATGCAGTGCAATAGTGTGCTCTTATTTTCCATCTCTACTCTTTAATTCTGTTCCTAATGTGTGCCAGTTTTGGGGCATTCTTGGTCCATTGTGCTGACTTACCATATTTTATTAACTTTTTCAAATAAACTTTTTATTAATTTTCTCTAGTATATCTGAATTTATTTCAGATTTATTAATTTTCTCTAGTATATCTGAATTTATTTCAGAATTTATTGGGTTTTTTTTGGATGTGTGTGTGTCCTTTTCTGTTTCCTGATTCCATTATATTTAATCTTTTATTTTTTTCCAAGTACCGCTTTAGAGGACTTGACACAGTTTAATGTGGAGTACTTTGTGTCACAGTTATAAAAAGTTAAAAAAAATGCTTCTGTTTCCTTATGGGTTATGAGTCTGTTTAAATACCTGGTCTGGAGTCAACAATGGTAAGTGGTATCTATCAAGAAAATCGTCCATTTCGTTTAGATTTTCCAATTTTGTGCAGTACAGGCTTTTGAAATAAGACCTAATGAGTCTTTGGATTTCCCCAGTGTCTTGTTATGCCCCCCTTTTAACTTCTGATTTTGTTTATTTAGATACTGTGTCTTTGCCTTTTGGTTAGTTTGCCTAAGGATTTGTCTATCTTATTGATTTTTCTCAAAGAACCAGCTCTTGGCTTTGTTGAGTCTTTGTATTTTTCTCTTTGTTTCAAATTTATTGATTTCAGCCCTGAGTTTGATTTTTTTTTTTTTTTTTTTTTTTTTTTTTACCCCCTGCCATCTACTCCTCTTTGGTGTGTTTGCTTCTTTTTGTGTTAGAACTCTCAGATGTGCTTTTAAATTGATAGTGTGAGTTCTCTCCATGCATAGCTCTTAGTGCTATGAGCTTTCCTCTTAGCACTGCTTTCCTTCTGTCCCATAAGCTTGGGTATGTTGTGCCTTCATTTTCACTGAATTGTAGAACGTCTTTATTTGTTTATTTCCTCCCTGACCCAAAGATCATTGAGTAGAAAGTTGTTCAGTTTCCATGAGTTTATAGACTTTCTGTGTCTGTTGTTGAAGTCCAGCGTTAATCCATGGTGGTCTGATAAAATACAAAGTGTTGTTTGAGTTTTCTTGTATCTGTTGAGGTGCTGAGAAGAAGATACATTCTTTTGTGTTTGGCTGGAATGTTCTGTAGATATTTTTTAGGTCCATTTGTTTCATAACATCCCTGAGTTTCATTATTTCTCTTTTTAGTTTCTGTCTTGATGACCTGTTCATAGGCGAGAAAGGGGTGTTGAAGTCTCCCGCTATTAATGTGTGGGGTTCAATGTGTGATTTAAGCATTAGTAATGTTCTTTTACGAATGTGGGTGACCTTGGATTTGGAGCATATATGTTCAGAATTAAGACATCATCTTGGTGGACTTTTTTCCTTTGATGAGTATAAAGTCTTCTTCCTTATCTCTTTTGGTTAATTTTGATTGAAAATCTATTTTATTAGATATTAGAATGGCTACTCCAGCTTGCTTCTTGGGCTCATTTGCCTGGAAACCCTTTTTCCAGCCCTTTACTTTGAGGTAATGTCTATCTTTGTTGCTGAGATGTGTTTCTTGTATGCTGCAGAATGATGGATCCTGTTTTCCTTTCCATTCTGTTAGCCTGTGCCTTGTTATTGGGGAATTGAGTCCGTTGATATTGAGATATATTGACCAATGATTGTTAGTTCCTGTTATTTTGGTGACAGTTTTTAGTTGTCATTTTGCTAAGGATTTCTAACTCCCCCTCCCCAAAAAAAAGTAGTCAAAAAATGTTTATATGATTCATAAAATTTGTTCTGTAGTAGGTCTGAGAGGAGTGGCTTCTAAATAAGTGCACATCAGATTAAATTAGTCTTCTCTATCCTTATATCTTCTATCCTCAGTCTCCAAAGGAGTTGTTGTTAAAATCTCTGGGAATGCTGTCATTTTGTTTGTGTATTTCTCATGATTTGCATTTCATGTGGGTATACCACTTGCCTGTTCCCCTCAGAACATGGATTTCTTTCTTTGGCTTCTAAGCAACCAGGACTCTAGTTTCTCAAAAGCTCTGCTCTCAGAGTATTATTTTCATATTACTTAACTATCTTCAACACCATGGGCTATTTTAGAAAAGGAAAACCGTGTCATAAAATCATAGTGCTTATGCTTGAAAGAAACATTGGTATCATCTAGGCCAACCAGGGTTGGTATGTCCAACCTTCTATCCGTCCATCAAAGCTCTAGCAGCATGATTTAGTGTCTAGGTCTCCTCTGCCACATTCAGCAGGTTCTCATTAGAAATGAGTCATAAGGAAATAGTTCTGAGCCAGGCCTGGAAGTGCAGACTGTAATATAGGGGAGACAGTACAGGAAGATGAGACTGTAGAGACTTCAAGGCCTGGGGAACTTCCATCCTGTCTTAATTGTGAAACAAGAGAATGAGGCAAGTTAAATAGCAGTAGGCTTAGCAGTAGGTGAGCATATGTGAGATCCTGGTTCAGTCCTTTCCACTGCTGGAGAGAGATCCTCTTCTGTACAATGCCCCGTCCGCTTTTGAGTTTGCTTCCTTAAAGGTGGCTTCAAGTGTCTCTTCTAAATGAAACCCATTTCAGCTTTTCTGATAGTTTTTACTAGCATAGTCTCAACTCTCTTCAGTGTGACTGCTCTCGTCAACAAGTTCTAGATTGTATATAGTCGAGGCTTGAGAGACTACTGAATTATTCATGCAGCGTATGTATGTAGGAGCAGATCATGCATGTATATGCATGTAGGCTACGTAAATACGTTGTAAGAAATGTTTTGTTGGATAAATTATTAAGACAAGCACTCAGGAAAATACCCTGTTCCGAGGCCGAAGCCAACCAACTGCACCGGGGGACTTTGGGGATTACATTATGATGACTCGGGATGCGCAGGTGACAGTCGAGGCTGCGCTTCTTGCCCGTTGTTCTTCTGCCTAGACAAGGTTCATTTGAGTCCACGCTGAAGATAAAACAACATCCTGCTCAGGGGAGGAAAAAAGCAGATAGCAGCAAGCTTCCTGTTTAATAAAAATCGAACTGCATTTAGAAATCATGCTGGCTGGCTTTCTGTATTTCCCACAGAAAACACAAAGACGATACTGGCCTTTATCTGCCAACATGAGGTAAGTGCTATGGTTGGAAGTAGCAATTGCACAGTTTACACACGCTTAGAGAAATGAGCTCTGCATGGGGCAGCGTGCCCTGCTCTGCCTCTGTCTGTAGGTGAGGATCCTCTCCCACTCCAAGAAAGCAAACCCAGGTTGGGGTCCAGAACTCTTCAGTACAGAGTCTCCTCTTCACACAGACAGAAAGTGCAGCATCTGCATACAGCTTAGCAGTGTAGACGCCTTGGACAGGTCAGTTTCTTGATGCCTAAAATTGCATTATTATTGCAGTTTAAAGACTCAGAGTCCAGGCTTGCTAAGAACGGGCACACGCGGCTTCTAATCTGGCCGGGTATTCTTTGTCCTTCCTGTCAGCCTCAGTAGCTCAGTAGAGGCTACAGGTGAGACACAGTATTGACCAGCAAAGCCTCTCTTCTGTCAAGTACAACTAGTATATTAAGTAACTTCACCCACCTTGTTCATATCAGAAGCACCCACTTTTCTCATCATTTCTGGAACCCCAACTTAATTGAAGCTGGAGTTAATGCTGTATTTCACTAACTGCCACATTAAGGCACACTGTTAAGTAGCCATCGTATACAATTGACTCAATTGAAATCACTTTTCAGCTAATACTCCCCACTTGCTGCTGCTGAACTACATATCCCATCCTGCATTTGGTACCTTCTCGGTGGTGTTCACACCCTCGTGTTTCCCTTTGTTGCATCTCACTTGTAACCCATTACTCCAGTGACTTAATATTGTCACAGCGTTTCTTGTCTCTCCAAAACTGTTCATCTTAATCTTTCCAAGCTAGCTCTCTGTGTCTTCCACTAAGAGACTGACAAGGTTATTGAAAAGCCGAGGGCTCCATTTCATGCCCCAAGTGCCATTTGCTAGGTGGAGGCACTCCTTCAGCTGTTTTCAATCTCCTCACTCACTTCTTCCTCACCCAGGCCATATACCACGCATCAAGTGTGTCTCGAGAGGCCGTACCTGATGCCAAAGTTTGTGAAGATCCATACTTAGGATTCCTATCAAAAAAGAAACTGGCACAGAACCCCCTGCATGAGGGACAAGACCAAATAAATGCTAAGACACTAAAGCAGTATTTCATCAGTATGCCACACCGTGAGACTTTTTCATTGTGGTTTTTCTTTTCTTTTTTTAAAATCAATTATTTACTGAGATTTAGAGTATAGAAATTGAACTGACTTTCACCTAAAACTATTTTGACACATTTTTAAAGTTTCCCTTGCTAGCAATAGTTTATCAAGTATCAGGGCGGTCAGTAGAATATTTAAAATCCACAGAGTCCTCCTGTCTATGTCCCATTCCACCAACTGACAAGCAGTCTATCTTTCTTTCCACACTTGTCTGACCCCCCCCCCCCCCAGTCAAGACTGACTTGAACTCCTCTTCATGCCCCTGCTCCAGGCTGCTGTCCGAGCTGACCCATCCCGCAGGGGGCTTCAGATCCAGTTCTTTCCTTCTTCAAGCCCTATGCCACCTAGTGGACTCACCACCGTCCCTGGCCTTCAGGGCTCCTGCCACCTGTGGCCATGAGTATCCCACCTACTCTAGACTTAGACTTCTTGTTCCTTAGCAGTAAACCAAGTGTTCCTCATCAGTGTAGCCTTGCCTCATCTCTTCATGGGAGATGTGCCTTCCTTCGTTGAACTTCTCTTACAGCTGCCAAGTGCCCACGTTTTATGTGTAGTCATTTGTGTTTGCCTTTTATCAGAAGCTGCCCTGGGGTAGGGTGGCTGTGTTCATCTTTTTGGCTCACCAGTAGTAGACAGGCTGTATTGGATGGATGCATAGATAGCGAGGAGACAGGTGGGAGGTTGGTTATTTGAGGTGAGGGGAGAGATGGCATTGACCCAAGATAGGATAAAATAACTTGCTAATACCATAAATTTCCACTGACCAAATTAACAATAAAGTTGGCTCCCAAATTTGTTTTTCGAAGATTTGAGTAACATTACTCTCCCAGGCTTTTGCTCTGGTATTTTTAGATGTCTCCTCTTGCTGTTCACCGCATTATAAGTGTGTCACTTCTTAGTTTTGCATGCTTGTGAACATACATTTAGGAAGAAGGTACTATGGGTTTTCCCATTTTATTATTCAAACTTCAGAAATAGTTTGAAAGATGTCTTAGTCGTTTCTTAAAGATTATGCCATACAATTTAAAGTCTCTGTTAAGTGTTGGAAACACTGTTCTTTCCAATACCAAAAATCAGAATTCTCTTTAAAGAGTAGATGTTCTAGTTACACCATGTGCACACTTGTTCGTCTGATGGTTGTTATTTTAGAGCCATAGCACTGAGAAATCTGAGGTTTGACGATTAAGGCCCAGGATGAAATAATCACCGTACCTGAGAGAGCAATTCTGGGGTTCTCTACAGAATGCTTTGCTCCTGATTCTGTCCCTGGAGCTCAGTTGCCTCATTTGAATCAGAAAGGAGCTGCATCCTTCCTGTTGCTACACAAGATGCTAAAAGAATTCACTGAGATTAATATGCTTGTAGTTTCAGGACATCCTGTGCCCCGGCCCCATGCTGCCCAAATAGAGGAACAGTGAGGAAGAGATAGAACAAAAATAAAATAAAATAAAAAGTACACAGTGCTGTTGGAAAGTCAATAGAACTATTCTTCGTAATCTGCTTCTCTTAGTGTTTTGTCAGATGAGGTTCTGTAGATAAAGGCAGCTGGGGAAAAAATGTAAAGTATAAAGTAACCGTGTTTATTTCCAAATAAAACTGTTGTCATGTACAATAGACTCACTGAGACTCGCTGTAAGTCACAGTGGCCGCAGTCTGTCACCCATGAACCTAGTAAGTGAAGGTGGTAGTTTATATTGTTTGAACCCCTTTCTTGCTTCCTGAAATAAGTTCCCCCAGAAGTTACAGAATGGGTAAAGACATGTGCTGTTTGTTTCAGCAATTCAGCAACAATTGACAACCTGACTTCAAAGTTAATAATAACATAAATTGCTCTGGCGTGATATATACATGGGCCACAGACAGACAAACAGACAAGACGTGTGTGCACGCACGCGCGCGCGCACACACACACACACACACACACACACACACACCTGAGAGGAGAAAACCAAACAGCCTGCATCCCTCCCATTTCTCTCTCACCAGCTATTTCTTTTGTTATCTCCAGTGCAGGGAAGGCTGAGAAGTAGCCAGTTTGCTGCCCAGCTTCAGGAAGCATGAGGAAGAACATGGAACCAAGTAGGGAAAGGCAAAGGCACCCTCACCGGGCCATGGGGATTAGCACGTGAGCACACTTCTGCCTGGAGTGTGTCAGAAGCACTAGGTATACAGACAGGAAGGTTCTACAGAAGTGGAGATAGGAATCAGGAGATTTCTTCCACAGCATAGTGTTTAGAATTTCTAGAGATCCTCGTGGTAAAGCAAGAGATTTCATTTTATGCCTCATTTATCATATCTTAATTCCACATTTGTTTCCACATGTACATTTGAATATGTATTTTTTAATAAAGATTTATTAAGTACACAGTGTTCTGCCTGCGTGTGGGGCAGCAGGCCAGAAGGGGGCACCAGATCTCATCATAAATGGTTGTGAGCCACCATGTGGTTGCTGGGAATTGAACCTAGGACCTTTGGAAGACCAGACAGTGCTCCTAATCTCTGAGCCATCTCTCCAGCCCTGAATATGTATTTTTGTAAACCATTTATAGGGGCATGAATTCTGTTTATGTACTGATACCTTTACCCTAATCAGTATTTAAGTTACCTAAATTTACCAACATTTTCCAGGAAAAACAAAAAACAAAACAAAACAAACAAACAAAAAAGATAAAGAAGCTGGAGTCATAAACAACAAATCCCCAGGTGTGGTGACACACACCTTTAATCGCAGCACTCAGAAGGTGCAGAGGCAGGCGGATCTCTATGAGTTCAAGGCCAGCCTGGTCTACACACCTGAGTTCCAGAGCAGTCAAGGTTACAGGCTGACCACAGCCTATCAGGTCTCATCCTGAGAGCCTGCATCCCCTTCCTCTGTGTGCTCAAGGTGATTTTAAATACAATCACATTGACAATGAAGACCAACCTCTGTAACATGCAAGGGGGATAGTTTTGAATTTCCTAGTGGCCACATTGGAAAAAAGAAAGAAAGAAACAAACAAACAAACAGACAGCATCGGTGTTGGTGTCAAGTCTTATTTAAGGCTGCACATTTAAAACAGCATCTCTATAAATAACCCCATTTTAAATTTTATTGAGGTATTTTGTATCCATTTTTCATGTTAAGCTTTTAGAGTCTGCTTACTCCCATTCCAACCCAAGTTTGTAGCAGCCATGTGTGGTTAATACTCATTTGCTATATGAGACAGTGCAGGCCTGTGCAGCTGACCAGGCCCAAGCTGTACACCCAGACACAGGCCCTTAGCCTTTGAGACAGAAATGTCTCCCAGTCCCAGCTCGTGCTTCTTTGAATTTTTATTCTTAACACGCCACAGTTGTCCCTGAAAGCTGAGACAGGAAAGCCAAATGTGAGCCCTCTAAAATGAGAGCGCCTCCTGGAAACACAGCCCCGCTCTGCTCGAGACAGCTCACACTGTCTTGATACGTGAGCCCCGGGAATAACTCTGGGAAATGCTGCCTTTCCTTAATGTCAGACGCTCCCTTAGCAGCTGCAGCTGCGTCCTGGGAAGAGCGCTCAAATGGCTTTCATTTACGAGATGCCTCGCACGAAGAAGGCTATCAGAATGATTATACATTCCAGACCCTGCGTCCCGTCAGTCTAATTAGCAATCTTCTAAGAAATAATTGTTCAGCCTTAACTGTAGCGCTCAACAGTGGCATCTCTCACTTTGACCTAATTACAAAATGTAATGTTAAAATGTATAAGGAGAAAGATCAAAGAGGGAAGTCGCTGTGTTTTCTGTTTGTTCAGGCGCGGTGGAGAATGGCAGTGAAAACTGAAGCCCAGGCTGTTCACTGTGCTCATGTCTGAAACCGGGATTCTAACGGTGCTACTTCAGAGACGTGGGGGGATGAGACTTAAAAGCACAGTGTCTGCCCCGTCACCAAGGCTCAACAATTATTGGGTTGCTTCAGAACAGTAGAGCTAACAGTGCATCTCGCCTTAGAAGTGGGAAGGGCGCCTCAGGTTTTCGTGTAGGGCGTTATCCACAAGGCTCTGGGACTCACACTGGGCTCAGCTCGGTGCTTTGCGGTGTGCCTTCAGCATGACAGTGCGAAATGCCAGTGTTCCCCGAGGGTGGTTGGCGGGCTGGAGTTAACGGTTGACTGCTCATTTTACTGACACGCAGTGGGTGATGTTAAGAGGGATGAGCCGGCCCAAATAACTACTCACCCCAAGTCATCACAACATGTGTGTCTAGCTCTCACCGGAAACTCTGGCAGCGGTGCAGACACTGAGCTTCAGGCTGTCGCTGCAGATCTTCTGTGGTGTTTTTTGTTTTTGTTTGTTTGTTTGTTTTAATTTATGTTTTTATTTTTATGTGCATGGGTGTTTTGCCTGCATGTATGTCTCTGTGAGGGTGTCAGATCTTGGAGTTACAGACAGTTGTGAGCTGTCATGTGGGTGCTGGGAATTGAACCCAGGTCCTTTGGAAGAGCAGTCCTTGCTCTTAACCACTGAGCCATCTCTCCAGCCCCTTGTTTTTGTTCTTGGTTTTTTTTTAGCAGATAAAGAAAGTATCTTTAGATTAAGAGTTTTCAGCATCAGCTGCGCCTTTCTCTGACTGTGCCTCCTTGCTGAGCTCTTCTCTGAGACCATTTTGGCTGGAGCTCGCAGGCTTTCTTGAGGCTTCTGTGTGTTACCTACTGGTTGAACATACATGAACTTATCAAGTGGTTACTTGGCATGTGTGTGGTTCTCTTAAAGGAAACCTGCAAATTCTTTGGTGCTTTTTAATCATTTCCTTTCTCGGCTGGATAGTCTCCATCCACTTCCTACAGCGTCACTTAGGTAAGGAAGAGCGACTGTAGGGAGAGCATCCCAAACCCTGTATAGGCCTCTGTGGGTACAGTTTTAAAATTCTATCTTATGTGCCTGTATATGTGTCTGTGCACCGTGTTCACACCAACGGCCTGCGGAGGCCAGAACAGAGCATTCCGCTGGAATTAAAGATGGTTGTGATCCACCGTGAGGGTTCTGGGAACCAAGCCTGTCTCTTCTCAAGGAGCAGCAAGTGCTCTTAATCACCACACTGTCTCCTCAGCCTCACGCTTAGTAGTTTTTAAGAAGTATACTTGTTATCTAAATTGTGTCTCTGACCCCACTTACTTCAGTAAGTTGGCATCTTTCCTCTGAGGACCATTGTCCATCTGCTTCTGTGGTCCACACTAAGGGGAAGGGAGCTGTCTCTCACGCTTCTCCTCATTGACCTAAGCTTCACCTCCATTGCTGTGAGAGGCTTGGGAGGACGGTGTTTAAACATGGAGAACAGTTAGTTGATAGCTTCACCAGAACTCACACACACCATTGCCTTTTCCCCTTTGCGTTGCTGTCAGTCAGTGGTTACATACTTGATCTAGAGAGAGATTAAAAACTTGTCAGACAATAGTGGGTCATGCTATAGAATAGCCCTAAGCAACAAGTTACTTAATGAATGAATAAATCAATGGAAATTACCACAGTACTCGGGAATAATGAACTGTCAGGAATGTGCTGAATGAGGTAAATAGAAAGAATACACACACACTGTGGTTATATTTGTATGAAAATTTGGACCAAAGAAACGTTAATTTATGGTAGAATTTCAGCCTTTGCCTGGGATGGGATTGGCTGCAAAAGATGACAGTGGATCTTTCCAGAGTGATTGAAATGTTCTGTACTGACAGAGGGCTGTTATACAGGTGTATTCTATTAAGTTTATAGCCAACAACTGTAAACTCTAAACAACTCTAAACACTGTAACCTAAATTATGCCTGAACTTGAATGAGGAGGCGAAGGAGGAATAGAAGGAAGAGAAACCGAAGCTGCAGGAGGAGTGAAGACAGCAGAGAGGGAGGGTGGGGCTGACAAGTGAGAGGAAGCCAAGAAGAAAAATACCCACGTGCCTTGTTCAGCCTCCCCAGATTAGTGGAAATTCTCTTCATTTTTGAGAACATGGGGAACAGTGTTTCCTGCTGACGGGAGACTTCCTGGGAATTGTATGAGGAGTTGATGTCTTGTGAGTAATGTGAGGGAAACAGAAATCTCTGGAACTCTGTCAGGGGACAGTGTATATTCATTCCCCAAATGGCCTGTTTGTATTTTTCAGATTTTCTGTGTGTGTGTGTGTGTGTGCATGTGGGTCCGTGTGCAGCAATGCCATGTGGGAGGGTGACACACCTTGCAGGAGTTGGGTCTCTCTTTCCAACATGTGTGACCCAGGGACGGAACTGAGATGACCACACTTGCCACCAGATGTCTTAAACTTTGGAGCTTTTGTGTTATTTTAGAATAAGGAAGAGAATTGCTCTTCGGCCAGGACTTCCCAGGAGCACTGGGAAATACCATTATTTACCTTTCATCTTTTCCCTAGGCTTAGCCTGCCTGCAGTTCTAATCTGCTTAAACTACAGTTCCACTGTGTGGCTGCTGCTTAGAAACCCCCAGGGCCTGCTCCCTCTTTCCTCTTAGGCCTTGCCCTTTACCAGCTAACACTATGGTCCTTGGGATAGTCCTCTGCCACTGCCGCTGTTTCTCAGCCCAGGAAGCACCCCTACCCCCACTCCCACCCCCACCCCTACCCCTGCCTTAGCCAGTCATCTCCCCCCTCCACACACACACCTTAGCCAGTCCTTTCTACAGGTGATACCCAGATGCTCCATTACTCATTTACACTAACATAACTAAATACCTGAGTAGGGCACTTAGGCAAGAAAGTGCTTTGTTTAGTTCACAGTTCCAGAACTCGAAAGTCCATTGGCAGAGCACAGACTTGGCCAGTTCCAGCCCCTGACTGTGAGAATAGCAGTGATGGGAGCAGGCACATGGCTGCCTCCCAAACTAGAAGCAGAAAGGACTGGACGGGACTGGAAACTTTGGCTTTTATAATAACTCTCTGGAGAAAGCCACCACCCCCACCCCCACACATACATACACACACACACACTCTCACTCACACACACACACACACACACACACACACACACACACACACACGTTCACATACAAATCCTACTAGATTGTCTCTAAAGGGCATCTTTAATAAGATGGCTTTCCCACTAGACCCCAATCCCAGAGATTTCACCACCTCCTAGGACCACCAAGCGGTGACAGCAAACCTGACAGTGCCCTGTCTGGCCTGTGCCTTCCACCTTGCGCTCTCTGCATGAGGAAATCCCTGCACAGGGGTGGGAGAACTGCAATACGAGCGTTACTGTGGATGTTAGCTTCCTGCACTTTATAAACGCCTTTCTCATATGCCAATATGTGTCACCTGTCCCCATCAAAGTGAGAAAACTGGGGGGAGATGAAAGCGGATGGATTTTCAGCTTTCACATCAGGTTAGTGATAACACCGAGGCCATGCCAGGCGCCCATGTGTTCCCCCACCAGCCTGGGAAAGTGAAGAAAAGAGCGAGTTCCCAGGAAAGATCAAATAGTTGCTGAAAAAGCACTTCCGAACTCCAAGGAAAACAGATCTTTCCAGCTGACTGCCTTCCCTGAGGCCTGAAGAGTATCATCTGCCAAGTGGCTATATTCTTTTGTTTTCTGAATAAACCACCCCAGGCCGAGGACTCTGAAATCTGTGAGAAGCAGAGTGGCCATCCACTGCAGAAATGTCTTTTCGTGAACTCCCCCAGGGACACAGGTGTAGGCACTAATGCACACAGAGAGCCTTGTCCCCAAACTTGATGCTGGTAGAGCAAGGCAGCTATTTCTGCTAGGTCAGGGTAAAATGTAAAAGCAAATGATTAACAGTGGACTGCTGCCTGCCGAAGCTGTGTTTGCAGCTGCTGTGACTGCACCGTACCTCTGGGGAAGGCAAGCCACCTCTTCTCTGTCACCTCAGAAGGAGCAGGCGTCATGCTGAACAGTCCAGCCTGGAGCCCACAGTAGACAGCTGTTGCAGAGCTAACTGGAGAGGTGGATTTGACTCCCAATTTCTCATAACTACCCATTTCCCGATAACAAATAAAACAGCACACATCATCCTGGGAGTGAGCACGCTAGTGTTAACAAGCTTTTGCCTACCACATGGACTCGCTGTACTGAGGAGACCACAGGCCCACAAATGCTCAGACATATTTACAGCTGTGTCTCTGCCAACTCACTATTGGAGTCTAATAGCTAATCTAATGTAATTGCTTTCAGGGACCCATCTCAGGGGTCCCCTCCATTTTCCCATTTACTCTGCCCTGTCCCTTTTCCCCATGTACCTTCTGCTTAAGGTTCCCTTTGCTATCGTTGTGGGCAAACGGTCACAGTTAGAAAATGTACTTCCTGAAGAGGGGATGCAAAGGCTCTTAGCAGAGGGCACAGGAAACTGGTCATATGAGCTGTGAACTATCGTGTGTGAAACCCGGCTCCTCTGATGGTGTAACCAGAATTACGCAGTAAGTGTTCCCTTTAAACCTATTTGTGCGGCTGTTTCAGAAATCCAGAGGACCGCACGTGGAGGAAAGTTACGAAGGGAAGAAAGAAATACAGGGAGACTGGTACAGAAAACCACACTGTCATTTTGTTGTTCCTCAAATAACCCACTAAAGTTTAACCTTGGTGTCAATTTGGAATTCCAGTCAAACGTATGATAGAGAGTACCAAAACGTGTCTCTTTATGAGTTCTAGACTTTGTCAAACATGGGGTCATGTCTGACCCTTAACAGTGTAGAGGACAAATTGTAACACATTAATCATGTGGATATTTGTAGGTGTGGGGACTTGGTCACCCAGACTTCTAGTCTCGTTCATTTCTTTTTTTGTTTGTTTGTTTTTTGTTTATTTTGTTTTTTGTTTTTTGTTTTTCGAGACTGGGTCTTTCTATGTTAGCCTTGGCTATCCTGGACTCGCTTTGTAGACCAGGCTGGCCTCAAACTCACAGTGATCTGCCTGCCTCTGCCTCCTGAGTACTGGGATTAAAGGCGTGCGCCACCACACCTGGCTCGTTCATTTCTTTAATGAGTGGAAAAGAAGCAGTAACTACTTTCTAGTTTACTTTTGTCTGATAGAAAACCATACATTTCTATTGTGCGTGTGTGTGTACCTGTTTGTGTGTGCATATGTGTACATGTGTGTGTCCATGCATTAGAGTTTATGCTTGTGTGCACAGATATGTAGGCATAGGTGTATATGTGTGCACGTGTATACGGTAGACAGAGGTAGACTCAGGTCTTCCTCCGTAAATCTCCTACTTGTTTTTCTGAGACAAGGTATCGGTGGGACTCATCAAGTGCTAGAATATTCAACTGCCCGGTTGAGCTCAGGGATCTTTGCTTCTCTGCTTCTTCAGCTCTGGACTTAGAGGTTGCACACCGCCACGTCTGCCTGTCGTGTGGATGCTGGGGAGCCAAGCTCAGGGTCTCAGCACAGTAGGGTCCAAGACACCAGCTGGGCATCTCCCCAGCCCGGCATCCTCATCGTTGTGCTTGGCTTTAGTCTCTCTACTTAAGCGTGGGGGAGGGTTATTCCCTGAGAGTGTGGGTAGCCGTGTACTGTGATGGAGCCCCGTTAGGGTCTTCCCCCACAGGCTAGGTGTGAATGCTCTGTGTGCTACGGGCTGAGATCCATGATAAAACCTGCCTCCCACCACTTGGCCTCACAACTTGCTGCAGTAAGTATCAAGTCAGATCGGCTTCATCTGGGATGCAAGTTGGGGGAGGGTATTTTTTATTCCTACTGTGTTGCTGAAGCACCATCTACACCCTCGTAATCCAGCCTTTCCTCTGCCTCTCCAGCAGCTGAGATTACAGTCATGTGACAACACAGCTCATACGACGTCATACTAAAACTCCCTGGGAATGTTTGTTTCTTCTACATTGCGAGCGTTGATTCAACACCCTGCATGGCACTGGTGACAGATTTCAATATGAAAATTGGATAATAAGCATGGACTCGGGTCATGAAGCTCTGGCTTCAGGAGATGCTCCCATTGTCTCCTCAATCTCCCTGAGTGGAGACTGGTTTGTCTAGTGTGGTGTTACTGTTGTTTTGTAGTAGAAAGGATTAAGCAGGTACGTAAAATGTACAGTATTCAAGCACATCGGCTAGAGTAATACAGGCTTCCTTGTTCCCTTCCTGAGTAGGAACTCGTGGGAGAGGGCGGCCAAGGGTTCCTATGGATTCTTTGGCTTGAGCTCTTGAGTCGGAAATACTGAAGGAAGCCTTGAGGGGCCACGTGGCACACTCCAGTAGCTTCAGCCAGTAGCCACATCACCCAGCACCTCCTTAGACTGCAGCTTTCAGGCCCCACCTCACATGCCTACTTCAGAATGAGACAGCAGGGCCCAATCAGCCTGTCTTCACAGGTCATCCAGGTGATTGTCACAAGCGTGAAGTTTGAGAGCTGCTAGTGTTTGGGAAATCCCACTGGACAGATTCATGTTCAGCAGCCGAAGCCAGCAGGCTTCCTGTCCACAACCCTCCTCCATGCTGAGCCTCTACCGCCCCCACCCCTTTTCTGAAAGAGGAAGGGCATGAAACCAAACAGCTTCTAAGATACTCTGTTTATGATGTCGAGTCTTCAGCCAGCTGTGGTAACATTTTCTGAGCATGAGCACACTCTAAAAAAATGATTGAGGGAAAACCTTATATTTGTGTTACCTCAGAAGAAAGCGTTAATGGGCACTGGATAGATGGCTCGGTGGTTAAGAGCGCTTACTGCTCTTGCAGAGGACCCAAGTTGAGTTCCCAGCACCCATATCAGACAGCTCATAACCACCTATCATTTCCACTCTAGGGGATCTGATGCTCTCTCCACATGGCAGACACATCTACATACACACATACATAAAAATGAAAGTAAATCTTTTAAGTATTACTGTTACAGAAAATGAATATAAGGAAAAAAAGAAACTTAGATTCGGAATTTCAGTATCTGCAGTACTGTGACTTTCTTGCACCCCTCTTTATGTGTATATGTGGGGGCATGCGTTCACATTTGTATGTGTGCGTATAGACATCAATATTGGTATCTTCCTCTATCATATTCTCCCCCCCCCCCCCCCCCCCCCCCCCCCCCCCCGTGTGTGTGTTTTACTGGGAATTGACCCTGGGGCCTCACACATGCTAGACAGGTGTTCTGTCACTGAATTATTTTTCCCGCTCTCTGAGAGAGTTGGATTGTCTGTCAGTGTCTGCCAAGGGGTCTTATGTCTTCACTTCCCTGGATCTGAGTGGGATTTACAGGCACCTGTGCTTCTGTGAAGGTATATCCACTTACTAATCTGCACACATGTAATGAGATTGCAGCATCCACCCGCTGAGTGCTCTGTGCTAGAAGTAGTTCAGGGTGCTGAGGGCACACAGTCGGGAAGAGCTTGCATTGACATAGACTGAGTCAAGAAGTGTGTGTTCAAAGAGCAGCTAGTCACACAGTATGGCTGGAGAGGATGAGGCAGGAGAGAATTGTGGGAGCCAGGGTAGAATTGCTAAAATACTTTAACATTTATTTCCAGTGCAGTAGGAAATCACTGTTAGGCTGGAAACAAGCTTAAAACTATCCCCCAGCTGTCCTGTAGAGGATGGTTTACAGGGCAAGAAGGAGAACCAGCTATAGTTCCACCGGTGTTTAACTCAAATATTTCCGTGAACCATAGAACGAACATCCTACTGGTCTGTCACTGTAGCAGCTGCACAGGAGCCTGTCTGGTGTGTTTTGTTAAGTCCCCGTGGGTGAGTGCCTCAATCGTTTCCAGTTTTTCATTATCATGAATAGCGCTGAAGTGAGAGTGGTTCCATCTCCATATACAGTTTTGTTGTTAGGACAATGTCTAACAGGGGAAGTCCTTGGCCAAGAACAGCATGCATTTGGAGACTGTTTCCTGACTCTGTTAGTTCACTTCATCTGTAATTGTTTCACTGGCCATTTTCCAGCCACTTAACACCTTTAGCTGATGACTTTTCTCAGGCCGATCCCAGAGTGAGGTAAGCGACAGTCCTCTCTGGAGACCCAAGAGAGTAATTATTTGTTTATAGGTTTGACCATTTTGCTTGTTTTCATTTTTTTCTTATTCCTGGCGCCCTTACAGTGGTTGTGAGTTACATACCATCATTGTATACTTCCATTGTCATCTTTATTCTCAGTGTGCACAACAAACAATAGGTCCTGGGTACGTTTGCCACTAACAGGTATGTTTTGGGGCTGTTGGCTCACGTGTCCCCCTCTTCACTGGCCTCGTGGTGGTGGTTATGTTCATGTTCCTTGGCCTAACTCTGTTGTTCTGAGTTAAGTTGTCCACATGGTTCCTCTGAACAGCAACTTGAGTGTGTCACTGTCCTAACCCTTGAGCCCTAGCAGTGACCAACACACCCCCATTCTATTCAAGTTCTTTAATTCCCAGAAAAACTTGAGGACTGAAAGTTATATATAGTTGGAGCTTTTTTTTTAAACAAGCAAAAGAAATTAGCCAGACTTAAAAAAAAAAAAAAATCTCTTAAAGTGCCCAAATAGGTTTTCAGTTCTCTCTTTTGATTTCCTCCTCTGTACTCTCCGTCTAGTTCTAGTTCTTGGTTTCTACCAGAAGTCAGCAGTCTTAGACACTTTCCAGCTTATAATTGAAAAAACAAAAACAAAAAAACAGAACCTGTGTCTTAGAAGCCATTGTTCCAACCTCTCAGACAACAGGGCTTGTATCATTGTCACACACTCACTCTGTGTACATGGGCCCTCGTGCATTCGCTGGGTGTCCCACTCCCCGGCCTGGGCAGCCTGTCTCCGCAGAGCCAGGGTCAGCACTGCAGGTTCTCCACCGACTTCTACATGAACTGGGCTATTCCTCCGTCACTTCTCCTTTTCATCAGTACAGTGGACAGGCGCCTGTCACATAGTTCCTTCCATAGGTCAGTGGTTAGCAGCAATTTCTACCATAGAAGAAGCCACAGGCCAAACGCTGAACCCAGAAGCCACATCCCCCAGCTTAGTCCAGTGTAATACGGCTCCCTTACATCTCAGCATAGGTAAGGAAGGCCGATCTGACCTTGTTCAGATGACTGAGGAGGTGACCTGTCCACAGCATCTAGGGTAGGAGGTCTCTGAGGCTTTTATCCCAAAAGGCAGAGAAGTCAGGCTGGAGTCGGACAGCCTAGCATGCCAGGAACAGCATTCAGGGAGAAGAGAGGCCGAGAGCCCCTCAGGAGCCACAGAAGAATTCAAAGGTGGCTGCTGCAAACCCACATTTCCTGATTCCCTGTGAATTCCTGACTAAGCATTGTCCCAGGCTGCAAAGGACTCTGCCTAATATGCCAGTCCTGTTTGTGCCTTTAAGAAGCACTGGGCATAGGTGTGACCACTCTGTCCCTGGATCCATTTGCTTTTCTCAGCTGCCGGTCACCAGAGAGATGCTTCAGGAAAGTCTGTGCTTAAACATGGATATTCACATAAAATCAGCTTACTTTGTGCAGTAATGCCACTCGTCCTAGTGCCTTCATTTTGGTGAACCTTGAAATGGGCCCTTTGATACGATGGAAACTGAGTTTTTCAGCACAAAAGTTATAATAAAATACAAGCATCCTTCAACCACCACCTCCCAAATAATACGTCAGAAATGTAGTAGCCTCTCTCAGTGGTACATATCTGAAATCCCAGTGTTGGGGAGGCAGAGGCAAGAAAATTGCCTCAAGTTCAAGGCCACCAATGGCTACACAGGGAGACCCTTCTCAGAAAAACAAGAGTTAAGTCTCAGCAAGATGTGACAGCTCACACCTGTGATCTCAGAACTCAGAAGGCAGAGACGAAAGTGCCATGGGTTCCAGTCCAACCTGGCTAACCACAGGAGATGCTGTCTGTGTAGGACAACAGTGCTAGGATAATAATTCCTTTTGTAAAAGAGTAGAATCTTTGATGAAGTGAGATCAAATGTGTTAAGCAGAAACACAGTATTTTCTTTCTTAATTTCTTCTCTCTCTTTGTGTCTCTCTGTCTGTCTGTCTGTCTGTCTGTCTCTCTCTCTCTCTTTCTCTCTCTCTCCTATAATAACCCACATTGTTGTCAATGTAATTAACTCATTCTGTGCAATCTCTGTTTAGGAGGTGGCTGGATATCTGCAGTAGATGCCTACCTGTCTTCAGGTGGCCAGGAAGTCTCTGGGTTCGTTGGTACCCAGGGCAGACAGGTTAGCCTGCCAACAAGAGAGCAATAGGGCTCCAGCGCGAGTCTGTCCTCTCACACACACACATCTGTTGGCGTCTACTAAACAACTACTGTCTGTGTGACTAGGTAATGCTACAGATGAACCACAGAAAGTTGCCCCTCAGGACTGAGGATAGAACAAGGCTCTAGCAGTGAACTCGGTCTAAAGCCCTTTTCTTTTGGGTGTGGGTGGTGGTGGTGTTGAAACATGCTCTAACCAAGTTGTCCAGTTTGAACATAAATGCACTCTCTGTAGCTCAGGCAGGCCATGAGCTTGTGTTCCTCCTGCGCCGGCCACTGTGCCACGTGGCGCAGCCATTCCTTTCCTTTCCTTTTACATCAGAGTGGTCCAGTACCACTTGCTTCTCACCAGTCACTGATCGTAGAGCCATGGCGTTGGCATGATCCACGCGTTACCGCAAAGAAGCCGATGACGCTCTCACCACTTACATACTTACATATAAACTAGAAACCTTCCTCCCAGCCGTGGCTTTCTGCCCTTCTAACACCTGGGAGGAAGAAAAGGATGTGTGGAAGCAATCCTGTCTTCAAACTGAAGGAGTGGGATGGAAATTGCCCTCCCGTCCTTCTCCTGCCCTGTAACCTCAAATAATGAAGGAGCCTCTTGGAAATGGGCTGGGCACGCAGCATCTATCTCCACATAGGAGGAGAGTGCTGGCAGGCCTTGGGCCTGGGACTCAGTGTGTGCCAATACACTTTGTGTCCCCCCAAAACCATCCCAGACTCTGCACTGCCATCATCTCAGCACCTCAGTTTTCTCCTTTGCAACCCTGGCATCTCCCCCACATAGGCATCTTGCCAGAAGCCTGCTCTTAGTTAACAGTTTAAACAAACTGTCTCCACACTCTGTATGTTAGTGGTGTTGAGTGACAGGATGATGTTCAGGTGCCCCGGGGACCTCGTATAGCTTTTTGACACCTCGGAGATATTTTTTAAACCTAAAAGATCAATAGCCCTGTGGTGGTCAGCTTTTTGCACTGAGGATATTTCGGTTCCAAAATAGAACCTTTGGGGTGGACATAACAAGGGGGCTGTCTCTCCAGCCCATTGGCTTCCCCATTTGTTCTCTCAGAGATGTAGGCTGTCCTTGGTAGGATGGGAATTAGGGTGATAGGGAGCTACTGTCACACAATTAACCTGAACACCAAGAGGCAAAAAAGCAGTGGGGCCAGGAGGCAGGATGTTACCCTTGCTTTGACATGCTGTCATGATGTCACTTGATCTGGACCTTGGGAAGTGTTTGCTGAAGGGTACCCAGCCAGGATGTGCCTGCCCACTCCAGCCTCCTCCCCCACTGAGGTGGGCTTCAATAGAGGAACACGGAGCCGAGCATCCTCTGGCCTGGACCAACAGCCTGCAGACAAGTGCTGTCATCTTAGCTCCTGCAGTGAGCTCTCTGGGGCTGCGCCTATGGAGCGTGGAGAAGGATGTTCCTCACGTTCCCAAGCCTTATCCTGGGTAGCGCACGCATCCTCTGCTTAGTTAGCCACTGTTCTCTCAGGGTTGTGTCCAGGAATAGAATGGCTGTAGGGAAGGTCGACTTCGTCTTCAAAAGATGTGAAGTTGCTTTTCTTAGAGTTTTGATAGTGTACACACTACCAAAGCTGTAAATGAGTTTCCTTTTCCACATGTTCACCAGCACTTCCTCAGCCCATGGCACGACCTCTTCGCATTGGAATTGCAGCGTTGAAAGGAAGGGTGATGTTTGTGGCAGGTGGTGTGTTTTGCTTAGGTTGGAAGTCAAGTAAGATGTTTTGTTTTGTTAAATGTCAGGTGAAGTGGGTTTTTTTTTTTTTTTTTCTTGCCAGTTATATGTAATAAAGCTTTAATTTAAAAAAGAAAAAGCTGGCACTAGCTCTGTCACCTGGCTTTAACTGCAAAGACTCTGGTACCTCAAAAGGAAGATAAAAGTGCATGCATTTGTTCTTTCCAGAAGAAACAATCAAAGCAAAGAGGAGACATTTGAGGCTGAGGTTTTAACTTGAGGAGTCAAATGTTTGAAACACAAAAGAAATAGCAGTGACCAGAGGGCAGGTCAGCAAGCGTGCCCTGCGCCATGGGAACGGTTGCAATGCTCTGACAGAGTAAGAAAACTTAGCAAGAAGCCTCCAAGACAGCAGGGCTTGGCATGCTCTGTCTGTTCCGGGAGTTTCACGGGTCCACTGTTTGTGGCAACATTTTTGTTTTAGAGTACAACCTGTAGGGAAGATGGGGATCCTGAGAGAAAGGGGAATGGCTGGGAACGGAGGAGTCTAGAGAGCTATTTATCTGTGGAGACACTGAGAAGAAATAGGCTGTTAGTATGTAGGACCCCCTTCTCCCCCCCCCCCCCCCCCCCCGGGCAGGTCTGACAGTCTGCAATCAGCCTTTGCCAGAGAGAGGTATGGCAAAGCTGCTGCCTGACTTACTCCAAGTGTGCACCATTGAGCCAGAACTGGAGCAGCACACCAAGCCACACTCCAGTCACCATCACCCGGAGTCTTATAAGGCTCGTGCCCAAGAACAGGCCAGTTGGCTTTATGCTGGGACATACATAGCACTGCTTCCCTGAGTCCCCATGTGATGACTCTTGCCAGTGAGTGAGCGAGTTCCCACCCTAGTCCACGCTGCTCTGTGAGAGCACAGCTGCAGAACAAACTGCACTGCTCATGCAGACCTGAGAAGTAACTGCCTCTTGTGTGCCGTGATAAAGACAGTCCCGATTGGCCCGACAAGTGCTGACTCTCTGCAGACAGAGGGGGCCGGCGGCCCAGTCTGTTGTTGGACACCAGCTGGTGCGTGCTTCTGCAGTGGGTGGTAGAGCCGCTTTCTGATGTCCTGCATTGCAGATGTCCATCGGCTACTGTCTGTCCTCGCGCGCTTAAGCTACCACCTACACAGCTGCACAGCGAGGAGCTTCCGTCCCCTACTCCCCACAGCCCCACGAGAGGCTGTTTTAGTGCAGGCCCCTCCAGTAGTGGGACTTACATAAGCCCGTAGCATGTCACCTCCGCAGGCATCCGTGGTTCGGAGCCTCATCCTCACACAACAAGGCTACCCCTCCGCTGCCACTGGGTGAGCTCTGAGGGGTGAATTATGCATAGAGAGGTAGCTGGAATGGATGGAGTCATTTGTCCAGCTTAGGAAGTCACATCTTAGTCAGCCAAGGCTCTGTAGGCCACCTACGCACAGTCCTCCCTCCCACTCCCACTCCCGGCCTCTTGACTGGCTCCTTTCTGCTCTTCCTCTCTCCCCAGTTTCTGTGTATCTGTCATGACCCACTCTAGCTCCCACGAAGTCTTGGATAACCAACCAAAGCTGGGCCGTTTACAAATGCTTTGGCTTATCAGCCTCTGGTTAAGAGTGTAGGCCTTAGGGTCAGCCATGCATTGGCTGAAATCCAGTTCAGACTAGCTGGGAAGGCTGAGAAAGGGTATCTCCGACCTCCTCCCACTGGCTTCCCCGTCCGTAAAGTAGCAGCATCAGAATGTAATAGAGACACTGATGACATTCAGCTCACCAGGCTATTGGTAGATCAAAGACAGTGATTTCTACGTTGCACAGAGTAAACTGTGTGTACTCGGGAGAGTCAGCACATACCACCTGGCTTCTGCCTGCTTCTCTACTTTCACGCCTGCCTGCCTGCTTCCGTTCCATTTAACTGCAAGCTCCTCTTGAACAGAGACCCAGTGAGCCAGGCCTGGCACGTAGCTGAATGCGCTATAAATAAGGACAAAAATTAAACCAGCCATAGGGCCACTTGCAGCTCCTTGAGAGCATCATGCTGTTGGCGTGCTCTCCAGCGTGCTGCTGCTTGCTCCCAGTGGTACCCTGTCCTTTCTGATGGAGTGGCCAGTCACCCCCTCACTTCCTGACTCAGGCCATCCCTGTGCTGGTCCCCTCCCTCCCTCTTCGGTACTGTAAGTTCCCTGAGGGCAGAGACCGCTCACCTCCCACAGTGCCTGTCACAAAGAGGGGATCAAAAATGTTTGCTGAATGAAGGCTGGAAGCAGGGACAAATGTAGGAGCAAGGATATGGGCAGAAGGACAAAAACATGAGGGAAATGAAGCAGTTGAGAACTGGTGATCCGTTACTATGGTGATTTTCTGGGTATCTTTTGTTTGAGGGGTGGGATGGATGAAGTTACTTTGTTCTTGTTTTCTTACTTCCTCATCTGAGCTGTAAGTAGAACCAGTGAGGATGAATAGAGTTGGCCTAAGCTGAGGGAGGACGTAGGTGCAGAAGCCCCTGAGCCACACCCTACGTCGTCCTTCACGTTAGCCACAAGGACACATGGAAGTCTTCTGAAACCTGCACTTAGAAAGGACACCTGAAGCCTAGCACGAGTGGTAAGGTAACGCCTGCGGGGCACGCGCCACAGGGCTCGGTGGTGTTCCACAGGGGTGCATGAGCACCAGTGACAGCCAGACTCCTCCCCCGTGTGACCAGGTCACCGCATCAGGGCTCACGGTCAGCTTCGGGACATGCTCTGTGGCTTCCATGGTTCTGTTTGAGCCTGCGAAGAAGGAAAGCTCTGGCCTCTTCGAGTGTCAGCACCAACACACACCCTGGCAAGCTTCCAGGTGAAGCCCCATTGCTCACCAGTGAAAACACCAGGCTCCAGGCCACACAGTCACTCTGCATCCTTGATGCTCACTAATGCCACTGCTTCCGGTCCTTTTTAAAACAAGAGCCTAGCCCGGTGTGGTGGCGCGCGCCTTTAATCCCAGCACTCCGGAGGCAGAGGCAGGCGGATCGCTGTGAGTTCCAGGTCAGCCTGGTCTACAAAGCAAGTCTAGGACAGCCAAGGCTACACAGAGAGACCCTGTCTCAAAAAAAAAAAAAAAAACAAAAATAAAAAACAAACAAACCAAGAGCCTGATACTGAAAAACTAAGATATCAGAGACAGTTAGGAAGCAACCTCCCTGTCCCTAGGTTTGTCTAAATGCAGAGTATGCCATTCAAAAGACAGCCAGCATAGTGCGTGGGGAATCCATTCAAGTTCTTCAGTTTTGTGAGTCCAGTGTTTCTTACCTGAAATACCCAGGCATGGTTGCCCTGAGGACTAAAGGCAAACATATTTCAAGTGCTGAGAAGTGTTATCCTCTCAGTTAGGAGTTGTTATACCTCATTGTCATTGTTTTCTTACTCACAGGGGCTTGGTGGCCATCGATAGACAGACAGGGACACGTGCCCAACAGATCCAGGCTTGATTTCTATGTAACATTCGCTCCCTCCTTGTTTCCTTCAGTCCAGACACAGGCTGCCTGTCATAACAGGAAGACCCCACCACCTACACCTGCCTCTCCCTCTAAAGTATTAGGACGCACCCCTGACTGATGCGCTTCCCATGCCTGAAGGCTAGAGCTGGTGAGTTAGGGTGAATAAGGTCATCCAGGGTTCGCGCTGGCCTGATGCCAAGCCAGTCCTTAACTGGTGTCCCAGCATCACATTCTCATGGCACGGGAAGTAAGAGGGAAGGGGCAAGGCACATACCAAGAAGATAAAGAACCTAGGTTTTTTACAACCATTTTCAGTCAGCCCACCAGATGAAGTGAGGTGGAAACAGCCAGATAGAAGAAAGCCTGAGGGTGTGGTCTTCGGTTCCATGGCCATAGGCCTACCTAGAACTGCCACTGTAGAGTGGGCAAGGGCCATCTAGTGGTATGATGGCCAGTCTGCCACACCCTTCTCCTCCTGGCCTTTTCTGTGACTCACTATCAGAGATTGATTTGGGCCTCAGGATTGTTAAAACTATGCTTTTGGTTATTTTTTTAAAAATATTTTGTTTGTTTGTTTGTTTTTTTACGACAGGGTCTCTCTATTATGTAGCCCTGGCTGTCCTGGAACTTGCTATCTAGACCAGGGTGGCCTCAGGAGTCACACAGGTCCCCCTGCCTCTGCCTCTTCGGTGCTGGGAATAAAGATATGGCCACCATGCTTGACCCCAAACTGTGTCCCTTCAGGCCTTGGACAACCCTCTATGGTATCAGAATTATCTAGGCTCCTGATTATTCTTTAAGAAAACACTGATAATTGTAGTAATAATAATACAAATATTAATAATATAATATGCATGTCAAGTAAAAGCCACCTTACCATGCATTTATAAATCAAGTAATGGTGTATATAAGTTGTATGGTAGCTCATAAAACATTTATTCCTTCTTTTTTCATTCATTTACTTTTGTTAACTGGGATTAACTGAGATTTTTGTCAGGATTAATCATGTCATCAAGTGGGTTAGCTGAGGCAGCGCTAGTCCCTTCCTCTGAGTAGCCATTTTGTCACCCCAGATGCAGTTTCTAAGAGCCGCTGGGAAACAGTGTTGGTGCCTGCAGGTGGCCCCATGTTCTTATCGCCATCCTTTAATGTCGACTAGCACTCTGCAACCTAAATGCAGACCTCTTATGAAAGACCAAAAGACTGTGGAGCCAGGCTCCGCTGCAGAGAGGGAATCAAGGAAGGCAGAGAGCAGCACCCCAGATTCCCCACCATGAAGAGGTGGGCGGAGCCTGGCTGGAGTCCGCCTCTCTGTTTCCTTTGTCGCTGCTCTTTGCTCTTGGGTCTCTGTTGAAGCCACAAAATTCAAGCAGAGTGTGTTTTCCGACTGCCTGGTTTATCAGCATTCACACCAAAGCAGCTGCTTCTAAGCTTTGAAATTCTAAATCAGGGCCTGGCTACAGAGGCTGTTGCCGCTGTGCCACTGCGTTCCTTGTAGCATGAAGAAAGTGCCAACATGCAATCCCAGCGGCTGTGAGACACAGGGCTCCGTGTCATTCTTCAAAGGAGATGCCTGTCTCAGTTCCAGACTTGCAGTGTGGATGGCGTCTGTGCTCACACCAAAGTGTCAGGCCGGGTAGATTGTGCTAGGGCTGTTTCCATAACCATACTTCAGAGCTAAGAGGCCATGCGGAAGCCGTGTCCACTGTCCCACAGGCTTGCTCCCTCTGCGGCTTTTCTTTTTTTTACATGTGTGTGTACCAGAAAAGGTTCCATGCCAAGCCATGGCACACACGTGGAGGTCAGACAACTTGGGAGCAGTCACTTCTTGCCCCGCAGTGGGAATCAAACTTGGATCTGTGGGCCTTGCTGCAGGTGTCTTCCCTCACTGAGCCCTCTCACCCACCCCTCCGTCTGCTGCCCTAAGAGGTTCCTGTCTAGAGCTGCTGAAGAATGCACCGTTTTTTTCTGAAAGGCTGAGGCGCGTGCAGAATTGTCTGGCCAGGAACCTCCATGACAAGAGATCTGCAGAGCAGTTTTTTTGGGTTTTGTTTCTTTGGCTTTTGTTGTTGTTTTTGTTTTTTTGTTCTGCCTGAGAAGGAACCTGCTCATTGATTCTCATTCTCCTTCCCATAGCAGAAAAGTTGCTGATGCCTGTTCAGACAGCCGCTTTGCACTAATGCGTTTGCTCGCATCTATGCCAGGTGACACTGTGACCCCTGGCCCTCAGCCAGCCCTGCTACCACTGTTCTTAAAACAAATGAGGCCAGAGAGCCAGGTTTGGCCCCTGAGACCCAGATGTGCCACTGGCTCTCCTGTTTCCCTGCGCTGGTTTGTGAGAAGACTCCTCCGTGCCTTTGTTGTTGTCGCCCTGTGGTTGTTTCCACAGAGCGTGGGCAGAGAAGGTGGGAACATGCTTGGCTGGGTGTCCGCAGGGAAGAGCGGTGTCTTCTGGTAGACCTTCAGTGTTTTACTGGAGTGTCCAGTTGAGTAAAGTGGGGCTGCTCACTCCTTTGGGCTCTACCAGGACCCAAGCAGCCACAGTTCAAAGGCCAAGCTAGCTGTGCCAGCAGGAGAGGGCGAAGCCACAAGTGCAAGGCCAGCTCCTCCTGCTAGCATCCAAAGAGCCCTGTGCTGCTTGGCCCTCCCCTCCCTAGGGCTGGCCAGTGCACAGCTCAGCTCCGAATGCTGCCTGCTGTAGGACTGTCATTCCTAGGTGGGTGGATTCTCCGAGCGCACAGGACTTAGAGCCACAGTTTCCTCAGTCTCCCCACTCCTGGTTCTGACCCTGTCCGCCCAGGTCTGCCTTGGTTACTTAGTGTCCTCGGGTTTGACATCATGGCTCAGCGTGTGATGTGCCTTAGTTACCTGTGTGTTCTCACCACCTACTTGCTGCGCAGCCCCGCCCGCGCCCCGCCCGCGCGCCCCCCCCCCCCCCCCCCCCCCCCCCCCCCCCCCCCCCCCCCCCCCCCCCCCCCCCCCCCCCCCCCCCCCCCCCCCCCCCCCCCCCCCCCCCCCCACCCCCCCCCCCCCCCCCCCCCCCCCCCCCCCCCCCCCCCCCCCCCCCCCCCCCCCCCCCCCCCCCCCCCCCCCCCCCCCCCCCCCCCCCCCCCCCCCCGCCTGCTGAGGGGAAGAAGTACGCTCACTGGCCTTGACTGGTTGGTTAGCTCTTGTGCCTTCCACAAGTTGTCTCTTACTATGTTTTGCATTAGTTGTTCCCCTCCGCTCTCCCAGATTTCTGCTTTATTAATTAATACATGGTTGTTTCAGTTTACATACAAACTCAGTCAGGAGCTGAAACAAGGGATATTTCCTGTGAAAGAATAAAGGCAACCAAATCTCATTATCAAAGTGGTGCATTGTCACTGTACAGTCTCTGCAGAGACAGACCGAGAAGTAAAATCAAGCTCAAAGCGCAGTCTGCCGTTGGCATCGCAGTGATTTCATTCTGCCCCTCCCCCAAGCACATTCCGGGCGTCCTCTTCAGAGTTGCAATGGCGCAGTGCTCTTAGACACACGCACTGCTTCAGTGCTGATGAGCAAGCGCTGCTCTCTTCCGCGCCGTGGGCATACCTGATATATTCACCACCCTCCATTAAACAGCTGCATGCTTTCTAATCTCCCAGGTGATAAACAGCATCTCATAAAATAGCTTTCAGCACAAACTCACAGGCCAGAAGGCATGCCTGTGTTAAGGCCTCTTGCTGGCATTACCAGTCTGCTGTACCCAGAGTTTCTGTACTAATTCTCAGTCCCCACAGCAGTGCAAGAGCTTACTCATTTCAAGGGACCTTCGTCACTACTGGATTAACTGTTAATCTGTGAATTTAATCACTAATCAAATCACTCACTAATTTAAACTGCTTCTCTGATTACTGTGGAAAGTGGCATTTTCCCATAAGCTTCAGGGAAGGGGGGGGGGGCATATATAGGTGTGTATGTGTCCCTAAAGGTATTTCCCCATTTCTCACCTAATTGGGTTATCTTATCTATACAAATCTATTTTAGAAATATATATCTACAAAAAACAACTTGAACATAAATGCTCATAATAGAATTATTCAAAAGTAGTATCCACGATGTCCATAATTTCTAAACGGATAATACAGTCATATCATGACATGACAGTGCATGCTACATTACAAGGGAATCTTAAAAGCATTGTGCCTAGTGAAAAAGGGCATCACCAAGGCTGTGGGCCATGTGATTAAATCCATACAAAGTGTCTTAAGAGTAAGTGAGTCCATAGAAACCTAAGGTAGGTTAGAGGCTGTCAGGGAAGGTGGGGGTCAGCAAGTGACTGCTTAGTGCACAGGGTTTCTTTGGGGATGAGGAAAATGTTCTGGGATTAAACAGCAGTGATGGCTTCTTTATAAATACCCTTGGGAACCCATTGTGCTACACTTTAAGGGAGTAGATTGTCTTCTTCTTCTTCTTTTTTTTTTTTTTTCAATTACATCAACAAAATAAAATGTGAAAGTATTAACCAAAGGGACTGTTCTGTGGTCTGGAAGAACTGGGGAAAGTGGGGTGCCCTTGTCGCCTCCTGAGTCCTTTGGTACAAACAGGGTTAAATACCCTTACTTGTATCAGCAACTTCTCTCTTCTGCCAACTCAGAGCAAACTGGGTGCAAGAAGTGTCCCTGTGCTCCTTCGGGGCCCTTCCATGGTTTGATTTGCTGTTAGAACGCCATTTGGCCATTTAAGGTTTGGGACCCCATCCAGCTTTTGGATGGCTGACAGCAGTGTTAACACTCACCCTCGGGGTCTCGCGCATCCGTCTCCCTTCCACTAAGTGCTTTCAAAGCTCCAGGCAGTTTGAGTGGGAGGTGGTACAGGAGCAAAAGACACCGCAGTCTCTCAGCCTGCGGGCATTCTGAACAAGCAACGCCAGAGATGATTCCAGGCACTGGAAAGGTGCCTTTTCCCTATTGTGCTGCTGTGGTTTGTGAATGATTTGTTTCATCCGCTTGCTCTGCAGGGCGGGACAAGATCCGTCCCCTTCTGTCCTTGTCCCCTCATCCATGATCCGATGGCCAGATCCTGTTGCTGAAATGAAGCTTTGATTTAACGTGGAGTAGGTCCAGGTTTCTGGCCCATGCCTGCGGTTCTTCTCTGCATTGTGTGCATCCTAGTGTTGCATGGCCTTCTCATCTGAGACACTGCAGTGTGTCAGACTGTGTTTGGTGGGCCCTCCTCCACAGGACTCTACCACGAGTAGATGCTGACTTTGTGTTTGGTTGGGAGGGGGGGCGGGTTATATGAGCATTTCATTTTATGAGATCATTCGCCTGTAAAGTGAATCATGCCTTAAATGCAATAGGAGAGGTCATTATATACCAAGAAAACCGATGCCACCTCCCTCGTGGTATATATAAATACTCCTGCCACAACTAGGAAAGATCAAGAAATTGAGGGTTTCTTTAGTTTTGTTGGCTCAAATAGTTATTAAGATGCCAAACCGCACCAAGGAAGAGGTGACTCACCATCCATCCCGTGGTCCAGCACCTCCATAGAAGCGACTCTTCACAGCATGGAATGTGGATGGGAGACCAGGCAACAGCCCTAAAAACGGAACCTTGCTCTCTCTGCTCTTGGAGGTAGTGTCAGTAGGGGGTCCCTCCTTGCCTCATACCATGCCTTTGTATGGACTTGCAGGGCTCCATAGTACAAAAAGCAGCTTTGTCACAGAGGTTCTGAGGATGAGACACGGACCCTGAGCTCAGCTGTGGACATGTTCCCCAGCCTCATATTCCTCACTAATGAAGTACAGGAAAACAACAGTGCCCGTGTTTGTGGAGTTAGGAGGACTTGGTGGGATTGCATTTTTCGTTGCCCGGCGCAGTGCCTGGCATACCAGTGAGCGCTTACAATGTTGGCTATGACTGCCAAGATCTGGAGCCTTCCTTTCTACAGTGCTCCATCCCATAACTATCTGTTCATCTTCTACAAGCCTCAGATAGCATCGTGTGTTAGCTCACCGCTGTGTGGGCCATAGCCAGCACATAGCATGACTGGGGTCTCTGTGTCAGCAAGGCTGAAGTCAGGGTGTCAGCTGAACTGTCATCCTGAGACCATGCTGAGGAGGGGACCTCCATTTCCTAACTCACACAGGCTCTTGATCCAGCTCAGTTGCTATGCTTTGCTGTGGTTCTGGGGCCCTGCTCCCTGGCCGGCTGTGAGCACTCCTCAGCTCTGGAGATCCCTCACAAAGCTGGCCACATGTTCAGAACTGCAGCTGAGAAGATCTCCACCTTGAAGGCTCTGCATGACCAAGGCGAGCCATCGCCTTCCAGGGCTTACTCCAGCTCAGCTCATCAGAGAGAATGTCTTGTTTAAAGTTGGCTGTGCCAAGTCACACAGCCTGTTGTCATAGGAGTGACCATCTCACTCTCACATCCCAGGACTGGGCAGGGAGTGTTCTTGAGGGGCAGGAATCTTAGGGGGTGGGGGAAGCTCAGAACTCTGCCTGCCACAGTACAACCTCAGCAAGGCGCATCTTCTTATCTCGTCCCTCCAGCTGGCAGCAAGTAGGTTTTTCCAAGTGGGCAGAGCCCCATGCCGAGGCAACGCTGGGTGGACCCACACCAGGGCCGTCTGTGGCTCAGCCCCCAAGGCCCTACAGTTGCACAATACAAACCCAGCTGGATCTCTTCTTTGCCTTGGGACCTCCAGGAGTGCTTACGTAACCAAGAGGCACTGACAACGTAGTCTTGCTTTTTCTCCAGCCTCCTAACTCCTATGACCTCTCTGACTGCACCCAAGAGGCAACGCCACCTGCCCTCATGCATATGCCATCAGGGTCATCTGGCCCTGTGTGCTTTGAAGGAGGAAGGCCCCCTGTGCACAGGATTGGCAGGAAGCATGGATGGCAGGTTCTGTTGTAACCCCCCTACCACTGCTTCTGGCATGTTCTGCTATCTAAGTCCTGCTCTGGCAGTTATGTGGAGGAACTCTTCGCTCAGCTGCCCCGGCTTCTCAAGGAATTCACTGTCTCTACGGAGAATGCCGTAAAACACTGGAGGTCAATCCTGTGGATGTTTGTGATTTTACAAGCATCAAAAGCTGGAGGCCAGGAACCTCCTCTCTCCGCCCCCTGCCCTCCTCCGTCTCATGCCAACGCCGCTCATTAAGAGGAGGGTTTGCTCAGGAAGCTGCGGCTGACCTACAGCTCTGCTCTGAAGTTTCCATGTAGTTACTCCAGTCACCGTCCCTGTTCCTATCCGCCATCAGGAGATTTGCCCAGGAAAGGGGGATGCCAGAGTGGAAGAGATAACGTGAGGCCGAAGGAAGAGGCAAGTCACATCAGAGTCCTGGCTGGCCAGGTTTCACCTACCCTTCCCCAGGCCTGGGCCGCCCCCTAGGCTCTCAGGGCAGGATCGGAGGGTGGGAGGCTAAGTCTAAGGGCTGTCACTTCCCCATACTCTCCTAAGGTGGCTCCAGGCTAACAGCCTACCCACTGGCTTTCCCTAGAGTGTGTGACAGAAAGGGATTTGCAAGCATTGCCAGTGTTCTCATTCGGGCTTTGTTTGCCAGCTCAGCACCAGCCTGAAGTCTTCTTACACACCCTGTGGAGCGTGGTCGTGGGCATTGCTCTTGGGCTGGCAGCGGAGAATGTGGAAGCACTGCCAGGGTTTATGTACCCACAGACTGCCATCAATAGCCGGCAGTGTGCGCTCACCCAGGCCCACCCTGGGTCAGGACGTAGCATACCCCCAATGCGGCAAGCCACCTTCTCTCACTGAAGGGTTCGAGGCCACACAATGGCATAAAGTCATCATACCGGCTGTGCTCGTGGGAGCAGGGTGTGGCCAAGCTTCGCTGTGTCCGGCAACTTCTTCCCCGGTTGTGTAATCCTGCTGGCGCACTTGAAAAAGGTCTGCCTGACTACACAAATCTAAGTAAGCCGAGTCTTTCGTCTATGCAGAATAGAAACGGCCCCACAGCTTTTACAAGGACTGAAAAACAGGGCTGTAATCCGGACATCTTGTCCGTACTCACAGGAACAGGTTTGTTAAAGCGCACCTCTGACCACACTTCTAAACAGGGACACATGGACTAAAGCCATGGTACGCGATGTGGTGTCTTACTGATCAGAACCCCAGGACCCCAGTGTTTTCCAAGTGCCACTGTCAGTGCTGCTGTCCCCCACAGATCAAAAGCAAGTAGAACAGCAAGCAGGTCTGCTCCATGCTGGCAGACATAAAAACCAGCACACGGAACTGAATAATAGAAATATTCTTGTTTTAGCCCAAATGCCCAGAAGTCTGCCTCATGGCAAGGAGCCTGAGACCACTGAGTGCGGTCCGTAGTGTCTTCTGACTCTTCCTCAAGAAATGCTTAGTGCCTGACGAGGTGAGAGGGAGAGGACCACAAGCTGCCACACAAGTCCTTGTGATTGACTCTTGGTGTCTGTAGCCTGCATTCTCCCCCCCCCCCCCCAGGTGTGTGTGTGAGAGAGAGAGAGACACTATTTCTGTCATTACAGTCCATTTGTTCATTTGTGTCCATCAGTAAGAGAAAAGAGTAAGCAAGATCTGTGCAGAAACATTAGTTAACTCGAAGTGTCAAATGCACCTGACATCTGTGGAATGCAGCTGTGTGCCTGTGATACACGTTGGCAGTGAAGCAAAGGACCAGCAGCCAATCCCTGATTTCAAGGGACTCTTGGGGTTATGCCTTTCCCTGAGGCTACCTGCATTGTTAATCACTAGCCACACTGCAGGACTCTTTTTGAGGGACTTCAGAAGGTTGTCTTTTGTTTGGTCGGTTGGTTAGTGAGATGCGATGCCCTGTTTTCTGCAGGAGTTCTGGTAGGGGTTGCTTTGTTGCATTAAAAAGGTGGTTTAGAATGAAAGCTCTCATTGGCTTTAGGTTTCAAAGAAAATCAGGATTTCTCCTGGGTAACACTAGTAACGTTGGAGCTTTGGGGGAGGGGGGTGCTTGTTGCAGGAGGCTGTTCTGTACATAGGGGGATGTTTGGCAGCAACCCTGACCTAACCCCGCTAGATGTGCAAGTACCCCTTTCCCTGAGTTTTGACCACTGAACACGTCTGACATTGCCTGCCATGTCCCCTGGTGGACAGGGGTGGCAGATGTGGAGGTGACCCTGTGATTGTAGGCTCACACCCTCCACTGAAGCAAGTCAGTGAAATCTCCGAGAGAAGAGGCCCTTGGAGCAAGTGTTTTCTGCGGGGTCCTTGCCAAGCCGCAGAGCAGCTCTCTGCAGGGGAGACTTACTATAAAGTGAGCGGGGTATTTATCAGTAGATGGAGCGGCACTGGCAGCAGGGGTGAGACACCCTCAGAAAACCATGCCTTAGAGATAGTTTGCATTTCCCACTGGAGGCTTGTTAAAACCATCCACTGACCTTAAGTAAGAGAACAACTTGGACACAGTATGCTGTAAATGAGTCTCGAATGATTTATGAGGAAATGGGTTCCAGATTTGGTGATCTCAGCTCAGGCAGTAGGCGGCTGCCTGATAAACATCCCTGTTCTCAGGACTGTGCAGTCAGCGCAGCATTTGCTCAAATGTAGGATGGGAGGGCTCTAGGGTGTCTGACGCACTTCCGTGCCCTGGTCTAGGAACTGCCACCGGGCACCTCCTCACCCCATGACAGCTCCCACTTCGACATGAATTGCCTTGCATGGTCTCCAATCTCCTTCTGTTTTGTGCCAGCCCCCAGCCCTGCCTTCCCCTGTGAACATGTGTCAGTTTACACGATGTCACATGTTTCTCATTTGACTCTGGCCCCAAAAGCTACTTTTCCAAGTTTTGGCAGGGACACCTACTGCAAGTTCTACGTACCCCCTGTCCACTTACATACAGTCCAGAGTGCTAACATTTGGTACCTGGCCTTGTATTTGAGTAATCTTCACCCCTCACATAGTCGAGGAGGCTGGGTGTGGTGGCACATGCCTTTAAGATCAGCACTTGGGAGGCAGAAGCAGGAAGACATCTGAGTTCCAGGACAGCCTGGTCTATGTAGTGAATTTGAAGACAGCCAGAGCAACATAGTGAGACTCTGTCTCCAAAACAAGGTACAGAATTTTCTCTCCTTGGATTGTTACTTATTCAGCAACTGCTGTGTCCTGGGCATTGGCAATATATCTGTAAGGAATGGACCTTCGTCCACAGGGCAGTGGGACAAATGGACAGGCCATCTTTTAAAATGGCACAGTGGGTTCCAAGCTAAGGAAAAGCATAGAAGCCGGCAGGTACTGGAGAAAGCTACCACCCTCGGCCTGTGGAAAAGGGGGCTCTAAGAAGGCTTCCAAAGAGAAGTGGTGTCTTAACCAGGGCATGATGGATTCCTTGCATTTCTAGAAGAAATGGCAGGTGTGGTCAAGGCCACATCCCCAGTCAGGAAGGTTAGAGCCAAAGCAAGAGTGAGGTGAAAATGGAGCAGCCACTAGGCGCAGTGCCACGCACTTGTAATCCCAGCACTTGGGGAGGCAGAGGCAGGCAGATCTCTGTGAGTTTGAGGCCAGCCTGGTCTACAAAGTGAGTCCAGGACAGCCAAGGCTACACAGAGAAACCCTGTCTTGAAAAACAAAAACAGAAAACAAAACAAACAAACAAAAGGAGCAGCCGTGAGGATGCCCCTCAGGATTCGGATGGGAGCAGCTGGGTCTCTGGAGACCCAGATGAGACTCCCAGGGAAGGCAGGTGTGAGAAAGGTAGAGAGACCTGACTCAGTTTTTCCATCCACCACAACCTCTAGAATGTAGCATAGCAATGCTCTTGTAAATGCTTTTGAGAATGTCAAACACTAATAGAACTTTGAAATGCTAATTAGCAGCTTTCTGGAGGCTATCATGACAGCCTCTTTGGTTCTGCCCAGCTTTATTTCCCATTTTGTAGCCACTTCTTAGTTTTAATACTGATCATCATCTTGTGGCTACAGAATCAGCGTTCACAGCGGGGTACCTGGTAAATAGCTCTGGGGTTGCCTCCTGCCCTTTCCAGCTCACCTGGTGTCTTCCGTAGACCTTGCTGTATTGGAAGGTTTTAACTCACTGTATAACTCACGTCATTTTTGGAGGTGACTAAAGAAAAAGAAAAGAAATAGGCAGGCTGTCTTTGGGCAGGTGTGTGGGGATGTGGAATTTGTAGGGGCAGAGGCCTCATGTGAGGGAAGTTGCATGGTTCTCTGTGATCTGCCATCATCCAGAGCACATGAGAAACAGAGAGCTGATATATGCGCTAACACTAGCCCGTTGCCACTACTTTAGACAGCCTGGTAAGTCTGCCCTCTTCCCTAGTGAAGTGTCCAGGAAGTGTGTGTTTATGTGCCTCCTTTTCTTCCTCAGGGATTTGGATAATGGGCTGTGTGCAATGTAAGGATAAAGAAGCAGCGAAACTGACGGAGGAGAGGGACGGCAGCCTGAACCAGAGCTCTGGGTACCGCTATGGCACAGACCCCACCCCTCAGCACTACCCCAGCTTCGGCGTGACCTCCATCCCAAACTACAACAACTTTCATGCAGCCGGGGGCCAGGGACTCACCGTCTTTGGGGGTGTGAACTCCTCCTCTCACACCGGGACCCTGCGCACGAGAGGAGGGACAGGTAAGCCAGTAGCAGGCAGGGGAGCCCAGAGCGCAGCTGCATGTACAGTCGTTGTTGGATATGTGGGTGGGGCTGGGCCACCAGTATGTGGCAGTCAGAGGACAACGGTCAGAAGCTGGTTCTCTATTCTCATGTGGGTCAGGGCTAGGCAGCAGATTCCTTTACCCACTGAGCCATTTGCCCAGACCTCGGCTATGCTCTTAATTATTTGGGCAACTATATATCTGTGCTTTGGTTGACTCATTCTGATTAGCTTTTAACAGAGGAGTTTTAGTCAGCTTCATCCATCATCTACCATTTAAAACAAAAGTCCTCATCTACCGTTCAAAACAAAAGTCACCCGAGTTGAATATCCAAGATCAAAATGCCTGGAGGCCTCTTGTTACTGCTCTGAGAATTCTGCACTGGTTAGGTCACTGCGTGGCCCTCCTTGGCCTGTATGCCAAGTGCTCCCACCTCCCCGTCTCCCTAAGTACCCAGCGTGGCCTCTTTAAAGCACGGCTGCCTGAGCCTCACCCTGGGCCTTCTGCAGCAGAGGCCTCAGGACTGGCTCTGGGGTGCACCCCAAGCTCTCCAGTGCTGGTGCAGCCCTCCCTCATTTCTGGAGTAGTCTCTATCTGTCTTCTTCCCACTCCTGCGCCTGGCAGCCACTTCCTGGCCAGTGTGGTTATTTGGCAATGTGCTTTTATCATTTACCTCCTCTTCTCGGTATTTGGACCTGACCAGTCCTCAAGATTTTCATTCATTTCTATAGGTCAGTATTCTCTGTTTGTATGTGTGTTGTTTTGTTTTGTGTGTGGTTTTTTTTAGACAGGCTAGCATTTTGTGTAGCCCAGGCTGTCCTCAGACTATTAACAAGCCCCCTGGCTTAGTGGGTGTTGAGATTTATAGGCAGACAGCGTCGCCCTGGCTGTGTGTGTTTTCATGTTGAGTTTTGTGTGCTAAGACCATCTCGGATTCTCTCTCTTTCCCCTTCCCCCTGCAAGTTTCCTTTGCTTTCCTGCCACAGGGCTGCGTTTCGCTGCTCTGTCTGTTTGCTGACTTAGCTAATGCTCTGTAACGTATCTGGCATACATTCACACACATGTGTTTCCGACAGTTCTTGTAAATTGTCTTGTGTATTTGTAGTCTTCCAAATCCTCTCCCAGTGCGTGAGCCATGGTAACCAGATATTTGGCATTATTTGTTCCAAAACTGTTTATTACAAAAGTTTAAAAGAATGTAGCATCTCTCAGCTCATCTGGGGACAGATGCCTCGTGTCTGCTCTGACTGCTCACTGTGCCTTTTCACCCGGAGAGCTGACACCCCTGAGGCATTAGTGGAGCTCTTTGTAGCCAGCATAGGGTCCTGACCTAAGACTTTTGGACACTTTTCCCTGCACTGCACTGTCAGTGTCTGCCCTGAAGAACAAAACAACTGTGTTCATCCGTGTGCTACAGTGACACTTGCTTCCCCTTCAGTCCAGCTTTCTGTGAGACCCTCACCAAACCTCCGTGTCCTGGGAAGAAAGCAGACAGGCAAGTCTAAGGCCCTTTGTCCTTAGGCTATACAGAAGAAAAGGGAAAGCCCAAAACATACTACACACACACACACGCACACACACACACACACACACACACACACACACACACACCCCTCCACTGTGAGAGGAGTTGAATGTATTGTGTTTGCTGACTCTTAATTCAGCAAACATAAGAATCATCCCTGTTTATTCATTCATGAAGGCTGGATGTGAATCCCCAGGGTTCTTGTCCCATTAAGGTCACCAGCATGGGCTCCTCGGTCAAACTGCGGTATGTGCCACAGTCACGGACAGTCTTGGTGGAAGAGGCCTTCTGACTCCTTATAAAATCTGAAGCTTAAAAATGCAGTGCCGTGGGGCTGGAGAGACAGCTAGGGCTTAAACGCCCTCACTGCTCTTACAGATGACCCAGGTTCTGGTTCCAGCACTTTATCAGTTGGCTCACAACCACTTGTAACTCCTCCAGTTCAAAGGCATTCCAGTGTCCTCTTCTGGTCCCCACAGCTCTGGCACACACACAGTACACACCCGTATACAAAAGCACATACATATAAAATTACGTTTTCAAAAAGCACAGCTCTAGGACGTTGGCAGATGTTCCTTCTTTGGGTGGTTGGTTGCATTGTGTGTCCTAGGCTTTCTGTCCGCATTGCCTTCAGTCCCCTGAGGCCACGAGCAGCACCTGCATTTTCTCCTGCCTTCCTTGCCTCCTCCTCCATCCCCAACAGATACACATCTTCGGTGGTCTTGTAAGAGGGTAGGAAGATCTGACTTAGTGTGTCTATCTTCCACACAAAGAGACAGCTTGGTTCTTTTTTTACATTCTGAAAGAAGAGACATCTGTTACTGAAATACGAAACAAGAGTAGACAAGACCGCAGAGGCACCCACCCGCATTTTGTTTTAAGCCAGCTCTTCTGCTCTGTCAGAGAAGCCTCAGGAAAGGAAGACAGTGCAGAATAAGCTGCTCCCCGGCCAGGACTCCACCTAAGACAAGGACAAGTTTTCTCCACTCTTACGCTCTTGTCATCCTCCCTGGAAACACCGGCCTCCACAGCAGGGCGGCACTTGGGAGAGAGGAAGCCTGGTGCTAATCAGCCATCATGACAGGCACTTTGAAAAGTGTAGAAGTAGATTACAGAGAAATGAAAAGCTGCCTTCAGTTACCACGTCCCGGGTAACAACTGCAAAGCTTAGCAGCTTAAACAGCACACATTCAAGATCTTAGGATAGTTGTCTGTGTTTCTGTGGGTCTGAATCTGGGAGTGACAGCCTGGTCCTCCACCTCAGGACAGGCTGAGGTCAGGGTGTGTTGGCTGCAGGGTTTGATTGACTAAACTGCTTCCTAGCTCACGTGGTGTGGGTGGGATCTAGTTTCTGCCAGGTAGTTTGGCAGTGGAGAATTCACTATCTTCTGAAAAGATGCGTCACACTGGGGACATCTGTCGCCTTTATATATTGTGTTAATTTGAATCAAGTCATTACATTCATACGTGGGGGAAGTCTGCACAAGGGCATGAGAACCAAGGCAGGAGTTACTGTGACCTGCCCCAGAATCCTGCCTGCCACATGGGGCAAGCCCTAGGCTGAGATGGATGCTGGGCGGATTTGATAGAAAGCTTCTAGGATGCAGGAAGGATCTCTGAGAGTCAGCAGGTGAGAGGACATAGGATGGGTGTGAGGAGAGGTCAACTCAAGGCAGAAGGCGAACAAAGAGGACAGGCAGTGTTAGCAGTAGGACCTCAGAGATGACAGCCATCAGCACAGCTGCAGGTGCCACGGGCAGTGCACCTTCCACCTGGGGTGAGCATTACAGAGATGTCTCTGAATCACCAGGCCACAGAGTCCTCCTGTTTCATTCACTGCTACATTGGGCTGGAGTTGAGAGTGATATATTTTACCCAGGCCTCAGCACAAGGCTCCAGGGAAGATGAGAAGGGACAAAGGGTGTCAGTATTTGCTGTAGATCTGTGCCAATCAGAACCCTGCTTCTTCTGGAGGGTCTAGGAGACAATATCAATATTGAACCAAGGTACCAATACCAAATCACTGGGACATGAGGGAAAGCTACTTGGCCCCTCATGGAGTCTAGCTTGTCCCAAGGACAGCTAGCTTATGTTTAAAGATAATAAAAAGTCCAACTTGACTCAAGGTCTCAGTCTGTGCCCAGGGTCCAGCTTGACTCAAGGACAACCAGCTGTGTCTAAAAATATTCCACTGCCCAAAAAATATAAATAAATAAATAAATAAAATTAAAACAATATATATTCCACTGCTCCTGAAATGTACTAACCCCTCCCTGTTAGCCTGCTAAATTCTGCTTTTACGAAAAGATATAAAAAAAGCATTTGCTCCTGCTTTTCGAGGTCTGCAGCTTGAAAGATCTGGACAGACCCCAACGTATCGGCTCAATAAAATTCCTGTGTGTATTACATCGACATCAGACTCCGTTTTTCTCTGGGGACTCGGGTATAGACAGAGATCTCTTTAAAGGTCTCAGTCTTAACGTGTTCCCTATACACGCCCAGAGTTGCACAGCAAGACTTCCCTCAATTCTAGGTTTTGTCATAATGGCCCCTCTACAAAGGCCATGTTATAAAGGCAGCCATGGTGTCCCCATGTTAATTACAAAACCTCAATGTGTTTATTATTGCCGACTAAATGTTGATTTTTAAGGCTCAGACTGTAGCAAAGATGTAGTTCCTTAGTAGTGTTAATTCGTTGTGTAGTAATCTCTGTCTTTGTTTTGACAGGAGTGACACTATTTGTGGCTCTTTATGACTATGAAGCACGGACAGAAGATGACCTGAGTTTTCACAAAGGAGAAAAATTTCAAATATTGAACAGCTCGTAAGTTTGGGATCGGGGGGAGGTGAAGCATGCATGCCTTTTGGTTTGGGGGCAAGAAAGGTTCTTATGACAAACACATAATGTGTCTGCAGAGAAGGAAAAGATGCTTACTAAAGTCACTAGCTTACAGCAGTACAACCTGAGTGAATTAGTGACAGAGCACAGTACTACAGGTCACTGTGCTGAAGCAGAGAGCAGAGTGTGCGTGTGTGCGCGTGCGCACATGCATGTATATGTATGTGAGAGAGAGCTGCTGTGTGTGTGAAAGGAGAGTGAGAGCACAAGGGCTACTGTGTGTGTGTGTGTGTTGTGTGTGTCAAGGTCAGAGGAAGCCACCAGGTGTCCTCCTCTGTCACTTGGAGGCAGGTCTCTCCTTGAACCTGGACCTCCTGGGTTTCAGCTTGGCTGGCAGCCAGCGGGCCCCAGCAATCCTCCTGCTTCTACCCCCAACCCCACAGCACTACGGTCACTGTCTTGTGAAAGCATCCCTGGCTTGTGACACGCTGCTGGGATGCAGACTTGTGAGCAAGCACTCCTAGCCCCTGAGCATCAGAGCAGGCAAGCTTAAGGGTAAAGACAGCACTCTTCTCAAGCCCCGCCCACCGTTACTACTTTCAGAGGAAGAGCAACTGTGGGTCAGTTTTCTCTAGATACTAAGACCTCTCTTACATCTGGACAGTGTGCCTGGATGAGGGAAACATGGGAAATCCAGGCTCCCAAGAAGATGGCAGTGTCATGCGGCAGCACCTCAAGTGTGTTGCGGTGCGCACCCGGTCACCGGGAAGGTCGGCCCAGGGCACATCATCAGGGGCTCTGCTCTTGCTCCCCAGTCTAAGTGCTTCTCCTCTGGCTGAATTTCATGGCAGTTGAAGGATTTTAAGCTTGGCTCTCCAGCTCTCTCTAAAAAGACAAACAAAGGGAGGGAGGGAAGAGCTGACACATGCCCTGGAAAGAGGGGGGTGTGTAGCAACTGGGAACTCTTATAACCTGAAGACTCTCTTCCTGGAAAGCCTGTCTTTCCTGGGGATGCCCCTGGCTCTCAGCACTGAGAACACACCAGCTTTCAGCAGCGAACCCCACTACCACTGGAGACACTTGAAACTTCTCAGTGTCATCGTGCGCATCCATCTAACGCCAGGGACATTTGAAATCAGCAGCATAGTCATCACCACAGAGGATTGGGCGTGTTTTGTTTTGTTTTGTTTTTAATTTATTGGCATACATGCAGAAAGTAAGTGCCTCTAACCGTGCCTGATGATGGTTGTTGAGCAGGGTCATTGCTGAACAAGGGTAGTGCCTTGGAAGCTTCACACTTGAAAATGTGAAAGTTGATGAATTTATGTTACACGTATCTTACAGTTTTTCAGAAGTGTAAAATGCACTAGTGTAGTCTCGAACTAAACATGGCCGGTCAGCCAGCACCCAAGTTGAGAGCCCTGCCTCCCCCTCCCTCACTAGAAGCCTCCTGCAGACACTGGATTTTTTTTTTTTTTTAATAGTAAACAGCTGCCACTTACTGAAAGCTCCTTGTGTACTGACCATGTGCTAGGTCACAATTGCTGTCATTTATCCTTCACAACAACTGTCCGAGGTATGTATCAGAGTCGTGATGTGACATCTGAGAGCCGGAGGGCACAGGTTAGGGAGCTACCCAAGCACAGGTCCTGGCAGGTGGCAAAGCCCAGGGTGAGTTGTTAGGGCTCAGAATTCCTGAGACTGGTGTCAGGTGTGACCTCAGAAAAGCCCAGATGCTGCCATCAAAGACAGCTGCAGTATCCAAGTGACAGTAGAGGATTTAAGAAGTTGGCTGGAGAGTCGGAGAAAGCGGAATTTGGCTTTGATCTCTCCCCATTGATGATTACTTATTGTTAGTTTGCTTCCTGGTGGAATGCGGCTGGTCAGTCTTAGAGACTGGACTTTGTACAAACCCGCCCCCCCCCCCCCCCCCAGTTTGTACAATATTCTTTAAATGGCAAGGTCAACTAGAAGTCTAAAACTCTGTGAGCGCTAGGAAGTAAGAAGTAGACGGAAGTAGAGAGACGCAGTTCTGGGCACGTGCACGCTGCGCAGGCAGGCCTCTCTGTCCCGGGTGCAGGGCCTGGCAAAGTCCAGTCCCTGACAGCTTGCTTTGTTACAGGAAGGACCTACAATATCAACAGAATGAGTTGTAGAGAGGTGTTTAAGGGAAGGATGCCATCTATTCCATCTGTATCTTTATTTGAACGCATAGCTTTTTAATGTCTTCAGAGTCCTGTGGTCCTCTCACCCTGTCCTCATAGAAGACAACATTGCAAAGGAGCTTTTCCTCTAAGAGCGGAATTCTTTTTCGTCCCACATGCCACTTAAGTGCCCTTTTTCAAGGTTATGGAAAAGAAAAGTAAGGTCTGTACAGCAAAACCATATCCCGGCGTCACAGCTAATAACAGGGAAGGGAAACCAGTGGAGGAAACAAAGGAACAACACAGAGCAGATGGCACGGAGCCCTTCCCCACCTCCCCCACCGCCCTCTGCCTGGCTCTCAGCACTGACAGGAGAAGGATGGGGCCCTGTTCTCCCTGGGACAGCTGCCGCCCCTCCTCCCTCCCGTGTGTCCCCCTCCTGGCCACCCCTCCCATCAAGGGGCGCTCATCCACCATAGCGTGTACAGGGACAGATGTGCTCAGACGGGCCCCTCCCCATGCAGACAGAGTTGAGGGGGTCCTCAGTGACCTGTTAGTAGTACTCAGTGTAGTGTACCAGGACTTCAGCAGGCCTGAGCTCACGCTGCTCTGTATTCAAGTTCACCTGTTTTATCCCCTATTTTCACACTTCGTAACTAGTGATTTAACCGTCTTGAAATACCATGCCCTTTAAATGCAACCAATATTTTACACAGGTAGAAGCATGGGATTGCCTAGGACCCACTGAAAATTCTTTTCTGTCATAATCAAGAAAAAAAAATTTTGTTTTGTTTTTTAAGACAGGGTTTCTCTGGATAGCCCTGGCTGTCCTGGAATACACTGTGTAGACCAGGCTGGCCTCAGACTCAGAGGTCCTCCTGCCTCTGCCTCCTTACGTGCTGGGATTAAAGGTGTGGGCCATGATGCCAGGCTAGGAAAAAAAAATTTTTTTTTTATTATCCAATTATGTGATAAAAGTTGTTACAGAGAGTCTGTCTCAGAGTAAGAAGTACGATTGCCAAATGCAAGAAGAATCCAGCGCTCCTTGCCTGGACAGGTCAAGGCTGGCTGCTCTTGGCAAGGCCTCTTCCTGCCTCCATCTGTCTCCAAGGTGTCTGGCCTCCCAGCACCTGGAGCCACAGCTCTGTGAGGGGATTTAGAGACAGAAATGGAGGAACAGGGGCCTGTAATAAAAGCCAAGAAGCCGTTCTCAACCAGTGCCAGGGGTTCAGCCATCAGCTTGATTCAGAGCGGTATGACAGTAACTCGCCAAGGGTGGCTTAGTAAGAAAGCTGAACTGTGAAAAGAGGTTAAGAAGTGCAGCTTTATAGACTGGGGAGACAGCTCAGCAGGTCGGGCCTGGGAGAAGAGTCCAGTTCCCAGCAGGGACGGCCCGGGAACCTAGTCCAGTATTCTGTGTCCATGCAGAAAGCCCAGTGCAGCAGCACTACTTGTAACCAGTACTGGGCAAGCAGAGACACACAGGAGGGTTCGCTGGTCAGCCAGGTCCACTAAGTCAGCTGGCGTCAGGGTCAGTGAGAAACTCTGCCTTGAAAATAAGGTGGAGGGCATCTGAGAAAGACACCCATTTCGACCTCTGGCCTCTGCAGACATGCACACACACTGGCATGGATATATGAACACTACGTGTCACACCTCACACCACACACACTCTCACATCTTACATACCACACATACCAAACACACACACCAAACACACACCAAACACACACATTACACACCACATCACACCCACATACCGCACCACATGTACTAACCCACACATACCAAACATATACACACACAGGCATGGATATATGAACAGTGTGCATAATACCTCACACCACACACACCAAACACACACATACATACCACACCAAACACACATACCAAACACACACACACCCCACCAAACACACACACATTATACCACACACACACACACCACATCAAACACACACATTACACACCATACACACCACACACACACACACACACACACATACCATATACCACACCAAACACACACACATCACACCACACACGCACACACAAATGCTGATTAACTACAGTAGTTCAAGTCAAGAGTGAAAGAGGCATCCTAGAGTTCCCACTCCAAACCATCGTGGGCAGGTGTAAATAGGTGAATTGCTGCTGCTAGTGTATTAAACAGTCTTTATTCGTCTCTTTGACTAACAACTTCTAATAGATATTTGAGTCTTCTCCATTCCGAGAGTAAAATGTGAGAAAAATGCCACAAGATGTGACATCAACCTCATAATGCATTGAGTCTTTGTCTTTTGTGTGTCACTCATACAAGAAAAAACCATAACCCAGCCTGGCCCAGAAACCAAAGTCCAAGGCAGTGGTGTCTTTCTTGAGAGTAACTATAAGCTTGCAATGGTATTAATGGCTGACTGCTAAACCTAATGTCTAATGTGTGACAGACTGTTTAGACGCCTATATCAAGACAAGACAGTACTAACTTAAATAGGAAATGGCCTCATTGGTGCCGAAGCACCTGAGTAAGACTGAGCTTGTCCCAGTTTGCAGCAAGATATATGGCCCCAACCCCCCCACCCCCACCCCCACCCCCACATTCTCACAGCACCTGAAATCGATGCTAGCCTTTCTTTTCTTTAATTCAATTGGAACTAACTTGATGTAGGTTAGCACGCATTAAAAAGAAGCCTGTGGTGGGAGCACATCCTTTTGGAGCATTTCCCAGCTTGGGAGACAGATTGCAGTGAGGAGTCAGTGGGTGATTTTTTTTTTTTTTTTTTTAAGTGATGAAATGTCTCCATCTAGTGGAATTTCAGAGCAGTAAGCATTGTCACCAGCATTTCCAAAGCCTTTTTTTTTTTTTTTTTTTTTAAACACACATGGTGGTTAGCATACTTCCACATGCACTTTAGATGCTAGACTTACAACTTCATCCATTTGTGTGGGCTGCGGTGCTGGGGATGAGATGCAGCGCCTTGTGCACAGTGGGTGAGCACTGCCACAGAGCACCGCAAGTCCCAAGTCATGGCTGTACTTACTGCAAGGGAGAGAGACCTATGTACAGATTGTAGCTGGGATAAATTTCAGTGTACTTGGTAAGCGCCATGGTTCTGACATGCTTTGGGTACTTTTATCTATGTAAATTCTTTGGTATGTATAAATGTTTCACATAAGAATGTCGATATAACATGGCTATTAAAGGGTTTTCTGGGTAAGAAAACTGTAGTAGCCCCCTCATGGTTGATCTCTTTGTTTAGTAGGGCTAAAAAGGAAAGATGCTAAGGAGTAAGTTTGTGAGCTTGCTGTCTCTCTTTGTAGCCCTGGCTGGCCTGGAACCCACTGTGTAGACCAGGCTGCCTTCCAACTCAGAGAATCACCTGCCTCTTGCTTTCCCAGCGCTGGGACTAAATGTGTGCTCCACCACACCTAGCCAAGGAGTAAGTTTTGTAGAACTAGAGAGGTGCCTCAGGAGTTAAAAGCACATGCTGTTCTTCCAGGAGACCCCAGTTTGATTTCCAGCACCCACATCAGGTAGGTCACACAACCATCTCCAGGAGATTAGAGGCCTCTGGGATCCAAGGGCACCTCCACTCATGTGCTTATAACCACATAAAAAGACATACATGCCTACACATTGTGAAGTTTTTAAAAGATAATTAAAAAAAAAAAACCACTTATTAGCACTGTCTCTGTGTGTGTGTGTGTGTGTGTGTGTGTGAGAGAGAGAGAGAGAGAACGAGAACTATTTTGTCATTGATCTCATAGCCACACCCACTTGGATGAGTCACCATTTTATTCTGTGACTTTCTAAAACCTCACCTGATGTCACTGCTCCTTGGTACGCTAGCTCAGCAGGAGGCCGCGGTCTCTGCCTAATGTAGTCAGACAAGGGAGGGACTTTGCCCAGCCCAAAGCCAGTACCTTTTTCTTCCTGACTTCGAGCAGCAGCAGCACAGCCAAAAGGTGATTTTTAGTTAAAGGACTGAGGTTTCTCTTGAATCCTCCAAGGACAAAAAGGGGAAGAAAAGGAGGTACTGGTCTGAAATGGTCAGAGGCTGAGGGGCAGCCCTGTCCTCCCCTGCCCTCACACTCCTGACCTCACTGGTGGAGAAACAGTCAGCTCAAGTCACAGCTGAACTCCTAACGTGACCTTTGACCCTCCCATTGTTAGCGGAAGGGAGCTCGCACTCCATCTTTGATCTTTGTTGTACAAAACCCTGCGTGAACCCAAGCTTATGGATAGCTGTTTTATGTACAATGACTTTAAACTGAGTGCTTAAAATGCTGCCCCTCGCCCCTTCACACTCTGAGAACTTGGCTGCCCTCTGCATTCTCCTGCCTCTGCTGTCCAGCGACACACCCACCCACCCTTCCGTCAGATTCAGACAGCTAAAGCTGTGTTGGCTAGAGTAATCTCCAACTGACGGTGTCTGAGGACAGCCTGCCGGGTGGTGTTCTTCATTAGTGTCCCTGCCGAAGGCCGTGCCTCCCCACCGTGTTAACAGCAAGCAAGATGGGTGCACTAAGCAGGCATCCATCCCTCACTGGGCCTCCTAAGTGGCTTGCCTACCCCATACAATCCTGAGTTTTCCCAAAGTAAGCTGAGGCTGGTGTGTACAACTTCACCTTCTATCCAGAAAAATGCTTCTCCTCCCTGGGGCCCTACATGAGAAAGTTGGTTTGTTTTAGGATCTCTTGATGATGGCCTTGACCTTGGGCTTCTTTGTTTGGGAGTTTTGTTGTTGTTTTGCCATCCCCCCCCCCCTTCCTCCTGCCCAAGACAGAGTTTATCTGTGTAGCCTTGACTGTCTTGGACTTACTCTATAGACCAGGCTGGCCGTGAACTCTAGAGAGATCCACCTGCCTCTGCCTCCCTGGGTGCTGGGATTACAGGTGTGTGCCACCATGCCCAGCTACAAAGATTTATTTATTTTATGTATGAGTGCTCTTATCTGCGTGTCCACCTGCAGGCCAGAAGAGGGCATCAGATTACATTAAGAGATGGTTGTGAGCCACCATGCCGTTACTGGGACTTGAACTCAGGACCTCTGGAAGAGCAGACAGTGCTCTTAACCACTGAGGCATCTCTCCAGCCCCTGACCTTGGACTTCTAATCCTAGTGCCTCGAACCACTGCTGGTAGAGGCAGTGGTGGCTCTATCACTGGTAGCTTACATGGTGCCTGTTAGAAGGCAAGAGGCAGCAGTGCTGGCTTCAACTCACGGTGGCTTGAGTTGTAAACCAGTTGGCCTTCTTAGGGCCTATGTCAAAAGTTTGCAGAAGGGGAACAAGCCTGCAGAAAATTGCATGGCAAAGGATGAAGTAACGAGGACTAATTGCTGCATAGAACCTGCTGCAGAATGCTGAATTGATGGCGACATTTCTGTCTGTGCTCCTTTTCCTCTGCAGGGAAGGAGACTGGTGGGAGGCCCGCTCCTTGACGACGGGGGAAACAGGTTACATTCCCAGCAATTACGTGGCTCCGGTGGACTCCATCCAGGCGGAAGAGTATGTTGTTGCTGTAGCTGTTGCTGTTGTTGTTTCTAACTGCTTGCTTTTAAGTGTTAATTGTCACAATAAAATGCCAGTGACATGGCACAGGAGAGCGAAGAAATTTACCAGTGATTAAAGGTAGAGAGAGACTGTAACACTGCCGTGTTGCTCTGATTTCTGTCAGGCCTATGGAACACAGTATTATTAACTTCATATTTTCCTTTAAGCCTGTCTGTTTTCTCATTTCGGAGCTTTATATGAGTACCCTAAATAAAAACCCAATAACCCACTCTAGATTAAAAACTAACGTGATGAAACTCCAGCTGCAGCACATCTTATTGAGAGCCCATGGCGTGCCTGCAGCCGGCTCCCTGAGCACTGAGGAGGCAAATAATTATTAAAGATTAAGTCAGGAGTCCTCTCTTTGATAATCAGAAATACTGAGAGTTCTGAACAGACGGACCCTCTGGGTGGAGGTACCAGTATTTCACATGGGGCATGTCCCACGGCATGGGAAGTCCTGCAGCTGTGGGCCTCAAGTCATACTCTCTGTGGACTGAGGGCTCGGTTGTTTCTGTGGCTGACAGACGCTGACTAGCAGTTACGTGGTCCCACTTGTGCCACTGAAGGTGGTTTAGGAAAGTGCTAGAAGCTTCAGGACTCTCAAAGGATGATTGACTGATAGAGACTTGTAGGGGCTCTCAAGGTGATGTCCCACGCTCAGGAACTTGGCCTTCGCCTCAGCCCTGGGGACTTGTCTGTCAACGAAAAGGGAGAGGAGAAAGTCAGTTGCACAGACCCTGCAGCTCTCACACTTAATTCCACTGTGGATGTGTGGAGGCACAGCAAGGAGGGTTAGAGGCTTCACCCTAGCCAGATCCCCTATCAGCTCCGTCACTCCTCTTTAATTCTCTTGTAGTTCCTCCACTAAGGAGATCCGCCAGTGCTTCTCCAGCACGCAGTGGTTTTCAGCTCCTTTTCCCTCCTTATTAATGTGTTTCACTACCAGTAAACACATGTCTCTGTGCTGAATCTTTTGGACAGATTTCTAAATGTCTTCTGTGTCTTTAGAATTTAAAAACTTAATACAAAGTAATATTACTTTGATTTGACTGAGTATCCATTGGCTGCATATTTAAGTCATTTATTTTTTATACTTTTTAAAATTAATTCATTCATATTACATCTCAATTGTTATCCCATCCCTTGTATCCTCCCATTCCTCCCTCCTTCCCATTTTCCCCTTACTCCCCTCCCCTATGACTGTGACTGAGGGGGACCTCCTCCCCCTGTATATGATCATAGGGTATCTATCAAGTCTCTTCTTGGTAGCCTGTTAAGTCATATTTATAATGATAAGGTTTTTTAATATTTTGGGGTTTTAGAAAATAGAGTAGTATTTTTTTAAAGCCTATGGTTTTTACATTTGCAATTAATTAGTGTTATGTTAAAGTACTACTTGGTCAGGTATAATCCATTGGTCTACAAGCTCCCTTTTGCTCAGCATTTTAATTGAATTACTGACACAAACCAAGAAAGGCATACTTCACAGATAATTGGTGTTGTATCCTTTACAGCAGTGAAAGCTAGCCCAGGATTGCAGAGAATTTTGGTGCTTCTCAAGCCACTGAAGAGCTAAGATGGTGGGACTTGTCTTCAGTGAAATTCTTTCACTCAAAGAAAGATCTGATGGGGAGAGGTGCTTAGTAGCCACATTCAGGAGTGGCGAATTGAAAAGTCCTTCTTCAAACCAGTTGCTTTCATAGCCAAATACCCTAAAAGTTGCTCCTGCATGCAGATTCTAGTGGAATGTTCCAGAACTCTCCCTTGGGCTCTTGGCACACTTAACCACTCACACACAGCTCAGTGCTGAAATGTGAGCCAACTGTCAGGCCTCGGTTAGAGCCCAGCAGTGCAGGTGAGGAGACAAAAGACACATAACGATCCTGAGGTGGCCTGTGAGGTTTCCTACCGTGGCACAAAAGTGCCATTGCTTTGTTGCAAGGGAACATTAAAATGCCTGCACCACCGACTCTTTTCCACAGACATGCCCATTAACTGTGCACCGATCTCAGATGTGCACTAAACCATCCCTACAGCTGTGTCAAAGAGAAGCCCTGCTGCAGATCCCAGCCAGGTGCTTGGCAAATGCTTTTCGATAATTTGACTCCTCACACCTGCTGGAAGGGAAGAGACAATCAAACCAGGCTTGCAAGGGCAACAGTCAGCTCCAAGCAGGGGCAGAGCTGACTTCCGTTGTTCAGAATTCCTGTAGGTAGAGGTTGCGTAGAAACATACTGCATCTCCCTTCTTTTTCCCTCCCTGGTGGATCCCCCTTTTGAAATGTAATGCTTGATTGGTGATCTTTCTATATACGAGGGCTGCGTCTTGGTATTTCCCAGGCGTTGCAAGTATGCTCAGAAGCCGAGGGTCTTACAGTTGAGCCGTGGCAGCATCTTCTGCAGCTGGCATCTCCAACAAGGCGGCAGATTTCTTTTCCTCTGCATGCAGGTGGCACTTGTCACACACACAAATTCCTGTCGTCCTAGAGGGAAGGAAAACAACCCTCAATTCAAGCTTGGTTCACTTATTTATCTTTTTAGGATGAAAGAGGTAGAGAGAGGGTAGAATCAGGAGTAGATTGGAAACTAACTCCATGAAGCCAGGGAGAAAAACAGTTGGCAGTGTGGGCGCCATTAAGGGCAAAGGGCTATGTGGAGGAAAAGCTATGTGGCTCATGTTACAGGTGACTTTTTTTTTTTCCTTGCCTGCATCACCCTCTAAGGTGGTACTTTGGAAAACTTGGCCGCAAAGATGCTGAGAGACAGCTTCTGTCCTTTGGAAACCCAAGAGGTACCTTTCTTATCCGCGAGAGCGAAACCACCAAAGGTAAGCTAGGGAGGGGATCAAACCCGTGGGTTCTAATCTGAGGGCTGGTCTTTGGCATTGGAGGCCTTACCAGGGACAGCCCCGCAGGGCATGATGCAGTCCTGCAGACGGGAGGGTTGGGAGGCAAGGGATGGTGGGGGAAGAGATGGTTGAGGGGCAGGAGGCAGGGGACACAGATAATAGAGGAATAGACAGTAGCCACAAAAGAAATGGAAGTTTGCCCTCTAGAAGGATGCTCCTAGGCTCTGCTTGCCCCCTCTGCCCCCACCATGCCTTGCCTCCCAGCCCTCCACCATTCGTGCCTCCCAGGTAACCCATGGCAAGCTCACCTGGAGTCTGCTCTTCATCTTTCCTGGTGGGATTCAGTCTGTGCTGTCTTAGACAACATAAAACTGAACAGAAAGTTTTAGAAACATCATGAAACTTTTCCTTCCAAGAGCAAAGTGATACTATAGCTAACATCTTCTGATACTGGCAGGACAGCAAGAGCCTGTTGTCCTGTTACTGAGTGGAGATGACGGGTGGTGTCCTCCCCTCCCCCTCCGCGCGCACGTGTGTGTGTGTGTGTGTGTGTGTGTGTGTGTGTGTGTGTGTGTGTACGTACGTACGTACGTACATGAATGCATGTGTGTCTCTTTAAAAATTATAAATCAGAATAGCCAAATAAACGAGGCCTACGAAGCAGACTGGCACTCAGTGATGAGCAGCACTGCTCACACTTCCCGTGTTCCCCAGGTGCCTACTCACTTTCCATCCGTGACTGGGATGATATGAAAGGAGATCATGTCAAACATTATAAAATTCGCAAACTTGACAACGGTGGCTACTACATCACGACCCGGGCCCAGTTTGAAACACTGCAGCAGCTTGTACAGCATTACTCAGGTAACCTCAATTCTAACCACCCTCACCGTTTGGACATTGAAAAGAGTGGGTGGGTACAGAACTGGGAAGGGAAGGGGGGAGGGGGGATGTAGCAAATACTACATAAAAGTCACTAGGCGAAACTGTCCCTGTGCCCGCCCCTGACACACTTGAGTTGGTGGCCCTGTTCCTGTTCTACCGCAGATACTGCTACTTGCCTCTTGTTTTTTTCAGAAGTTCCCCTCCCCCCCCAAGTAGAAGGCAGTAGCTTAAATCTTGAAACTTGCATTTGTATTGTTATTTTCATAAGAAGAACCCTTGCAAGCTCTTTTCCTGTTGCCTTCCTCGCGACGTGCAGAACCGTGATGGGAAAGGAAGAAAGACGTTGTCCCTGGGCAGCTCACATGGGGCCCCTTGAGAACCTCACTGACACTGCACTGCAGTGGGGCTGCACTCTCATGGTCATTTATCCGCAGAAGTAAATCTGCATTTTTGTTTCCCAAGTGCTGCTTCATACACGGCCTTCCCCGTCCGCAGCCACGGTTCTCCATGGCTCTCTATTTCTACTGCCTCTGTTGTGTTGACCTCCTTTTTTTCTTTTTTGAGATGGGAGTCTCACCATCTAGGCCTTCTGGCCTCAAACTCACAGATCCACCTACCTCTGCCTCCTGATTGCTGAGACTTAAGGTGTGCACCACCACACCCAGCTATTGTGATGACTTTAAACAAAGACTAGATACTGTCTTCATGTCAAGTGATACCAATTTTTTGTTATTGTTGTCCTTGGCAATTTAACTATTGGATATATGTGTACTCATGTGCGTTTTATTTAAATCTGTCACTTTATGTGCAGTTGTTTGAACTTGTGACGCTTGCTTTCCTTGGCTAACAAGTGAGTCTTGCTATACCATGCATGTGTACATGACTGCTCTATTTTGTTTTGTTTTCCAGCTAAGGTCTCACTTGTAGCCCTAGGTATCCCAGCATTCTCTAGGGAACCCAAAGTGACCTTCTAGAGTTCCAGCAGTCCCCCTATGTCAGCCCCCTGAATGCTGGGGCTACGGATCACAGCAACCACACCCAGCTTTTTTACCTCACCATTGAAAAATATTTGTGCTATTCTTACCACACAGAAAGAATAGTAGTCTTTTAACAATAGCAGCAAGAATGCCCATGTATTGATTCTGGCTGCTGATGAACAATTGAAAAAATTAACAATAGCCCAAGTGGCCAGTGATTTGGGGCGTTAGCTCTCGCTCTGTGTGGATTCAAATGAAATATGGAGAGAAACGGAGCAGAAAAATCTCCGTGAGCTTCAGTGGTGTACACAAAACGCCTGTATGTTATAAGGGTTTTTCAAATGCTGAACTATATTTCATTACAGGCAAACATCAGCAGGGTCCCCAGGGTTTGCATCATTTGAAAATAGTGTGCTGGAAAGGGCGCCTTAATAACATCATAAAGCTGAGAGAGAGAGCGGATATGAAGAGCAATAGACGTTTTTTAATCTCAGAGGGAAAAAAAAATCCATCTTGAGTTAGATTTGTTTTTATATTGGCTTTTTCTCTCCCCTCTTTCTGTCTTGCACATAGAAGGCCTTTGAAATACTGACACATAAATGATTTCCTGCCTAAAACATCTCAGAACCAGATTCCACCAGTAAAAAAAAAAAGAGCTAACCAGTTTGTGCTTTGGATCTGAGGGACTTCCAGGGATGTGGGATGACTTTGCCCACAGCTCTGTGTGGCTTCCATCCTTCCCTGTTCACTCTGTGGGCATCTGGCCCATCTCCCCTGACTCTCAAAGGTATATTCTTTTCAAAAAGGAAGGTGGGGGGAGGGGAGACCAACGTCCCTGTAACCTGAACAATAGCTGCTGTTTCCCTAGCCGAATTTCTGTGAATGCTCTTAATTACCATTCTTTCTTTGAATCCAGACTCCTAAATTATACATAGGAAGCTGTTTAAAAGGTTGTATTTTTGTCTTTGTTTTTTGCTGGAAATCTGCAAAGAAGCCATGCAAGCACATGGGAAGGGTAGAATAGAGTCAGGAGGACAAAGCAGTCACTAAAGAAAGCGCCACATCCTATCCCCCTGCCAGGTGTACTCAGGGTCCTGCGGATAGCCCCTACACTACAGTCACACTTTAAATGTGTGTACCAGAGTCTCTCGATCCCTACACCACCTAGGTAGCATGTATGTACCTTTTGAAATGAGTAAGGGCATTTTCAGAGTTCGAGACAGTGAATACTAGTTCATTAAAGTAAAGTACACAGAAGCCAAAGCAGACTAGCCTGTGTTCATTGAGCATACCTGGGGTGGGGGTGGGCCCCGGAGTCCACATCTGAAATGTCCGCGTCCACCTCCAGCCAATGTGTTTGCTTGTGTTGTGTGGCGCTGACTGACGCCGCGCTTCCCACCTGTGCGCGTTGTCCTCACGTGTTCTGCTCTTCTCTCCCTCACCGCTGCCCTGCACCTTCAGAGAGAGCCGCAGGTCTCTGCTGCCGCCTAGTAGTTCCCTGTCACAAAGGGATGCCAAGGCTTACCGATCTGTCTGTCAAAACCAAAGATGTCTGGGAAATCCCTCGAGAATCCCTGCAGTTGATCAAGAGACTGGGAAATGGGCAGTTTGGGGAAGTATGGATGGGTATGCTAAGACTCAATTACTCTTTCTTTAGCGTCCCCGTTTGGGAAATCCCAAACATCAAAGATGGAAGGTGAAAATAAAGTGTTAGGTTTTTTGTTTGCTTGTTTGTTTTGTTTTGTTTTATGACTAGGAAAACAGACAAGTCCGAATTACTCAATTTTTATCTTTTAAAATTTGAAATTTCTTGAAAAGAGCTAGAAATGAGTGAGAGCGGCCAATGGCTCTGGCTCCAACCTTTCCTTGTCAGCTGCAGATAATTGCCAAGTGTTGCCCTCAGGGCAGGTCACCTTCCATCTTTCCTAGTGCATGCATGATTATGGATTGTAAGGACTGTTTTCTTTATTAATTCCCTCTCCTGTAGAGAAAGCTGATGGTTTGTGTTTTAACTTAACTGTGGTTTCATCAAGTTGTGCCCCACAAACTTCCGGATTGGCTAAAGATGCTTGGGAAGTTGCACGTGACTCGTTGTTTCTGGAGAAGAAGCTGGGGCAAGGGTGTTTCGCTGAAGTGTGGCTTGGTAAGGCAGAGGGCACATCCCGGCTTGGCTGCGTCTCGAAGCCCATGAAAAGGACAGTTTTGAACAGAAATGCATGTTGTTGCCATCGGGACAAAAGCCCTTACTTAGCCTGTGTAACTAGGCGGGCTTGAGCCTTCCAGGTTTGCAGAACCCGGTGGCACCTTGCTGTGTTCATCTGTCCTGTTTCGTGTGGCTCTTTAAGCACCCGCACAACAGGAAGCCAGCCCGCGCACACGCACGCACGGAGTGTGGTGCTTCCTGTGAGATGGGACGGTAAGAGGCTGTGTGAGGGCTGCTGTGGGCAAGCTCTCGGTCCTCCTGCGCACCGAGCTTGGGTCTCAGCCCTGGCTGGATGGTAAAGCATCAATACGGGCCCTGTTCAACCCCTGAGCCCCATCTGTAAAATTGATGTAGCAGCTGTTTTGAGGGTTCTATCAGACGTGTTTAAAATCCATTGAAGATCTCAGATCCGCACACACATTTCCTCATTTGGTTATTAATAATGCCAGCTGTGCTAGGCCCTTGAAGTAACCCCCTGGGTCAGTTGCAACTTTGCTTACTGACAATGCATACATAAACTTAGACCCTTTCCAAAAATGTCTGTCCACAAAAGGATAACAAAGTGTATTGGAGTCACCCTTCCTTAGAGTCTAAAAGGATATAAACAGGTGATGTGATCTTTAGGCATGATCCTCATTAGCAGGGTTAATGTAATTAAAATGCTTGAAGCACAGAAGGTAGTAGGTACTATGTAGACACACAGATAGATGTATTGGAAGAACATAGACATCCTTGCATATATATATATTAGCTATTATCCTTTATGCATTAAAGTAGGGAAGGCACATAAACGTGCCCATCCATGCCTACCCTTTATCTCAAGTATTACAAAATCCACTTATAAGACTTTTTTCTCTTTATCCACCTGGCTTATCATTGAAGTTGTCAACCTAAACCTAAGGAATTTAATCAGATCACACAATCAGGAAGAATCGGACTCTAAGAAATTTGATCTTCAAATTTTTGTAACTGTCAACCTTAGATCATTACACAGAGCACCAAGCATTTCCCATGGGACACAGGAGTTGGGCTAGAAGCCCAGGCAGTTCGCCAAGCTGTGAGAGAGGTCGCTCACACTGTGATAAAATTGGAAAATGTTAACAGTTAAATCACCCAGGCCACTTAAAAATTGTCAGCGTTCTGATTTACCCTGAGTGGCGGATGTTTTCTGAGATAAATGAACTCTTTAAGCCGCCATTTCTTTCCCCACCCCCGGCCCCAGTAGAATGTACATTGTAATTGTATGTTTTAACAGAATACTCAACCCTCTTCAAGACACAGACTCCTTAGATCTGGAAGTCATAGATGAAACCTGAGTAAATCTTGGTTTGAACCTCTATTCTCTTTCAAATTGTAAGCAATATAATCTCAATTCACAGATTTTTATTTTCCCTTTATAAAATTATCCTTCAAAACTCTTGGCCTAGAAATGGAAGTAGCCCAAATTTTGACTTTTAATTGACAGCCAAATGAGGATGAAAAGCTAGTTCATGCCTGTATTTTACAGAATGGCTATAAGCCAGCCCTCACCTTGGAGTCAGCCAGGCTTTGGAAGAAGTATTTAAACATAGCACGTCTAAATACTTCTCCTCTTTCCTCCATGCTGTTTGAGTGCCCAGCCTGCCTGATAGAAGCTGCTGTTCTTGTGGCTGACTCAAGGGAAGGCTAAGGAATTTTCCTGACCTGGGGAAGTACAGGCAAGCAGACCCCCTTGCCCGTGCTTGTGGGTGCACTTAGCTTGCCTTCTAAAGGACTCTGTCAAGTATTGCATCCAGTGCAGACAGTTGAAGGCCCATTCCAGGCATCCTCCATGTGTGGCTACCTGTTTATAGGGCTACACCCTCTAAAATGGAATTTAATCTAATTTCTTCCATGCTTTCCCAGTTACCTAAGGGACAGCTAATAGATACCTAGGCCAGTTCTAAATCCTAGCCTTTCATCGCTTAAGTAAGAGCCTTTTGGTATAAATTCACAGTTATATGTATGAGCATAAAAAGAGTGACATATATCAAGTGGGAAAAGTTAGTGAATTATTAAATAGCTATAAGTAAACTCATTTTTCCTGTTGAAATACTTGACGGAGTCCTTGCAATTAATTGTCTTTGCTTGTAAGAACCATTTTAAGTTTTTTTTTTTTTTTAACTTAAAGTCTGATTTTATGCACAAAGTTGTTGGTCAAAAGAGTGTCTCCGGGCTGACTTAATATTGTGGGGTGTTTGTAGGCACCTGGAATGGAAACACAAAAGTAGCCATAAAGACTCTGAAGCCAGGCACAATGTCGCCGGAGTCGTTCCTGGAAGAAGCACAGATCATGAAGAAGCTGAAACATGACAAGCTGGTGCAGCTCTACGCGGTCGTGTCTGAGGAGCCCATCTACATTGTCACGGAGTACATGAACAAAGGTCGGGTGGCCCTCCCCTTCCCCCTCCCTTCCCCCTCCCCTTCCCCCCTCCCCTCCCCCTCCTCTCCACCCCTTCCCCTTCTCTCCCCCCTCCTCCCCACCCCCTCTCCCTCACAGAGCCCCAAGGGGGGTCAGAGAGAGAGAAACAGAGCTGCCTGCTCGCTTTCATCCCGCAGTTCGGGAAGCGTCCACTGTGCTCACTCAGGATAACACTTAGAAAAGAGAGAACACTGAGTTTGCCCCCACCCCCGGTTCTTGAGAAAGGCGGTGCCTTTGCATGTCACACATCAGGAATGCTGCTCGGCATGGTTAAAACAGCCTTCTTACAGCGGAGCTAATGTAGAAGGCCATAAGATCTGCTGCCATTTTGAATCAGTGCAGTCTGTTAAAGTTCCTCCTTCAGCACTAAGTAATCAACAGCAGACAGTTTCTGGCTGAGTTCGGTCCTCTTCTCAACATCCTTTGCCCCAGCTTTCTCCTTAAATGTCAGGTGAAGAAATGACATGCAATCATCCCCCCTCCACGCTCCTGTGCGCATGCATGTATTGGTGCACACGTGTGCATGTGTACACCATTATAATCAAACCAGCGTTGTTGGGGATGAAGCCAGAGATCACTGTGTTTTGGAAAAATAAATGAGCCAAACAAGAAACAGCCTTAAAAGGCGCTGCGCACATCAGAAGACAGCAGTGTAATTTTTCTTCTCTATGTACTCTCTTTTAAAAATATAATTGGAATTTTTTCCTGGCAGATTGTTTGCCCTTTGGATCCAGGGTTATTTTGTAAATAACTTTATGATTAAAGCATTAAAAAAAAAAAAAAAAAACTGATGGCCATCGTGTGCCCCCAGCTCCTGCAAATGATTATCTCCGCCTTGGTTCAGTTCTGAGCCTACTCACGCAGCCTTAGAAGCGTGGCTCTGAAGCCCTGGCTGTTCTGCTCGGATGCCTGAGTCAGAGGCGGGGCTGGCTGTGATCTAATTAGGAATCAACCCGCCCCACCCATGCTCCCCAGATACTTAAAATCTGAAAATAAGTCAATGATTCTGAAACTCTTTTGGACCAGAGTCACCTCGAGGTCCATCTGAGGCCCCGCATGGTGGCACATATGCCTGTAATTCCAGCACTTGGGAGAGAGAAGCAATCAGATTGCTGTGAGTTCAAGGCCAGCCAAGGCTACATAGAGAAACCCTGTCTCACAAACAAACAGGAAACCCACAGGCATCTGGGTCTAACTCCAGAGTTTATGGTGAATATGCATTTCCAGCGAATGCTACTGTTGCTGCCAGTGGAAACTGTACAGCCTCAGACTGCTCACCTGAGCTGTCTTTCTCCAGGTTCACTTTCTGGTTCGCTTTCTGACACTCCAACTTGTGACATAAAAAGGAGGTGAAGTTCATTTCTTCTAGTTGCCTTTAGAAACAAAAGAAATGCTGTTTATTTTCTGAAGCTAAAACTTGCTTCTTAGAACATGGGGTTTGTTTCTGTTTTTTATACAAAGCTTCCTTTTTCCTTTGATGACACTGTCCCATTCTCTACCTGTTAACTTACAATGAGGAAATCAAATAGAGCCACTATTGGGAATTTTTGCCTTTCTGAGTAAACTAAAATTGTTCTATGTCTCATTTATAGGAAGTTTGCTTGATTTCTTAAAAGACGGTGAAGGAAGAGCTCTGAAACTGCCAAATCTTGTGGACATGGCGGCACAGGTAGGCCACGGGGTGCCTTGCCTCAGACCGTGGCAGTTTGCGGCATGGACACACGAGGGGTCCTGCTGTAACCGCTGTGCCCCCTTCCCTGGCTTTCCACAGGTGGCTGCGGGAATGGCTTACATCGAGCGCATGAACTACATCCACAGAGACCTGCGTTCGGCAAACATCCTAGTGGGAAATGGACTAATTTGCAAGATTGCTGACTTTGGATTGGCGCGCTTGATCGAGGACAATGAATACACGGCCAGACAAGGTGGGCGCTTCCGGGACAGTGGCCCCTGATTGTATCACTACACTGCTCAGACGTCCCCCTCCTCCTCCCCCTGACTCCCTCCTGCTGCCCTACCCACACCCACCCACACCTCCACCCCCGCTGATCTGGATGGCTCTTAGGTGGAAGACTAGTGGCCCCCACAGACAGGAACCTCACTGGTTTGCTGAGTGGTCCACTCCCGTGGTCTGCCTACCTTTCTGCCAGTGTCTAGGCCCACAGTGTTCTGCTTTTGGAAAAAGAAGGCTGTGGGGAGCCAAGTTATAGCTCATTGCCAGTCCATCATGTACCAGCAGAAATCAGATGTCCCTCCAAGGAGAGACTGTAATAACAGTCTTTTACAGAGGAACAGGCGGGGTTTTGGAAAACTGAGAGCACAGTACATGGCCTCAGAGCTAACATCAGAGGAGCCAGGGCTCAGATCGCCGCAGGAGCGGCTCAGTGAGGGCACCTCGGAGAGAACCTACTGAGGGACATGGAGGCTAGCGGTGACCTCACTGCAGCTGCCTTCCAGGGCCCCAAGCAGGCCCAGCCTGAGACTGAGCTTTCCATGAAGCCTCTTGGCTTCAGAGCAAAGCAGTGAAGGGGAAAGGCATGGTCTGGAGGGGCTGGCTGGTGGCAGTCCCTTGAAACGCCATGTTTCCTTCCCAGTCTGCCTCCACCCACCCACCTCCTGCAAAAGTTCATAGACAGCGATCTTATGTAAAACATAGACCAAAGCAGAAGCCAACCCACTGCAGCGACTGCCAGTAGAGCACCAGGTGCCAGGAAAGAGCTCCCGAGGCATCTTCTGCCTTCCTGGCTGTTCACATGGCAGTGTCCAGGTGTGGAGCTAAGTGAGGGACTCACAACTGTGGAGGCTTCTGTGTTGGTGTTCACACCCAGAACTCAGGCAGAGAATAAGTTTCATTGGTGATATTAACCAAAGGCTGGCCACCCTGAGCCCAGCTGAGCAGAAACTGGGATATACCACAGGATACTGCTTTCTACAATTTTATAGTAAATAATAGCCATTTCACTTGTTTCTAGAATCTTCTTTTCCTAGTTCTTTCTTTTTAACTTTTTATTTCATGCCACTCTTCCCTCCTTTTATTTGACTTGGAATGGAAGTGCAGTGGGTAATGACAGAAAATGTTAAACTAAGACCATGCCTGGTTACAGACACTGTCCAAATGCTGGATTGTATGTTGGGCAAACAGCTCCGCTATTTGAATTCTTCCAACATATGGTATTTCTTGTCCTGGAGCCTTATGCCCACACAGCAAGCCTCCTTGTGGGATCTTGGGGGAGGGGGCTCATGTACGCACCCACACACCCACAGTTAGGAGGCACAGAAGTCGGCTATATCTCAAAGCACAGAGGAATACAGACATGGTTTTGGGCACGGGGTATGCCAAGAGAATCTGAGGGGATGTGAGTAGAGTCCCGGCCCTCAGGGAAGGCGTGTGAAGGCTGATAACCTGATATTTAACTTAGCAAATGGCTCCAATGAAGTGCAGAAGCTTCCTTCTGTGTGTAAGAATATCTCAGTGGCAGAAGGAGCAATGCAAGGCTGTTTTCTCACTACTAACCTGACTTTGTACTCCACAGAGTACGACCTTTCTCCATCCATAAATGAGAAGGTGTCAGGGCCAGGAGTCAGCAGATGTTAGCAGAGGCACTATGGAATGGCCTGGGTGTATAATTCATGCATCCTTCATCAAGGGCCTAAAGACTGTGGCCTTAGGTGACTGGCACCTCTCATGTCAGCTTCTGCACTGGGGCCTGTCCAAGACCCTCTCAACCTGGCCATGCAGCCTTCCTTCCCTCTTCCCATCACGACTGCCTCCCCACCCTGCCTCCCCCGTCACATCAGACCACTGTCTGTACCCCTTCCCAAGGGCGAGCCTCAATCCTTTGTTCGACATTTCCTTGACTTAGTTTTCAAACAGGAGGCGCCGTCCTTCCCTCTTCTCTGCTGTGCTCGGATGCATACCAAACAGTGGGAAGGGGTACATAGCCTGAGTCAGATGAGGTGCAGTGCCGAAGGCAGTACAGTTAGTCTAGAACAAGGAAAGGCCAGCACATGTGTGGCCCTGGACCTGACTGGCCTGCAGGGGGCAGGAAAGAGACTCGGGGTTAGCAGTGTCAGTCATACAAATCCCGAAGCTCACAAGTGGAAGACCAGGATTTAAAAACAGTACAGCCCGCCTGCTCAGGCTTGCTCTTGACCTGTGCCCACTGTCTCTCACCAAAATAGTGTAAGACCAGAGAGAATTACTCATAATTCTCATTTCCTTTTTATTTTACGGGGAAAGCCTCAAGGGGCAACCTCTCAAACTCACACGTGTCAGGGGACCAGAGAAACTCTCATTTGCCAGCCTTGGATAGCCCAGCTGTTCCACCAGTCTCTCCACTGGGTCTGTCCCGCCCCAGACTTTCCACTGCACAGAAAGGTCCGGCATGTATTTGCCAGTGCATTCTGCAGATGGCATGTATGCTGCATGCCGACGTTCCTGCCGGGGATTAATAAGCTCCTCTAGACAGCTGGTCCATGTGCCTAATAATATTTGCAAGTCGGGTTTTATGTCACCCGCAGGCCACAGCCGTGCCGCATCTTGATTATGGGAGTGCAGGCAGTGTTCTGAAACGTGTGCCAAATGCAGCTATTTTGAGACTGTGAATGACAATTGTTTGCAAAACAGTTGTGAGTTTCCCATCTTGGTGCTCTGAAATGTCTGTCACCACACACACACACGCACATATACTGGACAACAAGGTATGACAGCACAAGGCACAAGCACCACTGCCGTGTGCATTGCTACATGTCTTTCCTGTGTCATTGCCTCTTATAAGCCCTACACTTACCCCCTCCCTAGCCCCGCTTGTATACAAAAGCTTTATATCAAAGAGAAGCTCAGGACCAGGCCCGGCACCAGTGAAAGGGATCCTCCACCTGACAGCATTGTAGAAGCAGCTAGAATCATTGGGGATTCGTCATAACGTCATAATTACCTGGACACCTCACACTTAGACCCAGTTCCTGTTAGTCTTACACTCCACACTAAGTTCTGCCCATCCGGAGTCACTTAGAGAATCCATATTGGGTGTTTGAATGCTTTGTTTATAGAAGGAACTTGGCTAAAAGACATGATGACACCCAAGCCAAAGTGAAGGCTCACACAGTGTAGTCTCAGCTACCCTGGGGGCTGCGGAGGGAAGGTCTCTTCAGCCCTGAAGCTTGAGACTGGCCTAGGCCAAATAGCAAGACTCCCCCTCAAAAGAAGAGAGGATGGAGAGGGGAAAGGTGGAGGAGACCTAAGGGCACATAAGGGCAGCAGCCAGCATGGGGGGCGGGGGGGGACACAAGTACCTCAGAGTAAGGCAGCAAAGCCCAGCGATACCGTGTGCTGACCTGGCGCCCTGGACAAGCTGTCTGATCTTCCATGGGCAGGTTACTTCCTTTTTAAGTGATGATGCAACTTACCTGCTTTGTGCATTTCCGCAATTCCTGGAGAGCACTCGGATGTCTAACCCCGCCCAGCTTGTGGGAACTGCTCAGTGTTACTTGGTGCTGTTCTTGTTCTTGGGTAGGCTGCACTGGAAAGACCCAGTTTCCATGCATGAACAAAGAGAGCCAAAGACCCTTCCCAGGAGGCAGTGGTGGGTTCTGGGTAGGGTGGAGCTGGCAGCGAAGAGAACAAGTAAGAGGTCTTAACTTCAGGGAGAGAGTGAGTGTGAGTTGGGATCTGTTGCATCTGAGGTGTCCATGCTGGTGCGTCTAAGCCCAGAGAGGCCAGTGGGGTATCGCACCTGATCCACTGCCACAGCGCCGTCTTCTAATTCATCACTCCCCTCTGTGTCACCGACAGCCACCTCCCTGTCCCAGGATGCTTCCAGAAGTCACCGTAGTCCCCACCTGGGTCCAGGGCGGTGAGGTGCTGCTGCCGCCTTGCACCACACTGCTTTTCTGTCTATCACAGCCCCTGGGCCATTTTTTCCTTCTTACAGAAAATAGGAAGTGGTGGGAAAGCTCTCCACAGACTTGGTCTCTCTTTCTAAGTCCTCAAGCAGCCGAGGGCTGGCTAATGCTGGCTTGAACCTGGCATGCTCGGGTAGACCTGGCTATGTTTAACAGTGACTTGCCCTTGTGGACGCTTGATTTCTTTTCTCTTAATTTACATTCATCCAGCAAGCTAGACAAATCTGGTGTGCAACTGAGTACATATTGACATGGGTATGTAGCCTTGGAGCCACCCCACAGGGGAAGGCAGACCTGTGAAGACCATTGCATTCCCACCCTAGGCAGCTCTATTCTCTATCGCTGCAGTTCCCTCAGCCTGTAAGCGAGGCCGGTGAGCGTTGGTCCGCAGATTCCTTCTTTCAGTAGCCCACCACCTCCAGGAGAGGCATCACCTAGCCACGACACACTCTTTGGTCTGCCTCCTTGCTCCCTGGGACAGTTCTTAGCTCCTTACAGCAGGAGCTAATATTCCTCCGACACACGCACCAGCTGAGCCATCACTGCCTGATTCCACCTGGGGCTCTCGTGAAGGAAGCTGCTGGGTGGGAGACACACACCCTCCTATCTCTGGGGTATTTACCCTGTCAGGTGGGCTGGTCATGGCGCAGGCCTAGACAGGCAGTGGCAGTTACTGCCTCACTGACTGGTGACACTGATTTGAAAGGTGAATCCAGCTACATCACTTAACCCAGCAGCCCAGGGTTAAGCCACCTCTGTCTCCGACAAGCAGGGTGACCTCCAGCAGACCAGCTCCCTTCTTGAGCCTCGTTTTTTGCCCTCTGCAGAGTAGATAGTAACAGCAACGGCCTTGCCTGAGCAGTATGGGAGTTAAGGAGGCGGTCTGTACAAATTCTCTGAGGGTAGCAAAATAGAAGGAATTATTTTTGTTAGCGTTTGTGATATGTTCTCCACAGAAAGGGTTTTTATTATATTAAAAACACTAGAGAAAAACTGTTAGTAACCAACAGAAGAAAGGAGCTTGTAAAGCCATATGTACACATGCACAGACAGCTAGGTGGATGATAGGTAGGTAGGTAGATGGATACATAGATAGGTGACGGGTGGATGGATAATGTATGGGCACACATGTAATCATTTATAGCGTAGACCAGTCTATTTTATCTGGGCAGTCAGCATTCTGTCTCTGTCCACATGTCCCACAGGACCCTCTGTCCTGAACTCAGCTGGGACTCAACTTACCTTTGCCATTCCATTGTCTTCGGTAGACCTTCATCTCCCCCCCCCCCTCCTATTATGAACTATTCATGGATAGTTGTGGCGGTGCACGCCTTTAATCCCAGTACCAGGAAGACAGAGGCAGGCAGATCTCTGTGAGTTCAAGGCGAGCCTGATCTACCTAGTGAGTTCCAGCACAGCTGGGGCTATGTAAAGAGACTGCCTCAAAACCAAACAAAGGAGGAGGAGGAGGAGAAAAGGAAAGAACCATCCATGGACCCAAGCTGCACGCCTTTGTTTTGTGTTTATGTTTCTATGAAGTTAATCGTGTCTGACGTCAGAAGCTGAGCAGCTTCACACATCAGCAGTGTGCACATGGGTAATCGTATGGACCCTGAGTAGCAGTTCTCCTGGACATCAGTAAAACAGGTCCTGCTGGTCCTCTATGGGGACGCTGGCCTAAAGACTGGACCACAGCCCTCATGAGTACAGAGCACATACTAAGCATCGCTGTTCGTGAACAGCAGTGAAAATAGCAGTGGTTCTGCCCTTCCCCTCACTCTCCTCAGGCATACCTTTCTGCTCTCTGAGCAGTATGCACAGGCTTCCCAGAAATCCACTATTGTAATTGCTGCAAGGACACACACACACACACACACACACACACACACACACACACACACACGCATGCACACACATGCTCGCACGCACACCGCCAAGGTTGTTTGCTCTGTAGGTGTTTGCTGCCCGCTGTGAGTCTGCCTCTGGGGAAACTCAGGAGCTGCCAAGCTAGATAGGCCTCTGTGCTCAGATGCCTCCTCCTCTGTGACCCACTTCTCAGGTGGCTTTGGGCACTAGAGAAGAGAGGAGCTCTTTGCCATCATTATTTCTCACTCTTCCCCATAATACCATTCTTTCCCCAGACCCCTTTCCTCCTTTTTCGATTCCCTGCTTCATTCCAAAAGATGGCAAGGCCTTTAAACTGGCTATGAGCATGTTCTGTGAAGTCGCTATCTTAGTGTGAATCCTGGCATTACTGCTCATCTGCTCAGAAACCTTGGATAAGTTAACCTTTGAGCCTGCCTCAAACAGGTAGGGCTGTCACACGGTCTGGGAATAGACACGAAGCGATTACCACAAAGCACTTGCTGCAGTTGGCAGTAGCATTAACAACAGTAGTTTTACACTTGACCCTCTAGGTGCACACCCACCCACAGGTGGTACACATAACCCATGCTGCACCGGGCCTTCATGCTGCCTCCTGCCAGGGATTGTGTCCCATTGACTCATGAAAAAGAGCAAGGACATGGAGTTTCTCTGTGGGTTTGGTTGGTCAGTGGACTTGTTCGAAAAGTAGTAGCCAGATGCTCTCCCAGGAAGCAAATGTCAAGACGGGGAAATCTTTGCATCTTTAGAATATATGAACAAAACAGGGCCATTCCAAACTTTGGGTATTAAGTAGGAGAAGAAAAATGTGTCTGTTCAGATACTCCCAGTATTGAGCATTTAAATTGAATAGATTATTGTCTGGAGTAAAATTCACATATAAATTATACTACAAAGAATTCATACTTGTTACAGTTTTCGTGTTCATTATTTCACGTTAAAAATTGTTACTGCATAAATTAACACATTCTTTCTTGGAGAACATATTTTAGAAAGATTTGTTACTTTAATAACTCTTTGTGTATTAGAAATCCCAGATGCCTATGCTAATTAAATATAATCAGATTTTGGATTCAAAAAAGCACACTAGCCATTTAGCACAAACAAGCAGGCAGCTAGGTTGACAAACAGAATCAGGAAGGACTGGGCCCCTGGTTCTTTTAGATTGCCAGTTTCACGGCGCCGAACTGTGAATTCCTCTGTACCTCTCCTTCCTTTGTTACGATGGCTGGGGATTATTAGACTCCGTGGGCCACGCTGCAGCTCAAGGATTCCTGCAGAATTATTAATCAGCTGCCTCAGAGGGCCCTGTAATCCAGTGGCAGATCAAGGCTGCGATGCCCTCCCTCTGTCAACAGCAGCATCTCCCTTCCCACAGTGTGTCCTGTGACCTGAACAGCAAATGTCAGCGGAGAAAGAGGGTGGGGAAGGATGGAGCGCTCTTAATTGTTGAATTCAATCTAATTTTTTTCCCTGCTGAAGCAGCGAGCCATTTTTTAACAAAAGGCAAACCGCCTCCTGACGCAAGCAAGCTATTGTTTCTGAGTGCTAAGCAGGGGACTCTCTTCCCCCGCCCCCCTACCCCCCCCCCCCCCCCCCCCTCCCCCCGGGCAGAGCCTTGAAAGGGTGCAGTGAGAGGACCAGGCCACCCCCAGGCCCACTCGGGGATCTGCCAGAGGCCACGTGGTGATCCCAGTGAGCCAAACTGAGCCAGGCTACCTCCCTGAACCTTTCTGGGCACACCTCAGTTACCAGGCAGAAGTCACCCACTGGCGTTCTTGGGAGGGACCGCTTTGTTTATCTGTTGAAACTTCAGCCCAGATTAGTAGTCAGGGGAGCAGGACAGATGCTGGAAAGTCCAGATGAGCTGTTGGGAGCACCATCCCCTCCTGGCAGGGATGTGTCCAAAGCCAGATGAGAGGGGTCTTTACATCACTCATCTCTCCCCAGTTGCTTTTGAGATTCAAAGTGCTTGCAGGGTGGAGGGGGGCTGATTTCTGCCACTTAGATCCTCAGACTGACGGTTCTCTGAGTTGGCCCAGGGAATCCAGATGGGCCAGATGCCAGCTCTGGTCACCAGAGCCGGCTCTCTGAGCACCTTCCTCTATCTGCCCAGGCCGCTGGTAGTCCTGCTTTGTGCTCACGAGGCCATCTCCATCTCCTTTGTGCTGTTTGGGCAGAGCTGGCTAGCAGTCGTCTGTGAACGGTCAGGAGCAAGTCCTTGGTCTGCACAGCCCACATTTCTTGGTAGTCATGAGTAAGGAAGCAGATGGTCACCCTCTGTGATTTTAAAGTGTGTAAATAGGAACTGCAGACTGCCACCAAACATCAGAAACGTCTTTCGGCTTCCTCACTGTGCTCTGCTGGCTGGCTGGCAGAAGGAACCTGCATTTGCATCGTCAGGATAACCAAGGACAGGCAGTACACTTGTAAACTGCCTGCAGCTACGAGCCGCCTTCTCCTAACCAAAGGAGGGTGCCTGGCCCAGCATACTGGTCTCCCCAGGGTCTCCAAAGCATAGACACTGTGCCAAAGGGAAAGCAAGGTACAGTTTTAAAAAGCAGCCTGAAGTTGTGCGTGTCATGTGTGCCCCACCCTGTATCCGCACACCAGTGCTGTCCACACTGCCAGGCACAATGGCCCAGACCCCTCTGAGGATGGTTAAATCTCTGCTGGGCTCCGTTCTTAACCCAGTGATAAGCCTGCCAGCACCCCTCTCTATACATGGCCACTGGTGTCCAGCTCCCGTGGGAGCTTCTGTACCCTTTCAGCTTGAACACTTCTTCCATGGATTCATCCCAACCAGACCTTGGATCTGTGCCTGGTCAGTCAGCCCACAGTTTTGCAGTATGTTCAGGCCCAGCTTCTGGCCCCTGGACTCCCAATGTCCCTGAGGAGACAGCATTCTTCCTTAATCCATGTCACATTCTTTGTCCTATCCCTACCCACTGGCAAGCTAAAGTTTCAAATGGAATATTACCCCAATCCATTGTGCCACTGGATGGACCCGAAGTGGCCATTTAGCAGAATATGTTAACCAGGGGTAACTGGAAACACTCCGTTTATTACTTCAGAAGAGTTTGGGGAATTTGAACGTCATCCCTTGGCCTATTAGGAGAATTAGGAGTTTTCCTCTGCCAAGTTTCACTGGGCTTGAAACTATTACTGCGTTTAAATCACCACCACGTTCCAGGTCAGGTCAGCTTTGCTTCACTTGCTAACACAGGATATCCTATCCTAGACTCCTTGCTCTCTACCGTGTAGTCAGCTTCCTGTTACAGGCAACGTGTGTGATGTCTCTAATTCTCTAGGGTGACCTTACAGCCCCATTACTGCACGTTATCTAATACTGCATATAATAATTCACAGGGTTTGTGGCTTCAGAGTTAGAGAGAGTTAGAGAGGCTCCTTGGGTGGTTCTTAGGTCTAAAAGATCAGGATCTCTTGTTGAAGCTGATGCACTTCCTTCTTGGAAATGCTGTCAGGACGAAGGCCGTGCTCTGTGGAGTCCGTCTGGCATTCTTTGCTCTGCGCTGGCTTTACTGCCTCCGCTCTCCTGGATCTTTAACTGGAGGAGAAACACTCCCTGAGGCAATGCAGTGGGATCGGCACCAGAAAATGGATGACCTAACAGTCCAGGGCTCCCTGAAGAGCTAGTGATGTGTGATTGTAGCTGGCCTTCGCTACTTCATAGGTTCTTTTTTTCCTACCGTTTATCCCACTCCCACCTCTACCCCACCCCACCCCACCCCACCCCCATTTCACCTCCTATCACTAGATAGAAGAGAAAGGATAGAGGGGAGAGAAAAATCCCCAAATTCTAATTTCTTTCCTTTTGTTTTTTCTTTAAGCACTAACAAACTGCGACCAGCACCCCCATCCCCACCCCACCCCCAGTCCCCACTCCTGACCAACCACCAACCCGCCTCTCAGGGCTCTAGCATTTATATACCCTCTGAAAAGTTCCCAGAATTCCAAACGTCACACACTCCCAGGAACTATCTGTAGCTGGCAAAACCACACTAGATAGAGCATGAGGCAAATCATCGTCAACTGCTGCCAGAGCAGCCCCATATCCACACCTGGGATTAAAACGAAAACATAGTCTTACAATTTCTGTGTTTTTAAAGAAACCAAAATTCCAAAATAGTCACTGCATGTGCTGGCCCCGTCAGGCTCGTGTTGGCCCCTGCCCCGTGGTGGTCCTTCTGTCTCAGGGACAGCCGTGGGGCGTACTGCATCCCTGCAGCTGTCCTTCCCTGGCCACTTCCTTGTTCCCTGCATCTCCTGAGCCATCCTCTTCAAGCCAGTGCCACGTTTTAGCTCTCTGTGGCTTCAGCCTAGGAGCTGTGTTTGTCCTGTTTTACAAAACTCCTACAGGAGGTACCCTACTCCACATGACCCCAGAGTGCCTCACACTGCTTGGGGACTCAGTGGACACTCGGTGGTTGATGAGTGAGTGTTGGGGATCCTCTTCATTTTAACGCTTTTGACACTTCTAGGGTGAGTGGTGGTGCCGAGGGCCTTTGTCAGTGCAACTCAGTGCCTTGCACATCCAATCTAAGCACAGTTGTAACTGCATTTCCTTAGCTCTCGGCCTGTTCCCAGGAATCAGACACTCTGCTGAGTCCTTTCTACCTCCTGCCATCCCAAGTTACAGACAGAACACTGACACTTGGGCTTTCAAACCCGACCTGAGAGCCCAGGTCTGCCTAACACTGAAGCTTCTTCCTTTCATTTTTCTAAACTTCCGTAAAATTCATTCTTTCACACACACAGACACACATACGGACAGATACACACACATAGACACACAGACAGACACACACACTGCAGTGTCTAAGCACTAAGTTTTCTTTTCTTCTAAATCCCATTTCCGTCCTTTAGAGTTCTTCAACATGTTGTTCTCTCATTTGAAGAACAGAAATGTTGTTTGCACCCATAACTCATGTGTCAGACATGTAGCACACTTACCAAGTGCCCATTATCTATTCTGTGTTGGTAGGGGCTCGGATTGCCTGGCACAGGTTGTTGCTTCTGTTCAGGCTCATCCCCCAGAGACTTTGGGAGAGGGGAAGGCTAGGCAAGTGGAGGGAGAGATGGCATTTCAAGTAAGCTAATACGGCGGGAGGAAGTAGAATCGTGCCAGGTGTGCGGTACCTGCTGCAGGAGCCAAAGGCAAACTAAACTAGATTAACTGTATGTTTGCAGTAGGAAGGACCAGAGTTGAATGGATATGTGGGTCCCTGGAAACCAGGTGGCGGGTTTGATTTCATTCTGTTGGGACCCACAGTAAGCTGCAGTTTAAAAGGATTAACTGGAGGGGTTGGGTACCGAGGCAGGAGGACACAGCCGAATCCATGACCGGAATCTGGCTTCTGCAGTGAGCTTAAGCGGGAAACGGTGGCTTTGAGACATGTGCCGAGCAGAAGCAAGGTGCTGGATTAAAAGCAAAGCCGTGGATTCCATCTAGACATCGCCTGGGGGAGCAGAGTCCCGGCTTCTGAAACCTGGCAATGTGGGAATCATTGGATGGTGGGTAGGAGAAAACAAAAACTGAGGGGGATTTTGTTTGTATCTTAGAATTGAAAAGTAAGAATTTATTTATAACCCAGTCATTTGGTGAAATTTTTCTGCCTTCTACAGGAGTCACTTATAATCTTAAAAATAGAAAAATGATACAGTGAACAATAAATTCAGCTTACAGTTATTATATTTTAGGTAAAGCCAAGAGACCCTAGAAGCCTTGTCTCATAGATATTTGGAAATAAAGAACCAAGAATTCAAATGAGAAACATCTGAATGTGCCCATCCCCCTCCCACAGGCAGCAGGCAAAGTTAGTGAGGAGGGGACACATTTCCAAAGGGATAGTGGAGAGAGAAGAGGCCTGAACACTGAGGCCTCTGTGGCACTGGCCATTAGAGCAAGAAAGAAGAAGAGTGGACCTTGGGGACAGAAGACAGACGGACAGACGGGAAGGAGGTCATGTTTGCTGCTGTGAATTGAGTCCAGTGCTAGTACTGTTGGGGGAAATCCAGACATGCTTACAGTGGGAAGGAAGGAGAGAGCCAGCCAGCTCTGCAGTGGTGCCGTGGGGACGGGGGGAGGAGGGTTGTCCTTAACAGTTCTTACGGACAAACTTGGGTAATGGAGTAAAACCCTCCCCTCCTTTTTCTCTGGCGTGATGCATAGGTGCTTATGAGCCCTGCTTCATAAGAAGAGAGCCAGCACGCATTGAGTTGGGAGTGATGCCTACAATTCTCACTTCCTGGTCTTTCTGCCACTGATGCCACTGCCCATGCCAGCAGCATCCCAGGAACTGCCCCCTGATCTTCTCGAAGCAGAACTGGGTCTCCCTCTACATCTCTCAGACCCAAAGGTGGCGGGGGGGGGGGGGGGGGGGGGGCGCGGGTCTCAGTACTCTGCGTTTGGTATCAAAGTGCAGATTTTTCTGTTTCATTGGTGGGTGGCAGATGTTTTTCTGTTGTAGTTAGCAGTTGTTAGGCCCTTAAACTCGCATCCAGATGATGACAGACAAGACAGTGGTACTGTCACCAAGAACAAAGGGAACACACCCTAGAGACAAGAGACCAAATTAACTGCCTGTAAGAAACAAGAGCCAGTCAGAACGGAGGGGAGAGCTGGAAGGCTAGTCCACTGTCCAGCCTCTCTGTCACCTCTGTGTGCCAGACACACCAGTCGTCCCAAAGACACGCTCCAACCCTCAGGGACAGCACGGTCACAAGACATACTTCTGACAGTCCGTGTGTTCATCACACTTGAAGCCGTAACAACTCCCAACAGCGGGCTGTTGTGGCAGCTTGGAGCTGGGAACCCTGTCCAGTTGTTAGTAATCAGGCAGAGGCGGGTTCTCTGAGCAAGTAGCACTCGGGCCAAAAACAGAGAGGCAGGGGTTAGCCACAGGGTGGCAGTGAACTGTTTTCTCTGTGGGAGTTGCCCCCTTCCAACCCTCTAGCCTCTAAATTGGCTCAAGTTAAGCACTTACTGCAGCCCCTAGTGGGATCCCTTGTGGGGCTGCGAACTGTGGTGCTGGATGGCCTTAAACACACCCTTCTCAGACTTGAGTTTAACACCTGCATCTTTTGCGGCCATATGCAAAAACACCAGGCAGAAACAGCTGCCTAATCCTCCCCCTTTCAAAGCCATACTCCAGGGCCAGTAAGTTTGTGCCCTCGGAAGGCAGGAAACCAAGGACGGGAGGAAACGGAAGTGATGAGTGGGTAGGAAAGAAGGCACTGGTTAGTTCTTTTCATTAATAGCTTGTTGTTGCTTGAATTTAACCTTTTGTCTTAAAAGAGAAAAACATTATCTTTTTTTTAATCTCTGAACACAAACAAAAAAAGCTGGGTGGAAGGCGGAGGCAGCTGATGTTTGGTCCAGGGCAACCCGCTTTTGACACTGAGGAAAGCCTGTCACCCTAACCCCAGTGGCTTGGAGTCCAAGCTGCATAGATGGAAGGCTGTGTGAAGAATGCTCTGGAAGACACTTTAAAACAAAACGACTGCTCAGAGAATCCCAAATTTTGCAGGCAGCCACCAGCACTCAAGGGAAGACAGAAACAAGTACACTTTAGACAAATTGCATCAGACCAGAGGAAAACAGTAGAACTGCTTGCCTGCCTCAGTGTTAATGTGAGATACCACAGAGGGAAATAGTAGGGATTTTTTTTCTCAATTTTGATTTCACACTGGCACTAAAGAGATGGAGAAGAAAACTACGTTGCTGGGAAATGTTAATATCGTTTTGGTGTACTGTATTTAAAAGAAAAATGTAATTGCTATAATTTATCACGTCTGGCTATTAAAACCTCCATAATTTAAAGATTTTAATCACTGGCCACTTTGGCACATAGTGACTTTTCATAGATGATGCTATGACAGTTCTGATTTTTATCAGCCTTTGCATGCTTTTTAGCAGATCCTAAGCATAATTAGGATGCTTTAAGCATGTCATTGTTTGGATAACTAATAACAGAATCCTTGTATTTTTTCCTTTGGTATGTTCAAGAAATGGCCAGAACGGCTTTGTAGTTGCTGATCCTAATATGAAAGTAAAGGCTGCTGGGTCCATCTTACTCTGTCCGCATCTTCCCAGCAATGTGATGAGCAGGGTGGGCCCCACCTTTCCCTTAGATGGGGAGAAGAGAGGAGTCTCCTAATGATCAGAGACATTTAAAAGACTTAGGCCTACTGCCTTTGACAGGAATTTGCTGTGTGTGTGTGCATGAGTGCATGAGTGTGTGTGTGTGTGTGTGTGTGTGTGTGTGTGTGTGTGTTGATTTGGATAAGAACAGCCCCCTTAGGCTCATATATGTGAATGCTTAGTCACCAGATTCATACGCTGTCATCAAGGCAAACCCTGTCTTAAAGAATCACTCACTTGAACTCTCTGGCTGTGAGAGATAGGAAGTGAGGACCGTGACCATATAATGCAGAATAAAAGCTTTTCAGAGATGAAATGGCTACTGTGTGGTGCACGCCTGTAATCCCAGCACTCAGGGAGGCAGAGGCAGGCGGATCTCTGTGAGTTCAAGGACAGCCAGGGCTACACAGAGAAGCCCTGTCTCGAAAAACCACTTAAAAAATGGCTACCGTGGTTAGAAAGAGTAGAGGGAAGTGAGAAAACAGGTGCAGACAGGATCATTTCCCTACAACAGGTGTAGGAAACTTAGGAAATACCCATTTCAGGGTAATGTGCATGCTATATGCACTCTCCTCCACCCAAGGAGAAGCTGGGTCTTCCATGAATTTGTGGCACCTCATAAGACCAGTGAGGTTTTGCATACTAGAGGACAAGAAGAGTACAGTGATCTAACCCTGTGTGTATTTATTAAAATATAGCAGCATTTCAAAGATACGTGTGTGTGTCCATATATACATACATACTGCCTTACTCACTGTTCCATTGCTGTGAGAGACACCATGATCACAGCAACTCTTGTAAAGGAAAGTGTTTAATTGACGCTGGCTTACAGTTTTGGAGGTTTAGACCGTTGTCATCATGGTGGGAGTATGGCGGCATGCAGGCCGACATGGTGCTGGAGAAGGAGCCGAGGGTTCTACATCGAGGTCCACAGGCAGCAGCAAGAGAGCTACCGGGCCTGGCTTGGGCTTCTGAAACCTCAAAGCCCACCCTCAGTGACTCGCCTCCACCAGTAAGGCCACACCTACCCGCTTGTAGTCACTGAGCCACTCCGCGCCCCGGTTTTTCCTTCCCCACCTCCTTCCTGTCCTCCCCTCTCAATTTGCTCCCCTGAAGATGCCGCTGCTGTGCTCCCTCGTCCCTCCTCCACCTCATGAATAACCAGGTCTTCGTTCGGCAGGTGCCAAGTTTCCCATCAAGTGGACAGCCCCGGAAGCCGCCCTGTATGGAAGGTTCACGATCAAGTCTGATGTGTGGTCTTTTGGAATCTTACTCACAGAGCTGGTCACCAAAGGAAGAGTGCCGTACCCAGGTAAGAGCATGGACCTGGGCAGTGCGTGTCCAGCGGCTTCGCTTTTGACTTCCTGTTTCACAGGAGTCCTCTCCAGCTGCCTTTCTAAGCCCTGTGCTCAGCCTTCTGCCAAGGGAGTTAGCCAGAGGGATGCAGAACCAAGAGCCTGTACCATGACCTGTACACCAACTTTAATGTGCTAAGTCGCCGGCTTAAATACTCCAGTTTCCACAGGTCATGGAATTTGTCCTGTCTCCGTAGGTGTGTGTGTCATGGCTCCCAGAACAGAAATGTCACTGGTCGAGCCTGTGCCCAAATGGAGTTGGCAGGCATGTCTGGGATTTTTTTTTTTTTTCAATCCTGCTGTACCAGTGACGCACAGAGCAGAGCTGGCAGGAAGATACCAGGAACTGTTCTCTCAGAGACTCCAGCCCCAGAGCAGAGGTCATGAAAGGCAGTTTAGTCCGAGCGTTCTCTGCCTGTTGTTGCATGACCAGCGTAAGAGGGAGTGTGTTTTAAAGGAACTGGAATGTCTGGAAGGCTGAGGTCGTTCCTCTCTGAGGAAGCCATGGGTTAAGGTTATCCGTGCTTAAATTCATTAACTTAGCCAGCCGGAGACATAAAGACACGTGCCATTTCACCTCCACGCTTACTGGTCTCAGTGCATGGACAATCTGCTTTGTGAAGTGTCGAGGGCATAGTTTTTAGTTACTGCTGAGCAAAGAAAGAGCATAGCTGGCCTGCTCTCTTCAATCCCTGCCTTAAAAAAAAAAAAAAAAGAGCTTGCAAAGAAAGAAGAGCAAAAATCCCACAGTGATGGAAACGATAGTAGAGATTAATGAGGAATGTGGGGCTCTTGCAAATCCTGGGCTTGTAATCATATCTTTGCAGTCAGAGGAGCCAGTGAGAGCCGATTAATTTGTAATCCCTTTGTTCATTTCCTCTGATTGTTTCTGGTCATCATCAGAGAACAGAGACAGTGTTCATAAAGAGCCTCTCTGTCTGGGCTACTGAAGCCTCAAGACCTCTAATGGAGCAAGGTTGGCAACGAGGCAAAATTAACAACGCACCAGTCAGGAGGTGTGGGTGTGCAGGTCCGCTTTATCGATGCGGCTGCGGCTGCCGGCACGCACAAGTGGGCGGACACTCAGGGAATAGTCAAGCAGCAGAGAAGAAAGGGCTGCCCGGGAGGGGGCGGGGCCCAGCATGGCTGCTTCTGAATTGCTTCTCAAGGATGAAAATATGCCGTCTCCAGGTTTTAAAGATGAGAAGGCACTTTCTTAAAAAAATGTTATTATTGTCTACATTTTGAACTAATTTCTTCCTGATCTCCCCAGGTTTATAGACACCCGGTGTGTTAAAAGCCATCCCGGGAAAAGGTTAATGTTGTCTGGCATTTCCGTGAGGGCCCCCCCTTTCAGTCTCACAAAGCTGCTTTTTGTTCCTGGGTCACCCATGGAAGCCAGGACAAAGAGGCGGAGGTAGGGGGCTCAGTAGACGGACGGAGGCAGGTGTAGCTGGAGGCTGAGGATTTTGTCAGGTTGGGTTTAGCACAAAGAAAATAACCTAGGTTTACAAGTTCGGCTGGATTCATTCACCTGGCGTCATCCAGGGTGGCCCATGCTCCCTTGGGAAATAGTACAAATAAGCCGTTCAGCTCTCAGGTGACACTGAAGAGTCCCTGTCCCAGAACAGGTTCTGTCTGTGCCTGAGGGAAAACAGTGAACCGATAAATAATGGGGTCCTGCCCGGACGAGCGCGCGAGGACCTTCCTGTCAGGTGAAGCAGGCGCTGGTTATTTATGAAAGGAGGGTACTTAAGTGCCTATTGAGTGCCCCCAGCCTTAGTTTTCATCACGTGTCAGGGACAGAGATAGAGATAGCCGCTTCACTGAGAGCGCCTGAGGAGAACAGAGGCCTTGTGACTGAGGCCTGAGCCCAGCACGGTGTGTGTACTTAAGCCTGTAAGCAAATGTTGACCTGCCACAGGCTTCCATAACTGCACTGTCTGCAGGGGCCAAGGGGAAGGCAGAAGACAAACAAGTGAGACCATAGGGAGCAGGAAGTTCGCGCCCCCTGAGGAAGCTGAGTCCTGCCTGGCACCTGGAAAGGCAGCAGAGCTTCGGGGCTGTAGGGAGGGTCCGAGAAGGTGGCGGGGTGAACTATTTGATGCTGCGAGAAAGGGTGGAACTGGTTGTGAGGTGCCTCTATGCTGCTGTGAGGAGACGCTGGAGCCTAGCAGGGGGGACATGGCCCAGGGAGCTGTGTCAAGAGGGAACTGACATGAGCTGCCTATGCTTACCTGTTCTCATAGCCACGGACACTTAGTTTTATTTTTTTAACTCCGCTATAATCATATTTAATTGGAATTCTGAGTGTGACAGAAAACTCTCCTTGAGGGAGAAGCTTCTGCGCAGGGAGTACAGTCACAGGCTTGCTGTCCTGAGGGGTGGCTGCAGTTCTGGGGCACAAACCTCCGCATTAAGCATTATCCGGGGGGGGGGGGTCACCGTGGTTGTGCATGTGGCCCAGGCAGGCAGCATGTACTGCCTGAGGGCTCAGCTCAGCTCATCTTGAATCCCTGCTGGTAGGAGTCCAGGCCAGAGTCCCTGACCGAGGTTTATCGCGCTCTCTCGTTTGTCCTTTAACTCACCACTTCTCAGTCGCCTGGAGTGTGTTTTCAAATAATTCACTTCTCAAGACCGGTGAGTGGTGGTAAACTGCACTGAGTTCTTTCATACCTGAGAAAGGTCCTTTGTCCCCGCGTCACAAAGGAAGGGTGCTCTGGCTTGTACGTGGCAGTGAAACAAGAGCGGGAATGACTTAGAAGTGGGGTTTGCAAAGGCTGCCCAGACATTTCCAGAAGTCTGAGAGTGTAAGGTGAGAGGCGTGGCCAAACGAAGAGCAGGTGAGGAGGGGCAGGTCAGCCTAAGCAGAACACCACGTGTAGGTGAGACTGCACTCCGTGCACTGACTGGAGACGAAGGAAGGGAAGGACACAGTGAAACAGCAAGGGCCTTGAAACCGGAAGAGGGATGCTAAAATGTCCCGAGATTAAAGGGAAGTGACCAGGTGAGGAGGGCCGCTGCCCAGGTGTGAACAGAAATGGACGCTGTTCCTTTTGCTGCCAATCACTGCTGCATCTCAACCAGTTAGCTGCAGTCCAGCCTGCCTTCTGCATGCAGCGTGTTAAGCCATTCTTCGCATCAAGATTAGAGCTGCCTTTATACTAAGGGATTGTTGTAGGTGATGCCAAAGCCGTTTCCTGTGCTTGGTGCATAAAATCGTAGCTTTGTGTTTTAGCCTGCCATGTCACCTCCAGAACCTTTCTCAAATTCTTTCCCCCTCTGCCTTCACTTCCACTGCCTGTATCAAGCTGTCATCACTGGGCAGTGAGCTCATAATGGAACTTCGTGCCCCTGGTCTCTCCCTTGCTCCCCTCTTCCACCACCATTCTGTCATTGTCACCAGAAGAAATGTTATCCTGAAAAACAGATGAGTTATCTCACTCTGGTCCTGGTTAAAGATGCCCAGGGCTTCCCTCTGCCATCCAGATAACTCCAGAAGGCTGCATCTTGCACGGTGCCTTATCAGCATTTCCTTCGTTCGGTCCACAAATATTCACTGAATGCCTGTTGTGTGCCGAGTGCTGTTCCAGACCCCAGGGTTACAGCTGTGTGCAGCCTTTTGCCCTCAAGAATGTTTTTCTTGAAGAAGATATGCAATAAAAACCAGTAGAATATATTCACTCTCGCCTGGTAGTGTCGCGTGGGGAAGGAAAGGAGGCTGGTGAGGAAACAGTGACAGCAGTGACAATGTCACTAGGAGGGACTCTCTGAGTATAACTCTGCTGGGAGCTGGGTGGCCAGGTGGGTGTCTAGGGGGACTGTGCACACCTGCAGGGGTCCAGGGAGCAGGAAGTCATGGATGATGGCAAACGGGGTCTTGCATGGTTGTAAGCAAGTATGCTTTTATTCTTTCTGTTGCTGCTGCTGTTTAATTTTGAGATTTATTCTATTTGCAACATTTCTCCTTTTCATTTTCTCCCTCTAAACCCTCTCGTTTACATCTTTCCATTCCTGAAAACCACGGCCCCTTTTTTAATCAATTGTTATTACATGCGTATTTGCATTTATATATGCATGTAGATTTCTAACTACAGCCTGTTGAGTCCACACTCCTTGTATTACATTTTCAGGGCTGACCAATTGGCACTAGACCATACCTGCCCAGGAGGGGGCGGGGCCCAGCACGGGTGCTTCTGAATTGCTTCTCAAGGATGAAAAATACGCCATCTCCAGGTTTTATCATTATCTACATTTGAGCTAACTTCTCCCTCATCTGACAGACTTGATAGTATGCTCTTCCGTGGGGAGGGCCACTCTCCCCTTCCCGACTTTCCTCAGTTGCCTGTAGTTCTTTGCGTGGGGTTCAAGCCTCACAGGCCCCCAACCCCAACCCCGCCCCCATTCCCGCCCCCCACCCCCACACAGTCGGCATGTCCCTTCCTGTCCTTGTTCAGTTCGTGTTTGGGCTGTGATGTTGGTGAGATGTAGCAAGTGTAGCTTCTGGTGTTAGAAGGAGACACCTTCACACAACTCCCCTTCCCCTGGCTCTTAGAATCTTCCTGCCCCCTCTTCCACAATGTCCCGTGAGGCGTAGGAGTGTTTTGTGGACATATTTGAGGTAAATGGTGGAGAGGGAAGGAGTGAGGGGAGGATTTGGGTTACAGTGTCTCTGCTGTCACCCTCCCTTCACAGACTATCTTGGACACACCAAGACATCTGTTTGACACACCAAGGTTCTCGCTGTGGTACCCTAGAACTGGCTATGTAGCCCATGCTGACCTCAAACTCACAGAGGTCTTACCTGCCTGCCTGTGTCTCTGAGTGCTGGGATTAAAGGAGTGCACCAGCACACCCAGAATGCTTCTTTCTTCTTCAGTCTGCAATTCCCAGCAGCTCTGCCTTCCTTGAGGGGAGTGGGGCACCCTCCATGTTCTATGATTCCCATGTACTATGTATACCCATAGTAGGCTATGTGTAAGTAAGCAAAGGATTGGATGAATAAGAGGAGAGAGGGTTTTTTAAACCTCAGTAGCTTTTTAAAGCGTTTTTAAGGTTGGTCCATAGTCTGCAAAGCCTTTCTAACTCTATTCAGCTGTCTTCACACATGGCTGACATGGTATGAATGCTCCTACCACAAGATAGCATCTGTCCCCAAAGTTCTGGGAAGTTGACCCTGTGTTCAACCTGACAAGCAGAATGTTCTGCCAGCTCTGTGCCATGGCCTCTGAATGAACACTGGCTTGTGTACTGGAAGGATCTGGCAAAGCAGGAATGTTCTCGTAAGTAAATCCATTTATCTGTGCATTAGAAGCTCCTTCAGATTACTCAGCAAGTGTCAGCCATTTGACTTTCTTGAGCGCGTCAAGTCACTTGGTAATGACTTGGAGAGATTCAAGAAGCCAGTGAAATTGAAGGCTCCCCCTGCTCCGCCCCTGCCTCTGTGTGATCCCGTACCATACAGACAAGATTCTGTGTAAGCTGCCAACAGGGGCAAGTTCTCCCTCAAATGGGAAAATGTGGACTCTCCACGTAGAAGAGGGATGCAGAAGAGCCTGAAAATGCTAAGCTTAACAGCGTGCAAGATCCTCTCTGCCTGCCTGCCTGTGGTCCCCAGGGCTAAAGCCTTACCGTTCACCGTGTTCCTTCAGACAGCCTGGGATGCTATTGCATCCTCTACAAGATTTCTCTTGGACAATATGGCTAGTGAGAGGAAAAGAGAGGATATGAATCTGTGCAAAGCCAGAGGGCACTGGGAGGGGATGTTCTCTCTCTCTCTCACACACACATACATACACACACACACACGCACGCACGCACGCACACATCTGGACCCCTGCCTCCCAAGTTGGCACCTTCACCCTCTTTTTCGCTTCACTTCCAGGGACAGAGGGGCTCCTTAAAATACTTCATTATCAAAAGTCAGGTATGATGGCTCAGGCCTGTAATTCCAGCATTTGGGAGACAGAAGATTGCTGTTAGTTTGAGGTCAGCTTGGACTACAAAGCAAGACCTTGTCTCCAAAAATAAAGAAAAAGAAAAGGCCCAGAAGTAGAATACTGCCTTATCAGCGTCAGATAACCTTTGTGTGTTGTAGTTCCTCCAGCCATCATTTCTGATTTTATTAATATAGTGGTTTTAATAAAAAGCAGCTACCCGGGTGATTGGTGAGATGGACAACAGTAAACAAGACTGTTAATTACTGTCTCTTCTCAGGGTCAGTCCTTTATTTCCGTCCATGCTCCCTGGTCAGCATTCCTCTGCCCCATTTTTGTCCCCTGATCCATGAAGCTTCTCTCAAAGCCTCCTGCTTGTTCCTCAAGATAAGGAAAACACTTGATAACCTGATAACACAAGCGCCTGCGACGGCTGGCGTAGTGCAGGCTCGCGCTGAGCAAGCACCATTAACTCCGCCGTTCTTTTTCTCTCAGCGCCCATGTGGCAGTCTTCAACAGCAAGCAGACAGATGGGTTTTTAAGAGAGCTTATGCAGAGAAGCAAGGGGCCTCAGACGGAAGGCCTCATCCATGCAAGAGATAGAGTATCGTCCCCTCGGAATGAAAGAAATTTGCTATCGGATAACCTGAGTGTCATTCCCATTGTTAGAACGTTTATTTACACAGTGCAGAAGTCCAGATTGCCACAGCGGTAGTGAAGTCCAGGTGCCAATGTGAATAGAAAACAAACCCCTAACTACAGATACGGCTGCTCTGACGTCCCCACTGAGAAGCCGCACAGATGGAAAGCAGCAAAGTGGTAACACTTCTTTTGTAAGACCCTGTCCCAGGCAACTGACTGCAAGGTGATGGGTAAGGTGCTTTGTTGATAAAAGGAGACACTGAGGCTGAAGCAAACCAGGTCTCCTGCTAGAGATGCAAAAAGTCAACTATTTCAGTGCTCTGCCGATGAAAATGATTTTTATTCTTTTCCTCAAGAACCAAAAAGAAAAGTAGGGAGGGTCCTCTGAGCTCATGCACAGCTCAAAGAAGAGTACTGATGCTTATAAGAAAGGCGGAGGCGACGAACAGAATAAGGAAAGAAAACATGAGATCCACGTTGGCAGCTACACAGAGTCGGGTTTGAGAGGAAGAGCTGGAAACGTGGCCCCTTGCGTTTGAGAAGCAAGCCAGCAAAATGACTTGGAAGAACGGTGCAGCCATGATGTCAGAAGTGACGGCAGTCCATCTGGCCAGAGGGCCTCAGCTGCAGGGTTCGGGCACAAGGGCTAGAGGACAGGAGACCTCAGAGCAGCGGATGGTAGAGATCTTCTGTGAACGCAGGGCCACAGAACCGGACCCCGTGAGAGTGACCCCCCCCCCCCCCCCCAGAATGAGCCCTCTCCAAGGGAAGAGCAGAAGTAACGCTGCGTGCCTGAGCTCTGGGAGCTCAGAAGAGGGATGAGACCAAACTGAGTGATGGATATTTTAAAAAATATGACCATGATGCATTGAATTGAGAGACTGTTTCTAAAATGAAAAATTACCTGAACCCTTGCTGAGTAGAAGAGAACATCTTGAATGTTGCAAAGGTTTGTTGAGGTGATGCCAGGTCTGCAGGACAGCCCATGTAGTCTGACTGGCTGGTTGGAAGAGAGCTAGCCGCATCCCACTTGTCCCTCTCAGCCAATTGCAGTGTCTAATACCCTACTTTTCTGGCAGAGATGTCATTGGTATGTTTCTGTTTGCTCAGTGCATTGAATTGTTCATATTGTTCCTCAGACCTTGAGAGGGCTGGACAGAGAGCCCAAGAAGAGAAAGGAGTAATGGGATGGGGTTGAGGGTACTGTGGGAAAGGAGGTAGCAAGCCAGGAATGCACATCAAATCTGACAGGGTGGCCCTTCGGCTCCAGCTTTCATAGACTGAGGTATGGCTTTGTCCCCGTGGCTACCCAGGAAGGAGGCCAACTCAGCAAATGTGACTAGCTGAATCAGATTGTCACATCTGCTATGTCCAAGTCTTGGGTGGAGCACTGGAAAAATGGGCTTGACTCAAATGGCCAGTTAAACTTTCCACTGGCAGAGACTGAATTAAAAGCTTAAAGAAAGGAAATATTTCCATTTGAGGAGTTTGGTTTTTAATGAAATAAAACATTTACTGACATAAGATTCACGGAATCATGGGAAAGTGGTTAATTGAGTTTCGTGGTGTCGTTCTTGGCACTTGGTGCCAGCTTAAAGCCTTGGGGTGTATTTGGGGCCATAGAGGCCAGTCACACCTCTGAGCTCTATGGATCTTTCTTTCAGTTCCAGGGGCTCCTGGCAGGAGCCAGAACAAAGGCAATTCCTGCAGAGTCACCATGAAACTAATAAGAGTTTCATCTGCTGAACAGTGTGCAGCAAAGAACCATTTGAGGGAATGCCAGTCCCCGTGTGTGGCAAGCCTTCCCGCCCTGACCCTGTGGGCTACTGGAATAGAGAGGTGGCTGTCATTGAGTCCCAGCTTTTCAGCCAACCCCCTGGGAACAGACACACATTAGAATCTGTGTGGGAGGGAGAGTCAGGGACAGGTCACAGGAGGAGGAAGAGCCCTCGCGATTCACATCCGGGTCCGTAGCTAGTTCAGGTCTGTGGTGCCGTTAAGTGAGTTACAAAAGCTTTGTGATTTTCTGAGCTTATTGGGGTTTGGAGCTGTGACTAAGGAACCACCGCCTCTTGTCCCTTACCTTGTCTGTGTGGTGCACCCCGGGTAAGGGCTGTGCCTCCTCTTGTTTCCGGCTCTCCAGCCTAGATCTTGGCTCTGCAGCATTTGGAGGAGGGTTTGAGCCCATTGGCTGCAGGGAACACCCAACAAAAGACACTCCCACACTGACCCCTGACCTCTCCCAAGGCAAGGGGCTGGCCTCACTTAGGTGAAGCTAATTGGTCATATAGAAAGGTCTGCATCAACACAGCCAAAAGAATGTGTAGATTTTATCACCTCCAGAGAATAAGAAAGCATCCTACAAGAGTTTGGACAGACAGGTGACTGAAATAGTTGTCATACAGGAAGGCCTAGGGTAGGCCCAGTCTCAAAGGTTAGAGAGAATTACCTATCAGCTCAGAGGCCTGAGCATTCCTACCAAGGGGAACAGGAGTGTGCTCCGGACCCAGGACCTCTGGCCAAGCCACGGAGTTCCCGCCAGATGGTCACCTCCTCCCCCAGAATTAAAGATGGTGCATTGCACCTATGTAGCTTTCCTACTGGAGACAGCCCTGGGTCTTGTGCTGTGGATTACAGCAGCATAAACTGCCAGAAATTAGGGAAGATTCCAGATGACAGGCTCACAGAGAGAGAAAACGGAAGGAAGGAAAAAAGGCAGGCAGGCGAGCGAGGGTCCCTGGAAGTAGTTGAGAAGAGAGTCACGCTCAAGTGTGGTATTTCCTGTGTTGTCAAGAATGCCAGCACTTCACAGCCTGTGCCCAGCCTCCACGGTGTGTCCTGTTCCTGCTGGCCAGCCTGAGAGCACCAGCTTTAGGCAGCTCCTGCGGAGGGCCAGGACGTTCTCACGCTCATCCACAAGCAAAGGCCCTGGAGACACCCTGCCCCTCCCCCCCCCCCTGTCAAAGTTCCCAAACCTCAGAGTACTATGGGGGTCACCAGGCCAGATGGCGCCAAGCCCTGACGGCATGGTGGCAAACCTCAGGCACTGCGCCCAGGCGTGAAGAAAAGTGTGAAATTCACAAGCGAATCTTGTAGATGCTGCTCGTAGGAAGTCGATTGCTCTCCTTCCATGGTGTGTGTGTGTGTGTGTGTGTGTGTGTGTGTGTGTACACACATGCGTGCATGCACACACGTGCTTTGTTCATACAGAGACTTCTTTTTAATTGTGTTTGTGTGAGGATATAGGCATGTAAGCTCAGGTATCTGCAGAGGCCAGAGGTGTCAGAGCCTCTGGAACTGGAATTGCGGACAGCTGGGAACTTCTGTGTACACGCTGGGAACTGGGCTCGGGTTCCCTGCAAGATCAGGACACGCTATTAACCACTCAGCCATCTTCCCCTATTCCGATGGGTTTTTCCCCCCATTCTACTGAAGTATAATTTACACATAACAAATGTTAGTTTTTAAAATATACTTCCGGGGGCTGGAGAGATGGCTCAGCGGTTAAGAGCACTGACTGCTCTTCCAGAGGCCATGAGTTCAATTCCCAGCAACCACATGGTGGCCCACAACCATCTCTAATGTGATCTGTGCCCTCCTCTGGCCTGCAGGTGTACATGTAGGCAGAGCACTGTATACACAATAAATAAATAAATCTTTAAAAAAAAAATAAAATATACTTCCATGCGTTCTCACTATTGAAACTTATACACATGCCACACTGCAGCCCATGGGCTATGCCTGCCTCCCAACCTGGTTTTGTTTTAAACCCTATCAGTGGCATAAAAAACACAGAGCTTGCATGTAGCCCACACAGACAAAAATATTTGCTGTTGGCTCTTCACAGGGAAAAGCATGGGCATTGGACACACTGCTTCTCTCAGCTCTCTCTGGCCTTTTACCGGTGCCCCGCTTCCCCTGCAGCACCCACTGATCTCCTCCCTGACATGCAGTCCTTCACCTTTCTAGGGTCTTCCATAAATGAAATCATACCGTCTGTCACCTTTTGTGTCTGGCTTCTTTCGCTTGCAGTGCTTTGAGACTCGCTCTCGGGGCTCTGGCATCTACAAGTTCTTTGTTCCTTTGTTCCGTTCTTTCTGTGCCGTGTGCTCTCCCATTAGAGGCCTAGTTCCCCTCCTGAGAGGGTAGACTGCCCCCCTTACGCCATAGTCATGTACAACATGGTGGTCGACGCCCGGAGCCCAGGACTGCGCACTCTGACTGCCTGTTCGTTGTCTCTGCAGGCATGAACAACCGGGAGGTGCTGGAGCAGGTGGAGAGAGGCTACCGGATGCCCTGCCCACAGGACTGCCCCATCTCCCTGCACGAGCTCATGATCCACTGCTGGAAAAAGGATCCGGAAGAGCGCCCCACTTTCGAGTATTTGCAGGGTTTCCTGGAGGACTACTTTACCGCCACAGAGCCCCAGTACCAGCCCGGTGAAAACCTGTGAGAGAGCGCGCGCGCTTCAGAGACCTCTTCCCAGAGGCCTCCCCACCCCTCCCCATTAGCTTCCAGTTCTGTAGCCAGCTGCCCCTGAGCAGCGAGAACCGTCCAGGATCAGATTGCATGTGACTCTGAAGCTGACGAACTTCATGGCCCTCATTAATGACACCTGTCCCCCTGTCCGAACCTCCTCTGTGAACCATCCAAGACAGAACCGTGTTATTTCTCAGACTTGGGAATGCATTGTATCGATGTCATGTCAAAGGCCAAACCTCTGTTCAGTGTAAATAGCTGCTCCCGTGCCAACAATCCTAGTGCTTTCCTTTTCTAAAAAAAAAAAAAAAAATGCAAATCCTATGTGATTTTAACTCTGTCTTCACCTGATTCAACTAAAAAAAAAAAAAAGTATTATTTTCCAAAAGTGGCCTCTTTGTCTAAAACAATAAAATTTTTTTTCATGTTTTAACAAAAAAGCGATCAGGACAGGTGGTTTATTTTTTTTTCTTTTTTTATACATATGAATGTATAAAAATATAAACATAATTTTCCTGTACATACACCATGTGGGTGCTACCATGGAGACTGTGGCCAGTGTAGGCCATGTAGCTACAGGAGCTGAGTGAGGATCACTGCAGAAGCCTGCCGTCAGAGCGCTGGTGCCATGCCGAAAGCTGGGGGCCTCATTTTTTGACTTCTACAAAAGCATGGTCCCCCCCCCTCCTTCCTTTGGATTGCACTTCTCTTGATTCCTAGTCATGCCTGTAGATTGTTGCCCATGTGACTTTTTTCAGGTCCTTGAGCTGAGTTCACAAGTTTTATTACCAGTTTTTGCTCCAGCGTACTGTGATTTCATTCCTGAACCGCAGGAGTTGAGCGTGTTTTCAGCCATCAGCCAGCCAGGCCCTCCACTCGAGCTTCGAGGCAGAGACCGCACTAGCTTCCTGTATAAATATGAATGCTGGAGTGTTTCAGATGTTCTTCTTTTATTTAATAAATCTTGTAACCACATTTAAATGGTCTGAACCCATAGCATTGTAGTCATGACAACCTACTAAAGTTCTCTCATGCAACTAAAAATTACGGAGAAGGCAAGGGTGTAGGGTTTGTACGTGTCCCGTTGTAAAATCGGTGTTTTAATGTCCTGTCCTGCTAACAAATGACTCGGTGTCAGGAGTACTCCATTAAAGAACTATGCACTGCTTTACATTTCATGGGAGTGCACACACACGAAAAAAAAGTATTACATTTTTAGTTGCTGTTTGTACCAACCTTAAATTACATATGTTTAACAACAACAAGTCAATTCCTTTTTCTATTGAGTTTTTTAATACTGAATAGCAACTCTGAAGTCTTAATTCCCTTTTTGTTAATGATTTATTTGTGAGTTTACATTTTTAAATTGTTTAACTTTCTTAATTTAGTAATTAAAAAGAGAGCATTTTACATTTGAAAAAACATTTTTGTTCATTTGTGTGCATCACAGAAGGTACCCTAGGCGTCCTGTGACATATCTGTCCCACACCAGATGGCGCAGAATCACCTGGTGGATTGGGCCACTGGGCAGCGGTTTTCAAGTGACAGAAACATTCAGAACATCTGGGGACACCCTCCCCACCAAAAGGCAGAGTGACTGTGGCTCACTCAAGATGTTAAAAGCAAAACTGGCCCTACCTGAGCACTGTGGTTTAGCCAACAGTTTAGTCTCTAGCTGGTTTTTACTGTCTTGTTTCATAAAGGAGACAGTAGTCTGTGTTTATCTGGAGTCATAAATACATTTTCAAGGATCCCTCTGCTTCTACGGTGAGGTTGCCAAGCAGCAGACAGTGTGGTGTAGTGGGAAGGGCGGTGGGTGGGCTGGGTAGCATCTACCTGAGCCGCCGCCTGCACCTCCCCTGCAGGCCAGTGTGTGTGGAGGGAGGAGACCAGATGCGCTCGCAGCTCCTTGCAGCCCTGTCTTGTTAAGGCTCCAAGGCCACTGTGTCAGATGGAGCCACTTAAGGAGGAAAATCGTTTTATTGTTGCTGAAATGACGTTTATCTTTAGAAAAGATTTTTAGCATTTGGTGGTAAAAAGGATAAGACTTTTTAAGTTAAAACTTAACTGTTTTGGATATGAATACTGCTGATGGAACTTCAAAGATTTATTAGGTACAATTTTTATCGCATCAGGCTAATCAAGTTTAATACTCAAGTCCCAAAAGGTAAATTTGTACATAGTCCCTGGAAGAATTTTGTTTTGACTCACTGAAAAGTCCAAAAGAGAAACTTTTTTTTTTTTTTTTTGATTTTTTGAGACAGGGTCTCTGTGTTAACCTTGGCTGTCCTGGACTTGCTTTGTAGACCAGGCTGACCTTGAACTCACAGGAATCCGCCTGCCTCTACTTCCCAAGTGCTGGGATTAAAGGCGTGTGCCACCAACCCAGCTAAGAAACTTATTTTTAAGCAGGAATTCTTTGAGAATGGAAAAAAAAAGTATTTGCTTTTTAATTTTATATAGCTTTTAATTTCATCAAGTGAGTTCACTGCAGATTCTTGTATATAAAGGAAAACTAAGGACACAGGTCAACCTGAGGGCACTCTTACCCTCAGGGCACTCCAGAACCCTGGAGCATTCTGGAATGTGAAGACGAAGAAGAAATGCAACCAGGGGGAAATCAGAAGTGTCCAGGCTTTTCTAAGAGTCCAGTGTGCTTTTGAGAGCTAGCCCCGAGGTCACCTTAGCGAGTCCCAATCCCCACCCAGAAGCCTCTGCCTCACAAGTGAAGGGGTTGGGGTCAGGGACCTAAGTTGCTTACCAGGAAGTTCCCTTATTACAAAAGAAAAATACCATTTACTGTTAAGCAGGTGAAAACAGTTTTGTTGTTGTTGTTTGGGGATGAGGGGGCTTGTTGGTTGGATGGTTGGTTCGTTTTTTATTTTTATTTTTATTTTTATTTTTATTTTATTTTATTTTTTTTTTTTATTTTTATTTTTTTTTTTTTTTTTTTGGTAACCCAGAATGAGGACCTAAGTATTTATTCTCTTATTCTCTATGAGAGCCTCCACCTGGCAGTTGCTCAGCTTACACTGGATGCCTTCCCAATAAACTATTTTCACTCTTTAAAAAAAAAAAAAATCAAAAACAAAGCTGACTGGAGAAGTCCATCCTCACAGTTTCCATAGGAGTAAATGTTGAGGGAAAGATTCAAGTCCCCTGCATCGCCATGGCACCTCACATTCAGGCTGTGGTACTGAGGGACCTGATAGGGCAGTGCTAGATGCCAGGTCCCCTGTGTCACAGCATCAACCTGGCGGACTTTAAAGGCCCCGCCTTGGTGAGAACAGGAGGCAACCGTGATCCCTCAGAACCTGCCGCACGACTCACGGTTTCCAGACATCTGGAGGTGTTTACTCACCTAGAGACCAACAGGAACCCTTCTGTAGCTAAGTCTTGGCAGCAGAGGATTTTTTTTTTTTTTTTTAAAGAGCACCAGAGCTACAGAATTTTTCTCTGCAGTGTCCCACGGGACTATAACAGCACCTGCCGTATTAATTGGAACGGTTCTTCCGTGGGAAGGTAAGCTGCTCAGCAGTGTGCCTAGGAGAAAAGCGCCACAGCTTTGCCGCAGAACGGACGATATGTTCGTCGTGACGTGGAGCAAGTGCACAGGTCAGGCGTTTCCTAACAAGCTGTATTTGAGGAAAATGGTGTCTGGTCAATTCCGAAAGATATTTTAATAGATTCCGGTGGCTTTGGTTGGCTTTCTTTCCACTGCATGTTAGACTGTGAGGTTCAGATAGGCTAATGTCAGAAATGCACTACTTTCTGGAGGGAAGAGGGAGAGAAGGAAGGGGATTGGCTTTGATCCTGAAAGGGTTAAAAGCAGCTCACAGCATCGTTACCTGGGTTTTTTTTTTTTTTTAAATTCTCAAATGTAGATTCTAACTCCATAGAACATAATGAAAACTAATGCCTTTAGTATCTTTAAAATACCAAATGAACCTTCATAACTGGTGTTTTATGTCAATACTCTGAGAAGTTTTGTGACAAACATCCAAAACATATTTACCCGGTATGCAAAATGCACAGAATCCCATGGGGGAGGACATGGGGACCAATATCCTTATTTTAAATTAAAAACAGGGGCATAGAGCTAAGAGGTAGAGTACTTGACTTGTATGCCTGAGGTCCTGAGTTCACTCTCTAACACACACACACATGTGCACACATGTGCACGTGCGGGCACACACACCACATCCTAAAGGTTAAAATATAAGTAAGTGGTTTGTGATTATGTAGGAACTTCCCCACGAGAAGGCAATGCTTGACAAATGACTGCTCGCCCAACAGCCGGAACAACATACTCCTCTCCTGAGCCCTCAGAACTCGTGTCACCACAGGTGTCACACCCTCAGTGTGTTAGTACCACTGCTCTTCTTTCACTGCATTTTCCTGTGGCAGGCTGAGTGCTCCTCAAGACCAGAAACTGCCAGGCATTTTTACTTTCCTCTCCTTCACCTGGAGCAACAGTAGACCCCTGGCGGATGTGGGGCTGGCGCATGAGTGGATGGGGAAATGGATGCTGCCCACCACCCACTGGGGTAATGGTTTGTCATCAAATGACACTCTTGTCTAGGAGCCTGCATGCAGCATGCTGCCTCAGCACCAGCCTTGCCTGTTACGATGTGCAGTCTTTGAGATAACTGTGAAGGTTCAATCTACAGCCTGAACCAGGCACAACCAGTGATCCCACACCTCACCCCAGGTCTCGCCCCAGGCACAACCAGTGATCCCACACCTCACCCCAGGTCTCGCCCCAACACCCACAGGGAGAAAGTCAGACTTCTTGGAACATGCAGACTGTGCCAAGTTAAGAGGCAACGAGTGAGGTGCAGTCTGCAATGCACTCAAGGAATTGGTTAATTTTACAAAAAAAAACTTGATACTCCGCTTCCTAAGGTAACCATCTTTGTTTTCATATATGCACTGTTCCTTCAAACCATCCAGATGTGCAGTGTCCCCAGGCTTGCAGTACCCCTATTGCAGCTGTCATGATCAAGGTACTTCTGGCCTATGTGAGAAGCATTGTTGTATAGAGACAAAACATGGGAAAGGTATCATTGCCCCTACACACACATACACACACACACACACACTCACACACACACACACACACACACTCACACACACTCATGAGGCTTTTCTGATCACCTTTCTACACTCAGCCAAAAACAGCCTCATGACTGGGAGAAAAGGCAAGAGGGAGCTTAATGACGGACAGGAGAACACCTAGAGCTGCCTGGATTTAGAGGTGAGTTCAGCCTTCTAGGCCAGGATGTTGCAAGTAAGAGCAGGAGGTACAGAAACCTTGGACTAAGGAGAAGAAGCCTAAGCTGGGAAAAGAGGTACCCCGGGTCAGTGCTCTTGGGAGAAACATGATGGAGGCGATGCTGATGACGATGATGTCGATGATAGGTACACACAAGGACTAGTTATGAGTCCTTGCTTTAAATTTCTGATGAACGCTCATCATGAGCTAGACCATGGGGGCCAGGATCTCAAAGACACAATTAATAGTCACAGCCCAGTGAAGACAGAGACCCAAAGGACTAGCTGCAGCTAGCTGTCTGTGGATGGGAAGCCCAGTTCTGAGTGGAGGAGAGGTATCGGCTCAGCATGGGATCTGCAGGCTTCCTGGAAGAATGCTGCCAGGACCCAGTGGGTAGTGCCCAATAGGAACAGCACTTCCTGCTCTCAAGATATCACCCAATTCCCAGGCTTTGAACACAAGCTGATCAGTAAGACTGCGTAGGTCTGAACAAAGCTGCATTAAATCTCCACACCCCTCCCCACCCTGTACTTCTAGAAGGAGGGGTGATTGGTGACACCGTTCAAGGACAGGGGGTAAGATGCTTTTGTTGGTGGATTCGTTGCTTTGTGTGTGCGAGTGTGGGCAAGTATGTGCCACAGCATGTACGTGGTGGTCAGAAGCCAACCTGGAGTGTTGGTCCTCACCTGCCACCTTGTTTGAGAACTGGCCTGAGAGCTTCCAGGGATTCACCTGTCTCTGCCTCCTATCTTGTCTTAAGAATTCTGGGATTGTGAGCCTAGCCTTTAATGGCTGCCGGGTGTGGTGGCACATGCCTTTAATCCCAGCACTTGGAAGGCAGAGGTAGGTGGATCGCTGTGAGTTTGACTACAAAGCAAGTCCAGGACAGCCAAGGCTACACAGAGAAACCCTGTCTTGAAAAACCAAAAGAAGAAGAGGAGGAGGAGAGGAAGAGGAAGGGGAGGAAGGAGGAGGAGAGGAAGAGGAAGGGAAGGAGGAGAAGAGGAAGGGAAGGAGGAAGAGGAGGAAGAAGAAGATGATGATGCTGATGCTGAGATTACCGATGTGTGCTGCTTCTGCCTACAAAGTTCCATGGCTCCTAGAGATCCAGATTCAGTTCCTCACAGATGCATAGCAAGCGTTTTGCCCCTCCAGCTCCAAGAATAAAGTTCCAGGCAGGATGTTGGTTCCAGTGTCTCTGCTGGAGTGGGGCTAGGAACAGAGAGTGCAAGAATCCAAGACTTGCTGGCACAGACCTTGTAGTGACTCAGTGCTTCTCATGGGGACATTTAATAGCCAGAGCTCTCCTATTTGCTTGTCCGGTCTTCTTCACTTGCTAGCCACGCCCTTCCACGTGCAATGTTGTACAACATGTAAATTCGTGAAAGTTACTACCCCACATCACAAGGTGTTCTGGTTGTTCTGTTCTGGATATTTTCCCTTTAGTTAATTACCCAGTGCTTGCTATGTAATAATCAATGGGTAGGTAATTGGAAGCAAGAGAGAATAAAATGAGTATTATTCGGATAATGTTTTTAATGAAAAGCACACATGCAGTACTGTGGGGAAACCGCACAAGAGATTTCTTTTTTTTTTTTTTTTTTTTTCATGTGTTTGCAAATGGAGTCACATAAGCCTGTCACAAATTAGATCCAAGTATGGGCTCCTTTCATTTCATTTTTTTCAGACTCCCCCCAAGGGGTGAGGGAGCATTGGAAGGTGCCAGGAAGGAGCCAGGCTTCTGGAGATGAGGCCCCTAGAACCGCAGCCACCCAAAATGAAGCTGAAGACCTGTGGGGTCTCAGAGAGAGCAAGCGAGGAGATGGTTAGCATGGGACAGCAGCTACCTAGAGAACCAGGGAATGGATTACAATGCTTTCCGGTAAATTAGCCAGATTACATCACGCCCAACAAAGTGATGGAGGGAGGGCTGTTCAAAACCGGAATGATAACTTGCCCTCACCCTTTACGTAAAATGCATTGACTTGTCTACTTTGATAGACTTCTTGATGTTAAAACAGGAGCCCCCAGCAAAGCATTATTAGGAGACAAATTAGCAAGCAGAGGAGGAAACAGTGTAACAACCAAAAGCCTTCGCGAGGCACTTCACTTCCCTCCTCTCCACCTGCGAACATCAGAAAATATTTGTTTGTACCTTCCTGAAGGTCTCTAAGTGAAAAGGCAAGGCATTAATCATTGTCTTTGCTCTTGCTAAACCGTGACCTCCCGGTGTTGGAGGGCAGGAAAGCGATGCTTCCCTCTATCCTATCCAGTCTGCTCCGATGCGAACAGTTCCCATGTTTTGAATAGTAGGGGGAGGATTGAAACGGAGCAGAGCCGCACTTAAAACAGCAAGCCAAGAACAAAAGCAGCATGCGCGCAGCCAAAGGGGACCTTGGAAGACACAGAGATGAAACAAAAACGCTATGCTTGGCTGGGATTCTGTTTTCCAAAGCGAATGCGAAATGGAGAGCCTTGTTCCAGCCGTAAAGGCTTCGCAGCCTCCAGTCCCGTTTGAAATAAAAAGGGGTCCTGTAATCTACTTTGACAGTCGGGAGCTGAACTGTTGCTGAGAATTATGATATTTGCTTACGACTAACACGGCATTTCCTGAGCAGCGTAGCACGTGCAGCCGTAGCATAGCCTGCCCTTGGGCAGAACACAGCCGCTGCACCAGTCAGCTTTCCTTGCGTTCCTTTCCTCCCTTTCCCATCCCCCACAGCCTTCCACTTCTTCCCATAAGAACCATACCATTTTCCCTTCCTCCTTTGTGTCACCGCATCTCCCTTCATAGGGTCCCTACTGATGTATTAAAGGCAGACCTTTTCTCTCTCTCTCTCTCTCTCTCTCTCTCTCTCTCTCTCTCTCTCTCTCTCTCTCTCTCCTTTTTAAGAAAGATCCTCACTGTGCATCCTCAAACTCATGGTCTCCTGCCTCAGGCTACCAACTGCTGGGATTTGAGGCGCGTGCCATCATGCCTAGGTCTTCACCCTTCAAGGCAAACCTGTGGCTGCTGGACTTCATCCTGAGCAGGCATCTCATGTGAGACTTGCCCTGTCTCCTCTGTAACTTTGCTGGTCCTCAGAAGGCTGAACTTCATGCCCCCCGCCCACCTCAACACTTCCCTCCTGGGTGCCCATTTTAGGTAGGCAAAGGGCATCCTCTGGCCCTAATTCTCCTGCCCGCCTCCTCCCCACCTCCCAGCCCTGCCCCTCCTCACCTATGATCTATCTATCAGCTTTATACCTGGGTCTCCTGCCACTTGCTGTCAATCAGCGTCATGCAAATAGAAAAGGCGACCCCTGCCTCAACATGCTTTGCTGCCATCTGCCAGGAAATCGCTACAATAAATATGCAAAAGGATAATGACTCAAAATGTGAACGCCACCCCCTCAAATTGTGCAGTACAAACCGTCACGACGATGTGTGTGTCAGTCCTGCAGTGTGAAAATCAGGAGCTGTCCTGAAACCCCGCATAGAAATCAGAGCATCGTCGGTAGGTCAGCCCTGCCTGTTTATAACTACTTTAAAACCTAAGCCTTTCAAGTTCATGATCAGAAATTATGGAGAGACGCTTCCTGTGAGAGATGGTCCCCTGGTAGCAGTGCCTCCAACAATGACAGACTTCTAAGGCTTAGCCAGAGCTTGGACTCTAGTGTGGGCCAGACAAAAGCAGCCAAGTTAGGAAGCTGACAAGCCTGATCTTGAGGGTGCCAGGGCAGGAACTGTGCTCACCCGGGGGTCACCATCACCCCCTCTGCTGCTTTGTCCCATAAGCCTTCCACCCAGCCTAGCCTCCAGCTTCCCGGTAATCTCCTGCTACAACACAAATCACCCCAAAAGAACTTCATGGCATAAGTAGAAATAATTCTCTGAGCAATTTGCTCAGAAATCTGCAATTCAGAGAGGCTCCTGGGGGACAACTGGCCTCGCTCCCCAGGGGGAGGCGGGGAGGGGCGGGGGGGGGGTGTAGCGCAGAGGAGGCTGTGGATCTTTCAATGGCTCCTCACTGCTGAGCAAGAAGCCAGCTGGGGCCCGTGGGGGAGGACTTGGGCTCCCAGGTGGCCCGTGGGCTGGCTCACACAGCAGAACCCATGTTCAGACATCCCAGCTGACTCACGGCAAAGCAGAGACAAGCTGCTCCCTCCAACCCTTGCCCAAACTTCCAAGTTTCTAAACAAGAGAAATGGCTGAGGATTCTAGCCATGAGATTTAGGATTTTTTTTTTTTTTTTTTTTTTTTTTTTTTTTTTGTAGCTCATCACCAACCAGGACATGCAGGCTGTCACAGCTCCCTCAGATGCTGCCCCTAACGCTGTGCTAGGAAAATGAAAACTGCATCTTCCCAGACTGCCTTACTGGTTGGACCACAACTGTAGATTAGACTGTACTGATCAGACATATTTGTGAAAAGTTTGGAAGGCAGAAAGGAACTATACGCCAGGTCCCTGCAGCCTGTGCTTATGTCCTGCTCGGAAGCAAGATCATGAAGCCAGTGGTGTCTCATCTCCAGCGTTGTGGATGTCAGGAGTCGGCTGATGAGCTGTCAGGGGCTAGACTCCTGCAGTCAGGTGAAAATGGTGGTGCAAGCCCACGCTCTTCCTGGCTTCCTGGTTACCATCTGGCCCTGTTTTGCAGTCACGGTTCTGTAGGCACAGCGCCAACGATGGCTTTGTGCATCTCACCTTCCTGGTTTGCGGAAGAGGCCATAGCTCCCCTAGCAAGGTGGTTCACCTGGTACCCTCTTCCGGCCCTTCCAGTAAGTCCAGAAGTTGTTACACTACATCTCTCTCCACTTGAAAACCACAGGGCGGATCCTGCATCCTGTGTTGACCCCATCAGCATCCCCAAGTAAGCCCCATGATTCCATCCCCTTTCTGCCTTGCCATTCCTCTTTATGTTTGCTCTCTTCCCATGCAGAGGATTGAGCCTGGGGCTCGCAGGCACTTAGCCTGCCTCTCAGCCCACTGGCCTTTGAGTACTTATGAATATCTACCCATGTGCCAACCGATGTGTCTCATGGCTGAGAAAAATCTACAAGCTGAACAGACTTGGGTCTGCCCTCCTGAGGGACAAAGAGCAAGAACCAGAAAAGGACCCCCTTGGGGCCCGTTGGCTTGCGTTCTTCTGTGTGCATAGAGGTTTCTAGAAACACGGCCACACCCAGTTGGTTCTGTCCTATGCAGAGCTGGCTTCTCCCCATGCTGGCAATGTTGAGCACTGGCTGACCCAAACCCCTGAATTTATTCACCTTCTAGAAATCACTTGCCAACTCCACCTTTACTCCTGTCACCCTCTTGTGGCCCCATCTGCAGGCAACTCTTCTGTAGATTCTATAAACACTGTGGGTCAAGTGCCAAATTCGGGGCCAAGCACTTCATTAATATCCTCTGGGTTCATTCTCACCCAACTTGGGGGACACGCCATCACATCGTTATTATTAGTCTTTTTCTGTCGCTTTGTTTTGTTTCTGTCTTTCGAGACAGAGTTTCTTTGGGTAGCCTTGGCTACCCTGGAACTCAATCCGTAGACCAGGCTGGTATGAACTCAAGAGATCTGTCTGTCTCTGCCTCCTTTACCAAGTCCTTGTTATTACTATTTATTTTTACCTGTTTTACTGACAAGGAAACTGATTTAGAGAGATCTGGGCTTAGGTGACCGAGTACATGGTCCAGAAAAGGAGGACCAGAAAAGACAGACTCTCAGATGGGTGACTGGTAAGGCGCCCACGGACCTAGGGAGCTATATCCTCTTATGTTTTACTACATGGAAAGTGAGGCCTTCAAATCAATACAGATTTGGGATTCCACACACAGTTCTGTCACCAGCTAGACATGTGACTCGGGGCAAGCTCCTCATATAGTAAAATGGGCTTTTGAGGAAAATAAGAAAAATTCATATGTGTAGGACATGAAAGCAGAAGCAGACGGTTTGTGGGGTCAGGGTGGCGTGGGGAAGTGATGAGCAAGAGAAAGAGCGAGGGTGACAGAGAGGAGAGGACCCAGAGCAAGGTGCAATGAGATTCAGTTATTGAAAAAGGTATCTGCGACCAGCACCTGGAAAAGTGCCTGGCACATGGCAGAAGTTTGATACATGTTGGCAGCCTGCCCTTCGTTTCCAGCCTCACCCTTTATCAAAAAATAATCTTCTGGAACTGCAAGTCTCATTACATCATTCTCTTTCTGACCCTCACTACTGGAAGGAGAGCTGCATATGAAGGGCATGCCTTACCCGGCTCCCACTTTTTAACCCAACAGCAGGGTGGGCCCAGTTGTGTTTTACCACGTGACAAGCAGCCCTGCAAAAAGAGCTGATACCTGAGGGGTAGAATCTAGCCATGGGGAAGCAAGGCATTAGCTCCTGGCCATTCAAGCTGAAACCAAGAACTAAGAGACCGGGTAGACCCTTGGCAATGGAGTTGGGGACAGACATGGCCCGATGGGAGAAGACCCAGTACACAAATCTGCAGAAGGAAACAGTGGCTGGAGACCACAGGCCACCAGAGAGCAATCCTGGGACAGCTGCTGCCCACAGTTTCACATCTGGAGGTCAGCCATGGTGCCTGAACACTCTTCCTTTGAGACCACCTGAGTCATCTCCTCGTGTTGGGCTAGTTCAAGAAAGTTCTACTCCCAGCAGCTGGCCCCGTTCTCTCTGTCCCACCATCCTACCCTGGCTCCTGACTCCTGGTTCCAGAAAATGACCCACACATCCAGACATGTTGTACTCTGTCCTCCTCTTAAAAGGCTTGCCCCTCCATCGGGACCTGACATCAAGCAATGGCTGCCTTCTAAGAGCATCTTGTACCTGGCTGCCGGTCATCTGATGGCATTGTCATGTTACCCTGTCCGTGTCTTAGAGGTTTTTTCCTGGCCTCCAAATTCACCAAGGATGGGAACCTGGCACATTTTAGGCCCTCGTATATTACACTGATCTCAATCCAAGGACTAGAATCGTCTGAGTTCCTTCAATACAGAGTATCATGCCAGTGTAAGACCTTAGTTTTTTTCTTTCCCCCTTTCTAAAATGGAAATGCATCTAGAGACTGCTTCGCTTTAAAGGGATGAAAAACCAAAGGGCACATTTTTGGCCAGAATTTCTGAATCTCAGAGATGCAAATAAATTGTAGATTTTTTTTTCTTTTGTTTTGTTTCCCCAATTGATTAGAACCATGATGCAGGATTTGTTGCTTAAAATTAGACTTTCTGGCGCTTCCACCTGGTTAAAAACACTGTCACCTCTTCACTGTATTAGGATTGCTGTGGTCGCCAACTAACGCCCTGAACTGAGCAAGGCCACCAGGAGGACTGCAAGTGCAAGAGACTTCCACGTTGATGAGGAACCTGTAGCGTTCCCCCTTAGCACACTCAAGAGGCATCCCTGGCTTCAGGCTGATTGCAAGGTGAGTACGTGCATGCGTGCATGCCTGTTATATGTGGGCACATGTCCAGTCTATGGCTCTAATGGCTCTAGGCTGCGTGTGTGTGTGTGTGTGTGTGTGTGTGTGTGTGTGTGTGTGTGTGTGTTACATGTCCATTCTGCAGCTCCAGGTTAAGAATAGCTGGCAGCTCCCTCAGGCAGACAGTGCTGAGATGTTACTTGCACCGCGCCTGCATATCAGACTTTCTCCCATGGCAATCTTGACTGTGGGTGTGTCCCTGGGCAGCTAGTCTGCAGCCCTGCTGCACCTGGGGTTCATCCAGTCCCAGACACCCCCAGCTTAGTGACTGCTCCATGCCCAAATGTCCCATTGTTTACCCCAAACCCCCCAACCCTCACTTGGCTCTCACACTTCCTTCTCCTTCTGTGGGGTGTGCTTGGGGTCACAGGTCATAGATACATCATGTCCCTCTCAAAGAGGGAGAGACTCCCAGTGGCTAAAATAAAATAAAATACATTTTTCTCGCACTGACCCCTGACCTTTCCCAAGCTTTACTGACAAGAATGCAAGCAAGCCAACCTAAAACCAAAGACTACATCATGAAGATTGGCCTTCCTTAGACCTACCAAGTCAGGATTTTTTGCACAGGAGGCCAGAAATTTGTCTCTGAACACGTGTCTTAGTCTGTTCTGGCTGCCGCAACAGAATACTGTGACATATAAACAGCAGAATGTTTGTTTCTCACAGTTCTAAAGGCTGGGAAATCCGAGATCGAGCCATCAACTGACTTGGTGTCTTTGAGCCCTGCCACCGAGATGGTCCATAGGCAGCTATCTTTTTTAAATGTTTATTTTTATGTGTGTGGTTGTATTGGTACTTTTCTATGGCTGTGATAAGACGCCATGACCATGACAACTTACAGAATGATTCATTTATTTGGGCCTATGGATCTAGATAGATAAGAGTCCATCATGGTGGGGGAAGGGTGGGAGGGGAGGTAGAAGCATGGCAGCAGGTGGCAGTCATGGTAGCAGGGACAACTGAGAGTTTACATCTCTAGTAGGAAGCAGAGGCAGAGAGAGAGAGAGAGAGAACACCTGGGAATGGTTCTATGTCTTTAAAAACCTCAGAGCCCATCCCCTAAGCCTCCCCAGACAGGGGTACCAACTAGGGACCAAGTATTCAAATGAATGAATGGGGGGACATTTTGTCTGTATATCTGTCTGTTCAGTATTTATGTACCTCTTGTGTCTGTGGAGGTGTTAGACTCCTTGGGACTAGAGTCACCAACACCACGTGGTGCTGGGAATCAAACCTGGGAGAGAACCCAGGGCCTCCTCTCCAGTCCAACAGCCATCTTTTGCTGTGTTCTCACACAGCAGAGAGGCGGCAGATCCCAGCAGCCCGCTGCATAAACAGTTCTGCTTTCACAGTCTGCTCACCTCTCAACGTCCACACATTCTAATGGCGTCACACTGGGAGTTCAGAGTTCAGCATTTGGACCTGGGGGGCACAAACCTCAGTGCACAGCAGTGTGCTTACCCCTGTGTTCTCTCTCACCTTCCATCTATTGCTAACTTGTGGCCGCAGAGTATTCCATGACACACATTTGTGGGCCAGGTCCTACCAGCCCGGCATTGTGGCCTCAACCTGGGAGACTCCTCCCTGTCCTAAGGGTTGATGGTTGATGCAAGGCAGCAACTGTGGCACTCACGGTCTTTCCTTGCTGGGATGAGGAATATGAAAGCCCTCTGGGGAGGGCTGAGGACTTCTGCCATGGCCTTCAGCTTTCAGAGAAACTAATGAAGCTGGGTCAGGGCCAGACAGGCACATCCTTGGGATGGCAGGTCCAGTGGTCTGTAAGAAGGTTCCTAGGAGTGACTATGAAGCCAGACTTAGGAGCACCAGACTCATGCTATGCCAGGTGGGGCTGCCTGGCTGCAATTCTTCTTGAGGCTGCAAGGGGCTTTGGGAGAAACTTCAAGGAGACACTACCCTGCTGGTTCTGATGAGCCTGCCATCCAGGAGAGTCCCAGAAGATCACGGGCATGCAGGCCACAGGCATGGATGCTCGGGGAAAGCTCCTGGTTTTATAGATGGAATGTCAAAAGCTACACTGACAACTCTTCACTGACCCTCTTCTGTCCTCTTCTGTCCTCGCCTCAACTTTTTTTTTTGATAGTGTCACCATGGGGAGTGGTACCCAGTGTCCTGTCTCTGGAATGGCCACCCTTTAGCTGCCCCTTCCCTTCTCAGGAACTCTTTGGATAAATGTAACTACTTCATAAACCTCCTCTCATTGCCCCTAAGATCCTGACACCGTTCTCAAGGGTGTAGTAAAAAGCCATCCCAGCCATCATGAGGGACCTTCCCCAGGGAGCCAAGCTCTCTAGCCTTCCCCTTTCTTTCTTAACCCCCAAAACTACTGTGCTGCCTAGTTTTACATCAACTTGACCCAATGACTACATTTGAGGGGAGGGAACTTCAGTTGAGAAAATGCCTCCATGAGATCTGGTTGTAGCAAGCCTGTGGGGCACTTTTTGTTGTTGTTTGTTTGTTTGTTTGTTTGTTGAGACAGATTTTCTCTGTGTAGCCTTGGCTGTCCTGGGCTTGCTTTGTAGACCAGGCTGGCCTCGAACTCACGGAGATCCACCTGCCCCTGCCTCCCGAGTGCTGGGATTAAAGACGTGTGCCACCAGTGAGCATCTAGATGATCTGGGTGCAAATGCCCAGGGACCGTACTTTGAGAGTATAAAACAGCAGCTGCATCAGTTAGTGATTGCTACAGGAACATGACCTTACAGAAAAGGTTTCACACCCCCACGGCTTCGAATTGCAAGTCTGTTTCCACCATGGTCTGCAGGTGGGCCTCCACCCTCTGTTCTTCACGGCTTTCCAGACTCAGAGTTCCAGCTTGCTCTTAGGACTTGGCTACAAAGCTTCGGGTCAAATCCAGGCAGGACTCGGGTCCCCTTGTCCTGGAGCCCAGGAAGAGGACTGTAGCTCCCTAAGGAATCCCTTAGGGCTCTACAAAGTTATGTCAAAGGAACTAGGAGGCGGGACCAAGTCTTGGAATAGCAGCAACATTCACAGTTACAGGTCAGGTTTTGGATCCAGAAGTATTTGGGCTTGCTGCCTTAAGTAATCCTGGGAAAATTACCAAACACAAGAGTTCTGACTCCCCCTTGTCAGATTGACTTGAATGTCAACGAAGTGGTTTTTAATTAATTTTTAGTATCTGGCTAATGCATTAGTTACTTTTCTTTCTTTCTTTTTCTTTTCTTTTTTTTTTTTTTTTTTCTTTCTTTCTTTTTTTTTTCTTTTTTTTTTTTTTTTTTTAACCCCGAGACAGGCTTTCTCTGTGTAGCCTTGGCTGTCTGAGACTCACTTTGTAGACCAGGCTGGCCTCGAACTCACAGCAATCTGCCTACCTCTGCCTTCTCAGTGCTGGGATTAAAGGCGTGCACCACCACACCCAGCATTAGTTACTTTTCTAATTGCTCTGACAAGATATAAGACCAAATGCAACTTAACGGAGGAAGGGTTTATTTAGCTCATGATTGGAGGAGGGATGTGTCTTTGGGGGGGAGAGGTAGAAACCACGGCGCATGGGGGGAGGAGCTGGGTCTAAGTAGAGCCACACTCGGCTGGCGTTCTCCATTTTATTCAGCCCAGAACTCCAGCCCATAGCAGAGTGCTCCCGGTATCCAGAGTGGATCTTCCCTGCTCAGCTAACACTGAAAAGGCTCTCATGAGCACACTCAGCTGTGTGTTTCCATGGTGATTCTCAACGCAGTCAAGTGGACAATGACAATGAACCACCATAGAAGAAACTACAGTTAAGAGTCAGTGCTATTAAAAAAAAAAAAAAAAAAAAAAAGTTAAACTAGGCGTGGTAGTGCAGGCCTTTAATCCCAGCACTCGAGGAGACAGAGGTAGGTGGATCTCTGTGAGTTCCAGGCCAACCTGGTCTACAAAGAAGTACAGGACAGCCAGCACTACACAGAGAAACCCTGTCTCAAAAAAAAAAAAAAAAAAAAAAAAAACATTTTAAAGAAAATTATCTGTGTTATTAGTATTATCAGTAGGTCTGGCTAGTAATCAATCAAGACACAGACACTTGTTATATTTTAAAATAGCCTTGTTTTTAAATATTTAAATATTTAAAATAGCCAGTTAACCTGGGACCGGCAGGTATCAACTACCTCCCATAGTGGGGCCTCAGGCATGGGATCCCTGCCTCAATCCCATGCCATCTGCTTCTAATAACTTCTGTCAAGCTGCCTCCCATCCATAATCCCAAATACTTGCTGATATTCTTCATCTGGGCCGGATTCTCCATCCATGCCAGCCATGTGAGTCTCCTCCATCTAACACATGGCGGCCTCCTCTCTTCCCTCCAGGTCTTACCAATAGCACCTCTGAATGAGCTGAGTCCCAGTCAGGCCTCACTTCCCTGTGGAACACGCATTTCCGGGGAACCAGACCAGCATCCCTTGAAACTCCTTTCAGTTGTGGGTCACACCTTCCTTTGTTCATTGTGGTTAAGCTTTACTTCTCATGTCTTTTTATTTGTTTGTTTGTTTGTTTCCTCCAGAGAACCAGAAAATGAAGTTAATTGTTGTAATGCCTTAAAAGTTTCAATTTTTAAAAGTTCAATCCAAAATAGATTTGTAAGATTAAAAAAAAAAAAAAATTACCTATTTCTACTTTTTTTTTTTTTTAACTTTTCACTAAACTCCAAAGCAGGAATACAGACAGGAACTTTTTTTTTTTTTTTTAAACAAAAATATATTTATTCCTTAACTTAAAAACAGTTTCAGAAAGCAAAAACTTCAGGTCGTTATATCATTACACATTTTACAAACAATAGAGGGAAGCGGTCAGGAGAGTGTGACACAAGAGCGCTCACTCACTTCAGGAGCTTGACTCTGTCCTTCAGCACCTTAAAGGATGGGGTTCTTGCTGATCTTCTTGTTGAAGAGGCCAGGAGCTCCTCCTCCGACATGTGATTGTCACTGCGTGATACTGAGCTATAACCTTTTTCTTTAACTTCTTGATTGATATCTCATTGTCTGAAGCCTGTTTCAGAACAGCTTTAATGGTCCCCTTCCAGTTGAATTTACCTTTGGATGGAGCCTCATGGTCCTCGGGCTCTCCCTCCTCAGGCTGTCCTGACACCTTCATCTTTTTCTTCTTGGAATCGGACTCAACTTCCGAGTGCTTCTGGCACTTCCGTTTTCCTGCTGCTGTCTTGGTCTGCCCCTCATCAACATCCTCCCCAGGGCCCCCAGGCTTCCAGCTGGACTTACAGGGGCTTTTATAGACCGTGTGGGTGCTGGGAACCAAACTCAGGGGCCTCTGTAAGAGCTGCACATGCTCTTAACAGCTGAGCCATTTCTCCGGCTCCTTTAGAAGCTTTTACAGTGACTGATTCCAGGCTATTTGTGATCGAAGACGTTAACACTCAACATGGATGTATTAGTTTGGGGACTGCCAACCAAAGAGCACAAATGGTGATGCCTAAAATTAAGTGCAAAATGCTGTAAGCCAAAGGTGCGGCTTGTGCTCAAATGTTTCTCCCTGTCTCACAATGGCCAGGACAGTCCCTGTACTCAGACAGCATTCCACTCCACATGCACATCTCTGGCGTCTCTCAGTGCATCCTGACCTCCTGCCATCAGGACTCCAGACAGAGTGAGGCTTACCCTAAAGGCTTCATTTAATTTAATAATGCACCTCCCCAAAAAAGGTCCTATGTTAAAATGAAGTCACATTTTGAGTACGTGGGAGTTAGGACTTCAGAATTTTAACTTAGGAGCACACAGTTCAGCCCCTAAAAATAGATCATGACAGTAGTGGTGGTACGCACCCTAGATTCAACTACCCAGAAGGCTGATGAAGTAGGACGGCTTCAGCCTGGGAGTTGAGAGACCAGCTTGGGAACACAGGGAGATGAGACCCTGTATCAAAGAAACGAAAAGTACATTTATGGTCACGATTACTTAAAAATTATCAAAAGCATTATTGAAACAATTTCCATGCCTCACACTGTTAAATTACAGACTCTCGTGGAGTTTTAAATATTCACTGACCCATGCAGCCATCACCCTCATCCATTTCAGAACAGTTTTACCATCCGGAGGAAAACAAACCCTCTACTGTTAGCTATCACTGGCCTCTCCGTGCCCTTTGACAGCTACTAACTTATTTTTTGTCTCCGTAAATTTATATCTCTCCTGGTCATTTCATTTCATAGGAATCATACTGCATGGGGCCATCTGTAACTCTTTCCTTAGTATAGTTTCAAGGCTCATTGATGACATAATATGTGCTGATTTTTTTTTTTTGTCGCTGACTAATATTCCATTTTATCATTTATCCATTCATCAGTTGATGGGCATTCGAGTTGCTTCTTTGGCACTGTTGTAACTAAGGCTGCTCTGGGTTTCTGTGTATGTGGAGATTTTTAATTCTCTTAGTGGGTGGGATAGAAATGTCGGGCCATATGGGAGCCATGCTTAACTATCTGAAAATAACTAGATTGTTGCTCGGATTCTTGCTGCTCAAGCTAAATAATCAGGAACTGATAAATTGTCTTCATGCATTAGAAAACATAGGCCTGCGCTGGAGACGGCTCAGCAGACCAGAGCACTTGGTACTCTTCCAGAAGGTCTTCATCTGGGTCCCAGTACCCATGCAGAGCGGCGCCTAAGTGTAGTAAGTGTGCGCATGCGCATGCACACCCAAGAATGGAATATAATACAGCATTCAGCAAGCTGACCTCAATTTAAAAAAAAAAGTATCGAGAGAGTATTCACCTAAGAGATTTGACAAAGGCTTTAGTGTACAGTGTTAACTCTGGGTAATGGTGGTGCACACCTCTGATCCCAGTGAGTAGGAGGCAGAGGAAGATGAATCTCTGTCCTTTTCAAAACCAGCTTGCTCTACTTAATGACTTCCAAGACAGCTAAGGCTACATATAGAGAGACCCTGTCTCAAAACAAAACAAAACAAAACAATAACAACAAAATGCAGTGTTAAACAAACTTCTCACTTTCTTTATGGAGAATTCTGCTTTCAGGAGGATCATGAGGTAATGCCTACAAAAACTGTATGTAGGGCTGGAGAGATGGCTCAGAGGTTAAGAGCACTGCCTGTTCTTCCAGAGGTCCTGAGTTCAATTCCCAGCAACCACATGATGGCTCACAACCATCTACAATGAAATCTGCTGCCCTCTTCTGACCTGCAGGTGTTACATGCAGATAGAACACTGTATACTAAATGAATAAATCTTAAAAAAAAAAAAACTGTATGTAATATCTCTTCCTCAGTTTCCCTATCTGTAAAATGGGTATGAAAGTGTCTCCTATCAGAAGGTACTTCTAAGCTGACTGAGTGCAAAGCATGTCTGACATAGGAAACTGGGTGTCACATCTGTCCATTTTATAAAAGCAGTAGTCAGGAAGATTGGGTGTGACCTGTGTCCCTGCAACAAAGCTAAGGTGAAAAGCTGGATCTGTTGACTCTCCCCCATCTATCCCCCCACACTCCCAGGGTCCAGGATAGGGCAGGGTCCAGGGAGGTGTTGAGCCTGTAGTTATTTTTTTGGTACCAGGCCCTCTGTCAGTTCGTACATTCTAACTCCAGGCAACAGTATGGGGCAGAAAAGGATGCCCTTAGTAAGCCACCGTTTTTAGCCAGGTCTGGTTCTAAACAATGGCACAAGGTAAGGCCTGTCACCCTAACATCACAGTAAGCCTTGTCACCCCACATCACAATAAGGCCTGTCACAGCTCCACAGCTAAGAAATGGAGAGGCCAGAGGTCAAACACAGAGCAATGGCGCTCAACCACCGACCTGTCCACCTATACTGCTTCCTCTCAGGAGACTTAGCTTTCGTGCAAACCTTTCGGGGGTCATAAGTCATTCCTGGTTGTCCTCTGCCTCCTCTGCCAGCACTTGCCCCTCCCCCACCTAGGACTGAGCAGCAGGAGCAGCGGCCTTGGGTTACAGATCACACTTCACTTCCTGTGCCTCTCTGGCTCCAGCCCTGCAAGCCTGCCTCTTTTTCTCTTTTTCACTGGTTTCCAGCTGCCCCGCCCCACGCCCTGACCCCCACCCTGACCAGTGCAAGCTCTGGAGTGTCCTCATCTAACCATGATAGACCATTTTACATTTCCTCACAATGACGCTCTCATCCTCTGGCCTTCAGCCCACACCATACTCTCACCTTCACGCTTGCAAGTCCAATGTCCCCTTGCCCGGACAGTGATGCTTCCTAACACTCTGGATGGGCTCCCAGGTGCCGCCAGCAAGTCTGGGGTTTATGAGATGCCCTCGCCCTACAGACTCCAGGGTCCCTTGCATTCACAGCTATCACAATGACAAGCCGAAAATGCAGATCGTGAGGCAAACCTGCAGGGATGGGGCCATGTTGATGTCAGTATCAAAGCCCCCAAGGAGGACAGCTATAGTGCGTTCCTTTTAGAGGTCCTTGGTTCCCCAGGCAAAATCGTAAAGTAGAACTCTACAGAAGGCAAGAGAACAAAAGTATATTTCCTTTCTCCTCCCACCACTCCCTCAGAGTTCACCACAACCTCTAAAAAGATGTCTGCCTGGGTTTAGGGGGAGTTGCCTACAGTTCATCAAGCGAACTCTACAACAGCCAAAGTAGTTTTGGAGTTTGGACTCAGATGCAGCCAGGTACCAGGGTGCCCTCTTCCTCTGCAGACACTTCTTTTGTCCCTTGCGACAGAGGCCTCCAGCTGATACCATTTGCAGCCCCATAACTGGGATGAGGAGTGTAAAAGCACTCCAGCCTGGCTGCCTGTCACCACAGGAAACTCTGTTCTTTCCAGCCCCAAATTTATGCGCCTCGTCCATAAAGTTTATGCTGCACCGTGCTTCTGCTAAGCGTGATTTACTTGGAGGGTATTAGTTTACAGGATACAGAGCTTAGGAGATCTGTGCTGGCCCCACCGTGCCATACAAGCACCCTTGAAGAGGCTGAGAGCCTCTCCAGAGGCTTGCCTCACAAAGGTTGGGGATGGTAGGCTCCCAAGATGAGAGGCTCCCTGGCCTGTACAAACCCTGAACAGCCATAAAGAAAAATCAAAAACAAAAACCAAATCAGAGGATACTATGGAAGATACTTTGCTGGCGTTTGCACATTAGAAAGAAACCCGTGTGTAATGCATTTCTTTTTCCACCCGTCAACATCCAAGTGGGAGGTTTGTCTAAGGAAAATGTGCATGTGTATTTGATAAGTACTTAATGTAGATGCATGCATTTTATTTTAGTTTTACTTAGGTCTTTTGAGACAGGGTTTCTCCGTGTAGCCCTAGCTTTCCTGGACTCACTTTGTAGACCGAGGTGGCCTTGAACTCACTGAGATCCACCTGCCTTTGCCTCTCCAAGTGCTGGGATCTACAGGTGTGTGCCCTCGAGTCCAGCTGATGCATATATTTTCAAATGGGAAAAAAAAACAAACAAACAAACAAAAAAAAAAAACACTGAGGAAACACTATGAATAAGGAGAGCCTGATGGTGAGAAGGATGCCTGTAGGTCCTGAGGCAGCGCCTCATGGCGTGGCTGAGCCTGGTCAGGACTTCTTTCAACCAATGGGATTCTCTTGTGCATCCAGTTGTGCGTACCCACTTCCAGCCTATTCGTGACAATGATCAACTCCCAGAGGAGAGGGGAAAGACAAGACGCCCTGATGTTGAGCCTCAAGGAGACTTTGTTCCATGGATGTATTAGGTTTCCATACTGTAATAAAAGTACCTGAGATGGCTCACTGGGTGTTCCAAATGACATAAGCTAGAGTCATCCAAGAGGAGGGAGCCTCAGTGGAGAAAATGCTTTCTTTAAGATCAGGCAGTAGGCAAGCTTATAGGACACTTTCTTAGTTAGTGATTGAGGTGGGAGGGCTCAGTAGACTGTGTCTGGGACACCGTGGGCTGGTGGTATTGGGTTCTATAAGAACACAGGCCTTTCCAGCCTTTGCCTCATTACCCTGCAGCTGCCTCGATGTTGATGCCTGAGAAGAATTAGATTACCATCTATGAACACCTTTTTACAGAAGGAGTGATGGTCGCCAAGAAAGATATCCATATGCCCAGACACACGGAGCTGGCAGAACGTGCCCAACCTTCACACAATGAAGGCCATGCAGTCTCTCAAGTCTCAAGGCTACGTGAAGGAGCAGTTTGCCTGGAGACGTTTCTATTGGTACCTTACTAACGAGGGCATCCAATATCTCTGAGATTACCTCCACCTCCCTCTGGAGATCTTGCCTGCCACCTTGCGCCACTGCCATCCTGAGACTGGCAGGCCTCGGCCCAAAGGTGCAGAGGGTGAGCCACCACAAGATTCACAAGTGGGGAGGCAGACAGAGACACCTACAGGAAAGAGTGCGATGTCCCCTGGTGCTGACAAGAAAGTTTGAACTGACATGATCCCCGAATTCTTCATTTTCCTAGCACAGCACTAGATTCAGTCAAGGAAATCTCAGCATTTGGGGGTCTCACTACAAGTTAGCCTTGTGGAGTATGGGATGGGCAGCGCTTCTTCTGTGGGCTATGAGCAGCGCTTTCTGAGTGACTCTACTGTGCGCTATGAATCAGGCTTCCCACAAGCAAATAAGCTACCTGCTAAACGCTCCTTGGGAGTCCTCCAGCAGATCTGTGCCTTCCTTGGGACATCAGCAGCTACCTGTAAGATGCCTTGGGGGCTACATCCCAATGCCTTGGACTTGGTATGTACTCCAGAGTTAAGTAGCTGGCAGATGCTGTCTCTTTGCGTGTTTAAAAACAGAAGTAAAAGTGTGGGATCTGGTTGGCTATAACATCATCTAGGCCTAGAGAAGAAATTGAGTTTACTGAACGCCATGTGAAAATGCTAGTCTTCTCTTTGTAATCCCCGCACTGGAGGCGGAGACAGGAGTATCCGTCCCCCCCCCCTCCCCTGCCCCCGCCCCCGCCCGCCCAGGAGATGGGGTGGTGGTGCTGGTCAGCAGTTCTAAGAGGAGGGTTGACTAAGGAGAGGAAGATGACTTCCGGAGGTCGACGGTCAGCCTCCACACGCATGCACACTCCTGGTTAAGTGCTCCTTTAGCCGTTGTTGAGTGCCTTCATCTTTGTCACGCTGGACAAGAGTGGTTTTCTGTATCCGAGTCCGTGTTTTGCATATCTGTGTCCGGGTGCCTGTATGCAGAGGCTGGAGCAAGATGTCAGGTCCCTTGTCACCTGCCTTACTTCCTTGCTGGACCGGAAGCTCACTGTTTTGGCTAGGTTGTCTTGCTGGAGAGCTCCAGAGACCTGCTTGTCACTGCCTTGGAATGCTGGGGTTACAAGCACACTGATTATATATTTTTACATGGCTAATGGGATTTGAACTCAGCCCCCTTGTACTTGCATTGCATTCTTGACCACTGAACCATTCCTTACCCAGGTCTCTTTCTTTTAAAATATGTGCTATTAGCTCCATACATATCCTGCATTGAACACTCTTCAAAAAATGGAGCTGCGTCCTTTGTTTTTCCTTTGCAGTGAGTACAATGCTATGCTTTTCAGTGGGAGGCAGTGGAGAGACAGTAGGGAAGTGGGGTTCCCTGCCCTGGTGCCGTATGCTCTCCACATCCATGGCTCTCCAGCTCCCGTAGCACCAGCTGCTTCAAGCACCAGCTCCTAAGATGCACGGTGGCCCAGTAGTGCTTGAGACCAGCACCCCTGTGGCTCTCTTCCAGTACCTCAGGTTGTACAGCAGAGTGCCTGTGGTGAGCTATCTCACCAGCTTTTCATGTCAGCAGAGTTGTCTGTGTCTCCGCTGCGGCATCCCAGGGTGTCCTCTGCCATCTTGTGCCGAAGCTGTGGCCTCTTCAACAAGGTCTGAGCTTGGCCCTCAAGCGTTCCTCTCAGCCTTCAAGAGTTGTTCCCTGCTTGTGACATTCTTATATCTTTTAGACTTCTCTTTACTTCTTATTAGCCAATTCTCTGTTGCCTTGATCCTTTATTATAGTGAATAATTCTTTGTATTATATGTTGCCTGTTCAAATTACAGTGTAGTTTGTCCTTGATTGAATCCAGGCATACATAGAACTCAAACGTCCTTGGGATAGAATTCAGAGGGAATCAACGACACTTTAGTATAAAGTAGTTTATTTTGTTTTCCTGGAGCTGGAAAATAGTAAATACCTTGAGGGTGATCTGGGAAACAGTAAAAAAAAGAAAAAAGAAGAAAAAGAAAAAAAAAAAAAGAAAAAGACCTGACAAGAGGGCAGGGAACTTCTAATAATGAACTTTGCCTGTTTTACATGTGGCCATGGGCTGACAGAACAGTTCAGTTAACACTCTTTATTTCACAGGAAATGTCTCTGGTTCCCCAGGGCACCAGCAAGAGACTGAAGTAGCCGTCAGGGAAGCAGCAGCCATGGCACTTCAGTAAGCTCAGCACATCTGCCTTTGTTCCTTTCTTTCTCAGTCACACATCAAAGCGCGCTGCCACATAAGACACAGAGTTCCACTGAGCTAGGCTGGCCTGGTCCTCAGCCACACATTAGCCCTTCCAGACAGGGCACCATCCACTTCTGGCCGCAAAGAAATCTCAGGTCCCTGATCCTTCAGACGAGGAAGTGTCTCCATTCATTGAAGGGTAGCGTGACCTTTCCCTGGGACACAGGAAAGCAGTTTCTCTCTCTGGAAGGTCCCGTGTGCTCCTGGTGTGGGGCTGGAGTAGGAACAAGGCGACAGATGCCCCCTTCCAACTTAAAAATGTTGTGCCCATGCATCTGTGCCACTAAGAACAGTTCATACAGAAGTCTCGCATGGTGTGGTGGTTTGAACAGGAATGGCCCCGGTGTACACTTGTGTGTTTGCATGCTTGGCCCATAGGGAGTGGCACTATTAGGTGGAGTAGGTGTGGCCTTGTTGGAGGAAGTGTGTCCCTGTGGAAGTGGGCTTTGAAGTCTCATATGATCAAACCACGCCCAGTGCGGCACACAGTCTCCTTCTGCTACCTGAGGATCAAGACGTAGAACTCTCAGCTCCGTCTCCAGCACCATGTCTGCCTGCGTACCTCCATGTCTCCCGCCATGACAGCAGTGGACTAAACCTCTGAAACTGTAAGCCACGCCCCAGTTAAATGTTTTCCTTTGTAAGAGCTGCTGCCGTCATGGTGTCTCCTCAGAGCAATAGAAACCCTAACTGAGTCACATGGCAAGTCCTAAGTCCTCTCTACTTCTCTCACACCCACTGATTACCAAACCCCAGCCCTCCCCATGTGGGGTTACACACAAAAAAAATCCCCTCACCATCACTGGACAGGTCCTTGGAGGCATGAGGCTGTCGCAAGAAAGTCGCTCCACTTTCCTGAGGGGTGTTATCCCCTCAGTCTGTTCTGCTTGCTGCTTATGAGGGACCCCTATCCCAGGCGCCCACCCCCACCCTTTCTGCTTCAAGATGGAGCGCCTGTTAACACACGCAAGAAAGAAAACAGGCTAACTCGATCTCTAGCCATTCTACTGCCAGTTAATCCATCTACACCTCACTCTATCCCACTTTCCGTTTCTCCCTTGTGCTGTGGTACCACACAAGGCCTCGGCCAGCAGGCCCAAGTGAGCTACAGCTGCTTTAATTAGTCACCCCGCCCCCACAAACACATACACCTGAGCTCGATCTCACAGCTGTTTGTCCATCATCTTTGCTACTAAGAATTGTTTGAAAAGAGAGCTGAGGAGAAAACACTCACAGAATCCATCATCATCTAGGCTGGTGTTAGTCACACAGAAAAAGGCTGGGATATCTATGGTTAAAGAGGGGTGAGGGTGGGGATGGCGCACGCCATCAAACTCCTTAGCACACAATACATTTTAGCAACCAGAGCCAGAATCTGAACGCATAATAAAGAGAGGCGAGTGGAAAATGCTTATAATCGTCATATTTTAAATGCCTTCTTTCCTGCCAACCTTACATCCGTTCCCAGAGATGCAAAAGCTGCCCACTCTGCCAGCCCCCTTGCCAGCTGCCAGCTGTTACTTCCCTGCAAAAAAGGGTCAGAAGGCTGCTGGGAGCTAATAGCTAGCCAGAAGCTGCGTGTGAGAAATGTCCCTCGTGGTTTTGAGCTGTTGGCTGATTGTCAGACAAGACCTACAAGTTGTGGGTTTAATAAAAGCCAGTTATAGATTTCAAGTCTTCTCTCTCTCTCTCTCTCTCTCTCTCTCTCTCTCTCTCTCTCTCTCTCTCTCTCTCTCTCTCTCTCTCTCTCTCTCTCTCTCTCCATTTGTGCTCTGAAATTGTCATGCACTCCAAATGGCACTCCATAAGCACATGGGCCTTTGTTCCGCCTTGTTAGGACCAGTACTACAGTCCTCTCTAGATAGTCACTTGGAGCGGTAGGGAGTAGGGTAAGGCGAAGTGGGGTGAGGCAGGAGGAGGGGCTGGGAGCTGGAGAAGCTACAAGATGCCCCTTGGCACCTGTACATCCAGGAAGAGGCCACAGGCCACAGAGTGTTCCCTGCTCGTTCTGGGACACAGCCTCAGATTCTGGGGGGAGGGCGTGTTTGTGACAGCCGTGTGGGGGTGGCCTCTGCTGGCAGGTTAGTCAGGATTTATTGACTGGGCCCCCTGAAATGAATCGAGCTTTCCCAGCCACATGCACCCGACCACAAAATGCAAACCTTCCCTTGCTCCCCACTGTTGCTATAAGGCAGCAAGCAAGAATTCCCTGCTCCAAGCTCTATGGATTTCAGGGGGTCAGGCCAGGGGAAGGCGGCTGCACAATGGCGCGTGAGCTCTAAATTCAGACGCGTCAACAGTGAAGAATAAACACCCGGCAGAGGCTGGCTTTGAGTTGAGGCAAGCACACAATAAATTTCAACTGCTGCAATTAATCGCTTGATGCTTGTTGTGAATAATAATCCCAGGGAGAGCGCTGGCTCCCACTCGATCAAAAGAACCGGAGAGCAAGCAGCAAGGCATTTGGGGCCTTTAAGGGGGCGGGGCTTACCTGTCCACATGTGTTGAGACTGCATCCGAGGCTGCCAGAAAAATAGCCCCTTCCCGCTGCCCGGGCACAGCTGTGCCAAACAGTGCCTCCGTGCTGGCCCTCCTAGCTCTCCATCTTCACCTGCCCCCATCGAGGAGTCCCCCGGGATGGGTGTGGGAAGGCGCCTTGCCTACAGGGGTAAGAACTGAAAGGCCTGAATTCTTCACGAGGTGTTGTGGTAAAAGGGACGCGTATGTAGCACAGTCCTCACGGGGTTCTTTGTCCACCTCCAAGTGTATAGTTCAGTGGCATTGAGTACATCCATACAGTGTGGCGCAGCCATTGGCATTATCCGTTACTGAAGTACAAATGGTCCGTTCACGGTGAGTCCCCCGTCTCTTTTTTGTCCTCAGCTCCTGCCAGCCACTATTTCATCAACTTCCTGTATCTGGGAAGTTGTTGTTGTTATTGTTATTGTTATTATTATTGTTGTTGTTGTTGTTATTATTATTATTATTATTATTATTATTATTATTATTATTATTATTATTTGTGTGTGTACAACAGATATTCATGTACCACAGTGTATGTGTAGAGGACAGAGGACAACTTTCTGGACCCTCTCCTTCTATGTTGGGATCAGTTTGTACAGTAAGCACGTTTACCCCCTGAGCCGTCTTTCCAACCCAGTATTTACAGCTCTTCTGTGATGTCACATGAGTCAGAATGCAACTCCTGTTAAAGGCCCAGTCCACTGGACGCATGCGCCTCGTTTTGTTTATCCATCTGCTGGTAGACGCTTCAGTGTTCCGCACTGTTGGGCTATTGAGACTGTTGCAGCTTTGAACACAGGTGCACACACAAATAACTGTTCAAGCCCTTGCTTTCCAGCCTTTGGCCTGAGCCCAGAAGTAGAGTTACCAAACTGTTTTCCTGATTTCTATTTATTTATTTTTGCTAGTCCACTATAGGTAAATAAGACACAGGAATGGTATTGATATCTCAGTAAGTGACTTGGTTGGCTGTGAGCAAGCCCAACATTGGAAATGGTTGTGAGAGCATTCCCATCAAGGAAAGGGACTAGGTGACAATGGCCGGTAAAGCTGCAGGACTCTTGTCTTCCTTGTCTGGTGCTGAGATGTGGACCTGAGACCCTGAAAGAGGAGATGGGCTCTGGAGAGAGGGCAATGGCCAGAGGTGAAAGCTGACCCGTGGGATGCTTGCTTAAGCGAAGATGCCAGCCTGACTTCTAACACCTCACAGTTCATTTAAAACCATTTAATTGCTGTTCTAGGGACTGAAATCCTCCTGTACTGCCCTTCAAAACCTCCAGATAAAAATCTGTTGTCTATGACAGAACAGTGATGGCGACCTTGAGCAAATAGGAAGAATGGCAGGAACAGTGAGGCAGGGAGCAGCTTTCAGAGCTCTCTCAGTGATGGTGGTGGTGGTGGTGATGGTGGTGGTGATGGTGGTGATGATGGTGGTGGTGGTGGTGGTGGTGATGGTGGTGGTGATGGTGGTGATGATGGTGGTGGTGGTGGTGGTGGTGGTGGTGGTGGTGGTGGTGGTGGTGGTGGTGGTGGTGGTGGTGGTGGTGGTGGTGGTGGTGGTGGTGGTGGTGGTGGTGGTGGTGATGGTGGTGGTGGTGGTGGTGGTGGTGATGGTGGTGGTGGTGGTGATGGTGGTGGTGATGATGGTGGTGGTGATGGTGGTGGTGGTGGTGATGGTGGTGGTGGTGATGGTGGTGGTGGTGGTGATGGTGGTGGTGGTGGTGGTGGTGATGGTGGTGGTGGTGGTTTGGTGGTGTGGTGTAAGCTGCATCCATGTGTCACGGGAGCAGGAACTCAGGGTGGGAGGTACCTGTGAGGCACATCAAATATTCTACAGAGAGTGAGGTGGGGGCTGTAGTCTCTAAGAGTGACTTCAGAGAAGAGGAAGATCGAGAACTTCCTAGGTGTCCTGAGACTATCAGGCCTTCGCACAGGGAAGCGCTAGCTACTGGCTGCTGCATCTGACCTGTGGGGGAAGTGCCAAGTCATGCACTGGGCAGAAAAGCTCCCTCAGTCAGGCCTCACCTGCTGTGAGACAAGCTTGGCAAATGCACCACCTGACAGAGCTGTGTGTGTTTCAGGGCACTAGGAGTCACCTGGCTGCTAAGAGTAGATCTAGCCTCTCTCACTGAGTCAGACCAGGCTCTCTCCCAGGCCAGGGCGGGGCTGTCTCTGATGCATTGCAAAGACTGGCTCTGGAATGTGTGGACTTACTGAGGACAGACTCACCACACAGTCTCAGGGAGCACCCTGGATCTGTCATCTCTCAGTCAGGGCGCCTCTGTCTGGGTCGTCCTCCATCCACACGCAAGCCTCATAACACAAGACTTAAAGCAACAGAAGCCTCGTAGGTAAAACTGGTGCTCTATAGTCTGGCTGTGTGCTTGTTGTTAGCACCAAGGTGAGTCCTGTGTGTTCAGGGTGTGAGGTCTCAGCCTGCGACCAGAAAGGTGAGGTAGGTGCTGGCTTAGCTGGTCCCCTTCTGCCTGCTCTGCCTTGTGCTCATCCCACGTAGGTGCTCACGGCAGGTGGCTCATGGGTCAGGCCCTTTTTCACACTCAGTCTTTGCCAACAAGAAAGGATGATGGCTATGAAAAACGAGTTATTACATGTATATACCTAAATTCTGGAGGTGTAAGGTGGTGGGCAGGGCAGGCAGAGGGGAATGGCATGTTTAGGAAAATATGGCAGTTCTTGGTTGTTCGTTTGACATCAGGAAGCAGAAACTACAGCTAAGGAATTGCCTTCATCAGATTGGCTTGTCTGTGGGGGTGTTTTCTTGATTACTAGCTAATTGATGGGGGAGAGCCCAGCTCACTGTGGGTGTACCACCAGGGGCAGGGGGTCCTGGGTTGACTAAGGAAGCAGGCAGAGCAGAAGTAGAAAGAAGCACTCCTCCATGGCCTCTGTTTCAGCTCCTGTCACCAGGCCTCCTGCCCTGACTTCTGTGGACGATGGGCTGCAATGTGAAAGCATAAGCCAGCTTGCTTTTGGGGCGTGCTTGTTTGTTTTCTAAAGATTGATTTATGTATTATCTATACAGTGTTCTGCCTGCATGTACACCTGCAGGCCAGAAGAGGGCACCAGATCTCATTATAGATGGTTGGGAGCCACCCTGTGGTTGCTGGGAATTGAACTCAGGACCTCTAGAAGAGCAGGCAGTGCCCTTAACCTCTGAGCCATCTCTCCAGCTGCCTACACCCCCTTTGAGGGGACGTGTCATGTTTTATCAGAGCAACAGAAACCAAATTAGAAGATCTGCTTGGTTGCTTGATTGTGAAAGTGATTTTCCCTCACTCCACCACAGCCTAGCACGGAAGCAACACTGCATATCTGTTCCGTATGATGGCAACTCAGGGGTGGGGGTGGGGTGGGATTCACCATGTTTCAAGGGAGGCTTGTGTCACAGGACCCACAGTAGGACAAAAGACGTCACAATAAACTCTAAATATATATAAAACTGACAAAGCGAACGGTCCTCAGACTCCCGTGGTGCTGACATTTCAGCATAATTACTAAGACTGTGGTCAATAGAACAGCGACCTGAGTAGCTGAGAATGTATTAGGGGTCCAGAGTCCTAGGTGGGGATGTAGCTCACTGTAGAATGCTTACAGAATACAAGCAAGGCCCTGAGTTCAGTCCTTAGAAACACACACACACACACACACACACACACACACACACACACACACAGTGAGAGAGACAAAGACTGAGAGACAGAGACAAAATCCAGTCTCAGATCAACCCTATCCAGGCTTATGGAACTATAGTCTGTCATCAAGCAATTTACACACACACACACACACACACACACACACACACACCACAGATAATAACAATAATAAAATTATATTAGAAGAATGAATATCCATTCTGAGTGGATTCTTGTAGGGGGCACAGGCATGTTTGAGGGGAACCTTGAATGTTCGGCACACCAGGTTGTTCCTTCAAGGGCAGGAATGCGCAGCCTGTTTTCTGCCCTGAAGGAGGGGACATGCTTTCTAGCCTGGTGACCTTTGTACAGACTGTATGGCTGGAGACTCTCCCACACTGGACTCTCCTCCAGACCCATCTCGTAAGCTTGTTTTTCTCAGTGTATAGAACCTATTGTTATAGAAAGAGTCACATGCACGTTGCAGAGTTTCAGTGTCGTCAAGGAGAGTTAGGTGTACTTTGTTTGTGAGTGTGGGGTTGGAGCCATCGTTCCAAGAACAGTGTTCAGCATGCTGTGCTGTGTTTAAATAAGCCCCAAACAAGCCACCTGGGAGTCAGACTCTCAGAATTTGAACCAGCCCTGGCTACTGAGCTGTGTGGCAGCACCAAAATGTTTTCTTGCCTCCCTTGGCTTGTCTTTCCGCTGCCTGCATATTCTGACGTAAGAACCTGCCTGAATGGATTCCGATCTGCCTTTCTCTGGCCATGGGGTGAGACATCCACAGACAGTGCCGTCTTTGCACACTGCCTCTTCACGGGGGGGGGAAATGTCTGATTTTCAGTGTGTGCCGATTTCCACAGTGTAAATATTTCTGACAACCAGTCTCATGTTTAAAGATGTGCAAAGTCAACACGGTGTGGTGATGCTCACTGTAATCCCTGCTGCTTGGGAGAGAACAGCAGGGGCATCAGAAATTCAAGGTGGTACTTGGCTATGTAGGGAGTCTGAGCCTAGCCTTGGCAAAACAGAACCCCTTCCAGGTGTGTGTGGCAGCAAATGCCTTGAATTCCAGCACAAGAGAGCCAGAGGCAGGAGGATCTCGGTGAGTTTCAGGCCAGCTTGGTCTACATAGCAAGTCTAGGCCAACCAAAGCTACATTCTGAGAACCTGTCTAAAAAGCAAACAAACAAACAAAATCGCCCACTCAAAAACAAACAAAAGTTCCATTAGCACTTCTTGGAGCCTCTGACACCTACCACAGCGGGCTTTTTGTCCCCCCAGTAAAACCTTGGGGATTCCTTACTTCTGTGCACAACTCTTCCAAAAGCAGGCAGGATGGAATTTAAATATTAACCACGGCGGGAGGCTGACATTATTGGGATCAAATCCATCACTGTGGAGGCAGAGGCAGGTGGATCTCTGTGAGTTGTGGGCCAGCCTACAAGACTGAATGGGTGCCAAAATGTTTTGTTTTGTTTTTTAACAAAACCCTAATTGTTTGATTTTACCAATGAAGACTCAGGAGCCAGATGCTGGGCTGAAAACTTGCTAGCTCAGAGAGGCAGAGAAAGCACCCAGCTGACCTTCCTACTCGGCTGATGTCCTAGGAAGAAAAAGCCCTTCGCCATCTCCAAGCTGTCCTAAATACCCTTCAACTCAATGTCGCTCCTTTGTGTTTATTTATGTCCACTTCTATCAACTGGTTGCTTGCTTTGCCTCTTGACCTATGCTTGACTTTACTTATTTCTTGCTTACAGAAAGTCCTTGGGTAAAAGGTATGTTTTAGGGCTGATCCACACCACAGGGACTTGTTTACAGTAAACAGAAAGCTCTTGGGTTAAAGATGTGTGTTCCTGGCTGAGCCACATCACGAGAAACAGGTTTTTCCAGTTCACAATCTCTAGGTTCACAATGGGATCAAAGATCCTGCAATGTTTCCCCCTTTTTGTCTAAATAAAAGGCTCTTTCTGTAACATCAATAAACTCTGTACTATCTGGTAAAAACTGAGTTCACACTGTCCAATCTATTAGTATTTGGCAAACCTTGGAGAAAGTGCTATCTGTCCTATCCTGGGGAGTCCAAAGTTCTGCACCTAAACCACTTTGTATCATAACTTGCATTTATCAACCTAGAAACATCTTTTTAGACCTTAAAACACTTTCTTAAGTCCTAAACAACTTAATCTTAGCTGTGAGACTACAACTATCTAGTCTTCAACCCCATCAGAGTCCTGAAGAGAAAAAATATTATCTAGTGACAAGCCATCTGGGACTGCGTAGTGAGATCCCGCCTCAAAAATGTAAAACTTAAGTATGAGCCAAGGTCTTCACACATAAAGGTTCTTATGCATAGGGGGAGCTGATGTTAAGAAAAGGCAAGAGATGAAATCTCTGTTTGAACCTTGCCCTGCAAATATAGCAAATATAGCCTGGGTGATACCCCACTTTGAATTCCCAGCTCTTTCCTGAACCCTGTTATGAATGGTGACTCACTGACAGCACCAAATATCCAATTCTTAACAGGACAGCCTTAGCCCACTCTGGCCTTGGCTTATGGTGATTAAAGAAGTGGGAGAAGAGAGACTGTACCCTTTAATGAAAGAAGAGAGAGAACAGCAGAAATTCATCTTCCTGGGAAAACCCCAATTAGACAAGTAAACCAGAGCTTGGATGGTCCCACAGAAAGATGTAGATTCTGGTATTTTCAGTGACCTAGTTGTCTTCCATCTTGTCCCATCGTTCCTGGGATGTTGCTGCCGACCACACGGGCTCGAACAGCTCCTCGTGTCATTTCATTTGTGTCCTAGCCTGCGATGGAAGAAGGAAAAGAGGTCAGTGTGTCTCCAGAGTCCCCCACACCGCTTCTCAGACTTCATGGATCAGAACATGTGACCATGCCTAGCCACAGTCTTTCTTCTGGGTAGCAGCTTACCTGACAAACTGTTCAATTCCTGTGGCAGGAGTAAAGAGTGGGTATTTGGACTCATCTGTTAGCTAGTGAGTGAAGAGCCAGCCGATCACCTTACCTCCCAGGAGGACCCAGGTGAGCTTAGGGGGTTGATTGGCACAGCATCAAGGGACAGGAAGCTGTTCCCACAGAGGTTGGAAAAGCCTGGTGTGAACCTCAGGGCCTGTTCTTGCTAAACAAGTCAGTACAATACAGAGACTTCTCATGGGTCCAAAGCAAAAGATGAGGAAAGACGGATGCTTGAGGTCTCTGAACAGTTCCTAGAAAGACAGAACTGGACTGAAGAGACAGAGATAGAGATAGATAGAGAGAGAGAGAGAGAAAGAGAGAGAGAGAGAGAGAGAACAAGCATGCATGTACTCATGTGAAGGTGTGCATTGTGCATTCATATATGTGTATGGTACATGTAGAGGTCAGAGGACAACTTCAAGTGTTCTTCCTTGGTGCTGTCTCACTGGTCTGAAAATTGCCAAGTACGCCAGGCTGCCTGGCAGGAATGCCTTGGAGAACTGCTCTCTCCGTTTCCTTAGTATTGGAACTGCAACCATGACTAGGCTCTTTTTCATTTTTATTTTATTTTATATTTTGTATGGGTCCTGGAGATCAAACTCAGGTCCCCATGCCCACAAGGCAGGAGCTGAGTTAACTCCCTGGGGGCCTTTTCTCTCAGTCCAGTTTCCCAGTGGTGGGGGAGTTGTAGGAGCTGTGGGGCTTAGGCGGGGCATGTGCAATGTAAAATTATACAATTTCTTTCCGTATGTCTGTCTCTGTCTCTCTGTGTGTCTGTATGTCTCTCTGTCTCTTTTTTTCTCAATCTCAGAGTAATCTTCTTGGCCTTCAGTTTGTAAGCTGCAATTCTAAGAACGTCTCTTTTATAGATAGCATTACTGGCTGTGTTTATTCTTACTTCTCCATGCAGTCTGCCAAGTAGGCAGAGCTGAGAGGGGGAAATCCCTTAAGTGAATGGAATACACAATTTTTCTTCTTCTAGAAAGGCACTGGTCTCCAGGCACCAAGCTTAGAGAGTCAGATGACCCTGCTGAATCTCAGGTTTTCAAATTATGATCTCATGATCAGTCTGTCCCCAGGGGGACCACCAGGCAAGGCAGGGCAGAGCCAGGGAGAGGCCAAAGTCCCTCATGAGGTTCAGCTCATGTTACAGGGACACTGGGGTTTCCTTTTGTGGGTTCTTGGTCTCATTAATAAAATAATTTAAGCTAGACTCAGAGGGAAGTGCAAGGATTATTTCATTGGAGCTTGAGAGTAAATGTCAGGGCCAGCAAGCTATAAAACCTTGACAGCTGCCTGGGGGAGGGGGAAGGAAGGGGGAGGGGAGAGAGAGGGGGGAGGGGAGGGGGAAGGGAGGGAGAGGAGGGAAGGAAGAGAGAGGGGGAGGCAGAGGGGAGGAGAAAGAGGGAAGGGAGGGGGCTGGAGAAGAGGAAGGGGAAGGACAAACTTTTTGAGTTAGGGTTCAAGAGAGTAGGCACATTCAGTAATGAAGGGGTTGGGAGGGGGTTAAAGAAAGAGTGAGTGCACAGGGAAGACATCAGTGCAAGCAGCAACGAGGATGAGAAATTACACTTTTAGAGTTAGAATTGTGGAAAGCAGGTTGTCTTAGCAGTAGAGATCTGTAAATGGCTGTGCTGAGGGAGAGGCTTCTGGGGGTGTGTATATACATTATCTCATTAAGGAGATAATTATCCCCCCCCCCCATCTCTGTAGCATCTACAGGGAAATCTGAGTAGTCTCCTGGCTAGGTGATTGACAGGCCCAACTGGACTCACCCTTAAATGAGAAGACAGCAGTAACGGTTTGGGCAGTTCAGATGGTCAGGTCTCTACCCAAGGCCAGAGAGAGAACTCAGACTCAATTCTTTGGGCCAGCACGTAGTAACTTTCTCCTCATGGGCCTCAACAAAGCTACCTAGCATTTCCACAAACTGCCTTCTCCTCAGCTGTATCCTCATCCACACGAAGTCTCTGAAATGTGTTAAATTCTTTGACATTCAAGAACTCCTTAGTCAATGATTAGCATAAAATTCATCTCATTGCTATGCATGAATATTTTAGTATTATCTACTGTTTTTGAGTTGAGTTGTTTCTCTCACAGTATTGACTCAGATCTGCTAGTCGACTTGTGCGTGTATTTAATATTTATTAGGGTGATAGTGGTTAATCTTTATTGAGTGAAACACCAGACAAAGCACACAGGGCATTTCATTTACTCTTACAAAAGCCTCAAGGGCTTCTGGGTACACGTGTACAGTCTGTGCTGGCAAGGAGGGTGTGAGAGATTAGGTGGGGCTTCAGGCTACACCGTCCCTAGTCTGTAAACTGTGGGCTGGGAAGCAGCCCTGTCATTCAGCTTCAGGTGGGAGCTCCTGGGCAGCCCAGCCTCGGAAGTGCGTGCTCAGGGTGGAAAAGGGTGGAAAAGCGTTAAGTGGCCATGAAGGCTGGGCCGGGCAAGTCAGTGGCTGCTTTGTGGGCTGTCAGGAATCCAGCTCTGAAACACAGAGGCAGAGGCAGGAGCCCAGTTTTGTCCCAGCGGACAAAATGGCTGCTTTGAGAACAGTCAGCTGCTTGCTCCTGCAGATGGGCACCGAAAGATGGTGGCAGTGATCTGCGCTGACACTCCAGTGAGTGGCGGAAGCTCGTGGTGGTCAGCAGCACGTGACTGACTGATGGGCAGCCAAGCCCTGGGGGTCCAGTGATGAATTCTTCAGGGAGAAGGAAAGCCCTTCCTTCCCCAGAATAAATGACAAGTATGAGACGACCTTTGATGAAACAGATGATGCTGGCCCATTTATTTCAGGTGAAACAGAGACTTATAAACCTTGGGCAGTGGGAGGGGCTTTGAGATGAATGTGTTTGATTGGCTTGGGCTACGGGAGCCAGGATACTTCATTTACATGGAATAACACAAGCAGGGTGTGGTGGCACACACACCTTTAATCCCAGCACTCGAGAGGCAGAGGCAGGCGGATCTCTATGAGTTCGAGGCCAGCCTGGTCTGCAAAGCGAGTCCAGGACAGCCAAAGTAACATAGAGAAGGCTTGTCTCGAAAAAACAAAAAACAAAACAAAACAAACAAACATGTAACAACACAGCCTTATGATAAGAGGGGGAAAGCAGTACTTAATTATCCTATGGGTGGGGGAAGAACTCCTGGTATGGTTAAAGGTCACTGGCTGAAAGCCAGGGTACCAAGACATCTCATTAGCATAGGATGGGAATCCCCAGGTACAACACACTGAACAGGTTTCTTATCAGGAAAGGGTTGGGCCTGTGATTTCCTTGATGGCTATGTGTCTCTCCTCAGAGGATCTGGGGTTTCCTAGATCAGGAGGAGAGGGAACCAAGCAGAGAAAGGGAGTCTGTCATCTTGTACCAAGCTCAGAGGCTATCCAGAAATGCCAGACTTAGACCTTAAAAGTAGGGTCCCACAAAGCCCCCTACTCCGCAAAGGTGACAATCAGATTGGTATATTTGTAGTCTTGGTGATCCATAACACGGACACCTCATTTCTTACCCATTACACAAAGTTAGAAACAGACAGATGAAAATATTAAACTTCCCAAGGTCTTAGGCATTTAGTCTTCAACCAGGAGGCCCATGTTAGACACAAGTTCTTACCCTGGGCACTGTTGGCAGTGTCTTTTCCACTCCCTAGGACTGCTGTCTTGAGTCAGAAGCACCTAAAAAAAAAAATGCATATACATGCGTACACCTGCTCTGCATTACACATTGTATAGCATTCTATGCCAGCTGTGCATTAAAAAAAAAAAAAAAATCATTGCTCAGGCTCTGTGGACAGAGATGTACGGCTGCCAAGCCCAGCTGCTTGGAATTTTATAATGCAACCAGCAGAGAACAGGGATGGAGAGCTGTCAGGAAAATGATACCCTCAGGAAATCAGCCCCCTGCATTCTTTTTCCTGGGTGTGAATAGTTCTGATGACAAACCAGAGTCTGGAGTGTAGAAATCAAGGGCCAAGGCTTGCTCAAAGGGGAGGGTCTAACATAAACTGCCTGGCCACTTAGCTCCCCTGCCTTACACTTCACATCTTTGTGGGGCCCTGCAGATATGCCTCTCCATTAAATCCACCTCCCTCTAGCACAGCCAAAAGCCTCTGCGATTCAATGTGTTTCTTGGGTTACGGTTGCCCTACCTGCAACTGCTCCCTCCACCCCACCCTCTCACTCCCTCCCCTCTTGCTTCCTGATGCCTGAAAGTCCTTCAATATGAAACAAAGCCTTTCATTTCGCAGAAGGTGATGAGGCTTAAAATGCAAGCACCCCTTGGAGAGGCAGTACATTGATTCAAATTCATACCATGTGCTTTAGGTATAAACGAGTGATCGGGCGCCCTCCCTCCCCGACCTGGCAGATTTTGATGAGGGAAAGGGAAGGGAGGAAATATGAGCACCAGAAAAATCAAAGGTTGGAGGGAGGGCACAAAAAAGAGACTCTAGGGCTTACCGAGATCAGTCTTTGTGGTCCTGGCATATGTCTGGTGTCCTGAGCTCTTCCCTTAGGGGGGATGGTACAGCCAGGTGCAGAGGAGACTGTGGCACACAGGGTTGCCTTTTTAAAAAATTATATTTTATTAATTTATTCATATTACATCTCAATTGTTATCCCTTCCCTTGTATCCTCCCATTCCTCCCTCCTTCCCATTTTCTCTTTACTCTCCTCCCCTATGACTGTGACTGAGGGGGACCTCCTCCCCCTGTATATGCTCATAGGGTATCAAGTCTCTTCTTGGTAGCCTGCTATCTTTCCTCTGAGTGCCACCAGGTCTCCCCATCCAGGGGACGTAGTCAAATATGGGGCACCAGAGTTCATGTGAAAATCACGCCCCACATGCCTTTTAATGTATGACTCCAGCAAGCTATTGGAACTCCCTGCACCTTAGTGAGAATCACAGAGCCTATCCCGAAGGTCGTTCCAGGATTTCTTTCTTAATTGTGGTGAAGTATACACCAGAAAAAAAAATTCTCTGTCTAGCCATGTTTAGGGGTACAGTTCAGTAGCATGGGGGTCATTTTATATTTCTGTGACCATAACCACTGCAATATATCCAAAATTCTTTTCCTCTGAGGAGACTATTCTAAGCACCTTGTGTATGTAGTTCCTACGATGTTTGCCCTCTGTGACTGGCGTATATTACTGAACAGGTGTTCTCAGGTTTGCGCGTGTGGCAGCATGCGCCAGATCTTCACTCCTTTGTTAAGTCGCAACAATATTCTAGTCTGTGTGTGCACTGCATTTTTTTTGTTACCCATTTATCTGCTTAGGAATTGTGACGGTGTTACTATGGTGCTACTATCACCCACCCTCCCCCCCCCCACACTTTCTAGGTCATGTGATAACTGTAGAAATGAGTGTGCTGTTGTCTATAGCGCTATACCGCTGTACATCCCTACCAACATTCCAAGTTTACTCGAGTAACCATACTAATATGTATTACTTTTAATTGTACTCTTTTCTTTTTCTGTTATTGTTGTTGTTTGGGTTTGGGGGGAGGAGGGGTATGTGTGTGTGCAACGTCTCATGTTAGCCCAGGCTGTCTCTGAGCTTACCAGGGAACCAAGGCTAGCCTTGAACTCCTGATCCTCCTGCCTCCACCTCCCAGGTGCTAGGCCTGCAGTCACATGTCACTATGCCAGGCTCCACCCTAACCTTTTAAGTGAACTAAATAGAGCTGCCTGCGGTCATACCCAGACTAAAGAAGACTGGGCAAACACAGGGCTGGATGCCAGGGCTTACCCAATGGGTCACACACCAAAGGGTGTTGGAGATCCTTACTGGCCCCTGCACTCTTAGTGTCAAGCAGCTCACGAAAGCCCTCACAGCCTCCGTGTTCCGTCCCCTCCTCTGCTGGGCTCCATGCCATTTGGTCACCCTCCTTCTGCCTCTTTTCTAACATACTTTCCCCATCTGAGCTTCCCAGCTGTAGTCAGCCTCCTTAGGAAGCAGAACCTGGGACCTCTTCGCCATTTTTCTTTTGAAGAGTTGCTCTCTGGAATACATTTCTCTATTTCATTATTGAGAAGCCTTCCCTAGATCCCCACCTCACATGGGGGATGGGGGCTCTAGCTTGCCATATGCAAGGCAGGCACAGGGCTGGTATTCAAGCATCTTCCGAAACCTTCCATTCCATTCTTGGTGCTGGCATGGAATAGCAACTGTACCACTGAGCAAAGCCCAACCCCTCTAAGTGCATCCTGAAGGTTTTTAACCTAATCACGTGGTGGTTTTAGCCAGAAGCCTGGTGTGTAGGACTCAAGAGAGACACTGCCCCGAACTTCAGATCCAAGTAACCACAGGAAGCCACCCAAGAGCATGTAATCTTCGACTTTCCCCCAGAACTTTAGAATGCCCCCCTTCAAGTATGCAAATGTCTGGTAAAAGGCACCCATTGCTGTGGGTAATAGCTTAATGGGCTATTTTGTAGCTTGACAAATCTGCTCTTGCCAGTATCTCCTTTAGTAAGAGAAGGAGATGAATAAATGGGAATGTGGTAGAGGAAGGAGGCTTATCTTCCTGTGTACCTGCATCTGTAACAAATTACAGTAATCCCCCCTTATCTGAGCTTCAGTCACCTGCGGTTACGTGCATCAAATATAGCCTGAAAATATAAAATGGAAATTTCCAGAAACAAACAATTCTTCCATTTTAAGCTGTGCATCATGTGCTGGAAAGATGGCTTAGTGGGTAAGGAGCTTGCTGCCAAGTTTCGATCCCCAGGATGTGCGTGGTGAAAGCGGAGAACCAACTCCCATGTGTTGCCCTCTGACCTCCATGGACATGCGCACATAAACAAAATAAATATATGTCATTAAAAAAAAAAATCACAACTGTGCCTCATCTGAACAGTGTAGTGAGATGGTGACCTGTCTATTTCAACGACCTGTGACTCATCGGTTTGCCCAGCGTCCCTTGCTGAATATTCAACATGCCCATAGGTCACTTAGTAGCCTAGTTATCAGATTCTGGTCGTATCACATGGCAAGTATGTGGCATATTTTCCTGACACTGTGAGAAAACACCCAACAGAAGCAACTTGGAAGAGGAGAGGACTGTTTAGGGTAAAAATCCATCACGGTGGAGCATTGTGGTACCCGGGGCTCTCAGCAGCTGCTCACTGTTTGTGGCACATCAGGAAGCCCTGAGGTGCGGAGGGAAACGAGAAAGGTTGTAGCTCTCAAAGGCCTGACCCCAGTGGCCCACTTCCAGAAGCCACACATGCCACACTAAAGGTCCCACTTCCCCAAAGGGCATCTCAAGTTCTAAACCAAAGGTTCACACACGGGGCCCCGTCGCATCCAGCAATCTTTGTTTTACTTGACAATGACATCAAAGAACAAAAGCAATGATGCTGGTGATTTTATAGGGCTATACGTTCTATTTTATTATTGTTAATCTCCTACTGTATGATCGCTTATAAGTTAAGTGATCATGAATATGTATGCATAGAAAAAAAAAAACCCCAGTATATCACAGGGATTGATACTCTGTGGTCTCAGGGTGTAGGAGTTAGGATGTATCTTTTGTGGCTAAAGGGGGCAATTCTAGACTGGGTAATTTATAAACAATAGACATTCCTGTAACAGAGTTTGGGGGGCTGGGGGGGATCCGAAAGTAAGGTGCTGGTTGATCCCATGTCTTCAAAGGGCCTCTTCCTCAAGGGTCTTCTGTCTCCTCCCATGGTGAAAAAACAGAAAGGACACATGTCCCCAATCTGACGCCTCAGAGCTCTGCCCTCAGCATCGTCCCTTCCTAACACCATCGCATGGACAGTTTGATCTGAAGATGTGACTTGTTCAAGTCCTGCAAACCCTCTTAGGCTGAGACCAACCCTTCTACTTTGAGACTGTGATACCAAGACCTCTGTTATGTTCTGGAGGTCCCTACCCAGTCTGCCCACCTGGACAGGAAACAGACCCAGAGATGATGTCAGCGGAGGGAAGGGGCTACCTGGGCAGGTAGCAATGGGAACCAGGGCCGGGTGGGGATGGCAGAGGTGGGCTTGTCCATCTGCCTGCGCTGGCTTCCTTCCTGAACTGAAGCAGATGAGCAGCGCAGGAGAGGATCAGCGTGCAGTGGGCTCTCTCCCTGTCTAATGGCTAGTCAGTGGGAACTGCTGCATTGTCACCACCTGTCCATCTGAAGGGGACCCAAGAAAGTGTTGAGAAGGTTCTACTTGTATGTCCAACACCCGGTGCATGTCAGGACCAAGGCCTGAGCTTTCTGAGGGTTGGGAACCTGGGGTGGATGTTCAGCACAGCACAGATACTGGAGGAATGATCACTCTCTTCTCTCTGGGGAGTCATCCAGCCCATGACTGATGCTCAGGACCCTTTGAACAGGGCCATTCTCAGAAGACAGCATGATGGTGGCTGCCTCCCTTTACACATGGTGGGCCAATATGTTTTACCCTGCCTTTTCATGATGTAATTAGACCTTTTAAAAATGGGAAAATCAGGTTTGTAAAATAATAATAATAATAATAATAATAATAATAATAATAATAATAATAATAATAATAATAATCCTTTCTTCCCCCTTTATTCTACAGATTAATGCTGAGAAGAAGAAGCTATGGTTTGGTTTAGTTTTATGGGAGTGGAGGAAACTGCCTTTATTTGATACATGCAAAGCTGCCAAGGGTTATAAACTACATTCTTATGACTGTTTTATCTCTCAGATTCATGTGCTGAAATCCCACGCCTGCTTCACATAATAGCCATAGGAGGTAGGGTCTCTGAGAGGCAACTCAGTTGAGGCAGCAAGACCTCATGGATGTGAGCACCCCTGTGAAAGAGACCTGAGGACCCCCCCCCCCCAGTGCTCCTCCACCATGTGGACCATAGCAAGAAGGCCACCTGGGGGCTGGAGAGATGGCTCAGTGGTGAAGAGCACTCACTGCTCTTCCAGAGGGCCTGAGTTCAATTCCCAGCAACCACATGGTGGCTCACAACCATCTATAATGTGACCTGATCATACTATGTACATAATAAATAAAATCTTTAAAAAAAAAAAAAAAGGCGGCCACCTGGGGACTACGGGGCAGGCTTTCCACGAGACACAATCTTCTAGTGTCTTGATTCTGGACTTCTAGCCTGCTAATCTTTAAGCAGTAAAAGCTTATGGTTTTAAGCCACCCACTCGCTGCTGTTCTCTCACAGCAACCCTGTGGTAGTTTAAATGAGAATGGCCTCCGTAGGCTCGTATGTTTGGATACTTGGTCCTCTGTCATGGAACTGTTTGGGAAAGATTACAAGGTGTGGCCTTGTTGGAGGAGGTTTGTCATTTGTGGGCCTTGACGTTTCAGAAGACTTGTACTGTATTTATTGGTCAGGGTTCTCTAGAGTCACAGAATTTGTGGAATGAATCTCCTCTCTCTCTAAACACACACAGAATTATGTATATATGTATGTATACATATATGTGTATGTGTGTGTATGTGTGTATATATATATATATATATATATATGGAATTTATTGGAATAATTTACAGGCTGCAGTCCAGCTTATCAAACAATGGCTGGCTGTGAATGGAAAGTTCAAGAATCAAGTAGTTGCTCAGTCCCACAAGACTAGGTATCTTAGCTGGTCTTCGGCATATGCTGGAATCCTGAAGAAGTGGGCTCCAATGCCAGTGAAGGAATGGGTGTGCTAGCAAGGCTGGAGGAGGCAGGCACAGAGCACTAGGTTCCTTCTTCTGTGTCCTTATAGAGGCTTCCAGCAGAAGGTGTGGCCCAGATTAAAGGTAGATCTTCTCCCCTCAAGTCCAGATCAAAGGCCCGTATCTTCCCACCTCAAGATCCAGATCAGAGACGTGTGTTTTTGTACCTCAAAGTCCAGACTAGAAGTGTCTTCACCCACTTCAAACCAAGCAGAGAAGACCTCAGCCTCTCTGAGGTGTGCCCTCTATTTCTGGATTATAGTTCATTCCTGATGTAGCCAAGTTGACACGCAGGAGCATCCACCACATGTACTGTTCCCATCTCCCGCCCCCCACTGCTCTCACACTCACTCGCTCAGCTTTCTTCTCATTCATCAAGACGTGAGCTCTCAGGTGTGTCTGCCAACATGACTTTGCTCGGCCCTCATGGATTCTCATCCTCTAAAACAGTGGGCTCAAATCAAACACTTTGATTTCTGAGTTGGCCCTGTTGATGGTGTCTTCTCGCAGCAATAGAAAAGCAACCAAGACAAACCCTAACTGACAAAGACATAGACATCCCTAGAACCTGGCAAACACAAATCCTTCACTTCTGGCCTTTTTTTTTTTTTTTTTTTTTTTTTCTTTTTTAAACTAAGAGGGAGATGGTTGGCCCATACCCTGACTCCATGGCCTGCTACTTTTCTACTCTGACGACAACAATCTATGTGTAAACACAGACCCAGAGTGGCTGGCACAGTCATGGCCCTGCCTGTTTATTGCTTCCTCCCTTCCCTTCCCTTCCCTCCCCTCCCTTCCCTTCCCTTCTTGAGCATTGTCAACCATTGTGTAAAGAAAGCGAACTACCTAAGTTCCACTCAGACACGTAGAAAACACAGGCCAGAGCTGAGGGAGGAAAGCTACCTACCTGGAAACCAGACAGCTCTGAGTTTGACAGCTCCACAAATCGCCTATGCGCCCTTCAGGAAGTTACTAGATGTCTTGAATGCTAGCCACTGTACATCACCGAGGAACGAGTGTGTGAAGGTCCTCAGGGAAAGCCGCTCCCTGGGAGGTTGCACGTGAGCATGTGGACAGCATTCCTGGCAGGTGTTTATGTCCTAGACCTCAGGCATGCCCTCTGTCATGCAGTTGATGCCCACCAGGCATGCTCAGACATGTTTCTCTGTGCAGGAAGCTCGCTATCAACAGTTTATTCCCTTGGGCTGCTTCCCAGGAGGGGCCCAGCAGAGGCTCTGAGCAAGGAGCCACTATCCTATTCCCTAAGCTCAGGGTAGATTTGGAGAGGAAGGTCACCCAGCAACTACAGACAGCACGTGAGCGCTTGGTACCCGCAGACCGACAAGTCTTGGCTCTCCTTGGGTGTAGACTGGAAGAAAAGGCTGTTCTGACTCCTCCTGGAAAGGGTTCCAAAGGCAGACGTTTCCAGAAGCACCCTCTGAGGCTCTACTCAGCCCATTTAAGGACAACTATGAGAAATGAAACCATGTTCTCTCCTACGCCCCACTCCTGTCCTCTTTCCTCCCATGCCATTTCCGTCTCTCCTTTCTGTTCTCACCTCTAACGCTGGCACCTGCCCCGCCCCCCGCAAATTATCCTGGTTTCAACCATCCCACAAAGAGTGTTATTTCCCCAACCCTCAAGTTCTTATAATTTTTGAGGCAGAAAGTTCAAGGCTGAGCTAACAAATATGAGACTATCAGACCCGTGCTACCAGGGTTAGCTCCAGGTGTTTCTGACTTGGTCAATCACCAGCCACGTATATAGTGATTGCCTACAATTATCATGGGTGGTGTCCTACATGCTGGGGACACATCAACCTCACACTCTCTCTTTCTCTGTGGTGTGTGTGTATGTGCGCGTGCACACACGAGTGGGCACACACAGTAGAGAGACCTCTGCTGGCTGGTGACCTCACTCCCATTACACACCCCCCCGCCCCGCCCCCCCCACCAATGCCTTGGAAGTCACCTGGATTTATTTATTTATTTAGTAGTTAAGTTAGTTTTGGTTTTTCAAGACAAGGTTTCTTTGTGTAATAGCCCTGGTTGGCCTGGACTCACTTTGTAGACCGGGCTGTCCTCAAACTGAGAGACCTGCCTGTCTCTGGGTCACCTGGACTTATCCGCAAAATCTGTTGGCTACTGAATAAACAAAGGAAAAGGAAGAAATAAACTTAAGATCATGAAGTGAGAAGCCAAAGGTTGGTGTGTGTGTGTGTGTGTGTGTGTGTGTTGTTTATACACTCCTGCATGGGGTTGTAGGCAGTGACTCCTCGCTTCTTGCAGCAAATCTTTTTTAGGGAGTTAAAGGACACAGTAAAAAGCTCTTGCTTCATATTCCTTCCCATTATGAGGCCCTGCTCTCGTTTGACGCCGCTAATGAACACGCAGCCTGAAGACTGAAGTGCAGTCTCCTTCGGACACTTTCTCAGGCTCTGCAGTAACCCTAGGCCCGGGGCATTCCTCATAGCTTCTTATCTGGGCGGTAAAATCAAGACTCGGCCTAATTGGTTGCTGACTCTCTCTGGTAAATGAAGGAGGTTTCTGTTTTGAGAAATAAAGTGACTTCTCAGCGGCTGATTCACTGTCCACAGGGAGCCTGCCTGCCTGCCCGCCTGCCCGCCTGCCCGCCTGCCTGCCGAGTAGAGAGGCTTCCTCTCCCTAGAGATTTGCATACATCCACTTCCTGCTTTGAGAGCCTGCTCTACCACTTACCTGGACCTGGAGAGGGCGAGGGAGGTCTGAGCAGCCCAAGGTGGAGCCCCGCGAGCTAGAGCTAGCGACCACCCCCTGGGGCTGGCTGTGTGTGGACATCTTAGGTAAGTGAGCTCCCTGGCGCCCGCCTGCTCTGACCTCTTTAACCACTGACTGGGTTTCCAGTTCACTGCTTTCTCCGGTTGCCAGAACGTTCTGGTGTCGTACTTTCCTCCGCCCCTCGTGTCCCCACCTTTACCTCAGCCAGTTTGAGCTGAGATTTTGACAGCGCTCCAGCAAGAATGCGGCGCTGGTTTAGGGTTTCAGGCAGGCGGGCGCCTGAGCTTAACTCTTTAAAGGAGAGGCACGCACCACTTAACTACCGGGCTGGCGGGTTTGAGTTCTTGGTGTTCAGGGTTCCATCAAGAAATCAAGCTACACAGTGAGTTCAAGGCTAGCCTGGGCTACGTACAAGATCCTGTCTTTAAAAGTAATCAAAACTGTTTATTCAAGGAGGGAGCCTCGGTAGAAATGATTAATTGGCTTCCAGTCGCAGACCAATGACAGAGCCGGAAGGCCAACCCCCCCCCCCCCCCCCCCCCCCGTCTTTCTCTATCAACGCCCATTCTTGGGTCAGGAAGTGCTCTACACCCCCACCCCACCCCCAGCCCCTCCTCAGGCCTCCATTCCACTTAGGCCGGGCTTTTACTGAGTCTGAATGGTGCCAGGGGGAGAAACTTGTGATCTTAGAAGCTGCCTTCTTGTGACTTCCTAGTTCAAGGTGGCCTCTCAGACCACAGACTTTTTTGTTTTTGTTTTTGTTTTAGGGACTGAGTGAAAAGAGACCCAATTAATAATTTAAAAAGACCACAGAAAACTTGGCTCAAGTTGTCTCTCTGCTTTGTGTGGGTCCTTCTCTTAAGCAATTCTCTTTGGCTCCCAGAAGCCTGGATTTCCTCATCTGCAAAGTGTGTGTCAGCACACACACACACACACACACACACACACACACACACACACACACACACACACACGATTATGTCTAAATTCCTTTCTAACAAAACAAGGCCAGGGCAGCCCCAGAAGGGTACCGTAATGGGTGGTCTCTAAAACTTGTTTTGTTTACTGATTATTACACATATAAATTTTAACCTCTGCTACTGGTCCATTAGGAAGCCCTTTGCGTCTTATATTTTCCCAGCCCCCAGAACTTGGCATGCCGTCAAACGCCGCAGAGGTACTCAGTCTCCTTGCACTTAACTCTTGAAATTTTTCCTTCAGTTTCCCTCATCTGTTTTCCAGGCGGAAGGTAGAGCAGCTGTGAGGCCAGGCAGCCCCGCGGTGGGGTAGGGGTAGGGGTGGGGGTTGGGGGTTGGGGCGTCAGCTGCACCTCTGCAGGAGGGCTGCCTAGAACCCAGGCATCACTTCTGGCTTTAACCACATAGGGGGAAATGGGGTTTCTTGGGTTTAGCTCATGTCCCCTGTGTTTGCTGAGAGTCAAGGCAGGCTCCAGAGCTGGCAGGCCATCCTGCTTCAGAGGCCAGGGGCTGGAGCAGGAAGGCGCTCCTGGTCCCAGCAGTCAGTGTGTGGGCCTTTAATGGGAGGGCAAAGGGAGCTGTGAAACACAGCCCAGCGCCATGTAAGGCTGGGGACTGTGGTTACAGTCATTACTGCTTGGCAGATACACTGGGTCCTTAACCTTTTCCAAACCCCTGCTTTAAGAAACATTGTTGCTGTTTCTTTTGAGCGATTACTCAGAGGCAGTACAGTTCCAGAAGGTTCTGGCTGAGGAGATGTGCTGATTTGGAGCTTTGGGTATTGCTTAAGGCTCTGGTATAGGCCTTGTGGTGTTTGTAGATAGTTGTCTGTATTCTGGAATAAGGACAGTGGACTTCAACATGCTTGCTCGTGGGTGAATTCCTGGTTCTTACTTCAAATCTCGAAGCGTTCTCGTCGGAACCCGCGGTAGCGGTTGTAAGGCTGCCAGGCTCGCTTGGATGGTAAAGGCTCCATCCACCACGGCTACTTTGATCTGGTGCTGTTCCTCCAAGTCATTCCACACACGACAGGTGTGAGGAGACAGATGATGCAGCCATTCTGATGTGTTCACTGCCAAGGGCTGGCTAAGCAGGAGTCAGGTCTGAACAACGTGACAGGTTGCTGGAGGGAAAGCTTCCTGGCCCAGGGATTCTTACAGGGGACAAAGCACACCATGTTCAAACCTGTACCTCCCAGGACGAAGGGGGTTCGTGACATGCAAACACACCGAAAATTAAAAGAAGAGGAGAAAACCATATTTCCAGGCATCGTTTAATGGGCGTTCAGCAAGACAGATTATGGTGGCGTAGTTTGTCTAAATTAAATCAACGTTTTACACTTTGCAGGATGGAAATCTCAGATAGATCCAGCATTCAAATAATTTTCTGCTGCAGGCAATTTTAGATTAGCTTTTAAAGATGTACATGTTTGAGCTGTCGGCAACCGCTTATAGGGAAAGAGCACAGGCAGCGGTGGGGGAGGGCGGGGATGGGGGCAGCAGGGTGGGGGCGGGAGGGCGGTCAGCTTCCAGTTCCTTTCATATCCAACTAAATGGCCCTTAAAGTTGGATCCTATTTCCTTATCAAAGCAGTCCAGCTGGCCTTACACAAGAAGCAACTGCTGGCTGGAATCTAGAAACTGTCCTGCAGGCCTCTCCTGTTTCTTCTCAGTGCTCTGTCACCCAGATATTTTTAGTTCATGAAACACAGGGTTTCTTCTTCCCTGTTCAACCTTGCCCATCTCCTGCCCAGCATGCCTCCTAGAGCCCACATGTGCTCCGACCTCCTCGGCACGCTGCTGGTGTACACATGTGCCTGCAGGTCTGCCCACGGGCCTGCCGAGGAAGGGTGGGCCTTCATCCATGTGCCAGCCCTTGGCATGCTGCCACTTTGGCTTGACACCCTGATGACACTGCCCAAATCAAGCTATTTGCATAGGCGGGAGACCCTCACACAGCCTGCCCTCCCCGCCCCCCACCCCCTGCACTCCGCAGACCTAGTCTGCATGGGATCTTGGCCACTCCTTCAGTGATGAAAGAAACCTGGCTCCCCTGTCTTATTGTAGTCCTGTGCCCAGCCTCCCAGGCTGTACCTTTTTTCTTCGTTCAAGGTTAACAGGCTTCACGTCCATCTCTGAATGCTTCCTATCCGCAGTTGTCTACGGAGACATCCTGGCCGCCAGCTCTGCACACTCACACCTTTTTCCTGTGAGCCCCCCTGCCCCTGGACCTGTAATACATACAGATTACAAGGTCTTTCTTTCTCCCATACCACTAACGGTTCCCGGCTTCCTTCTCTCTTCACGTACCCTTGTCATCCTCTCTGTCCCTTCGTCTTCACTCTGTGGCCTGAACTGAATTAGGAATCACAAAAGGCGCTTTAGACAGACAGACCACCTTAGGTGAAGCAAGCAAGCAAGCAGACAGAGCAACAGCAAGCAAAGCGCCTGAGCTGGCTTGATGTCCTTCTTCTGAATGTTTCTGTTGCCAGCTTTGGATGCGTAGGCAGCCTGTTCCCAGAAGCCTTCCTCCCCCCTGCAAAGCGCATCGCCGGAGTCCCAAGGCCACTGCCCCACATCAGAGCAGAGAGCATAAGGTCTGTGAGTCTGTGCAACGTCCAGCAAATGTCCCCTTGTCTCCAAGGCTCATACCACCTCAAAGACTCTGGCAAACCCTAATGGAACAACTTCTCTCTGGGGGAAGTTCTGCAAGAAAAGCTGGGATGTATTTGCTCACTCAGGCTTGAGTCTGAGCAAAATGGTTTACTCCCAACCCATCTTCTACTAGGTTAAACCGATCTTATGATAATTTGCACACATTTGGGCAGTAGACAAAGAAATTAATGAGTTTATAGATATTTCGAAAGATTTGTGATTTTTTTTTTTTTTTTTTTTTAGACATACTAAGTTACTCTCTGGGCGCCAGCAAGATGGCTCAGCTTGTAAAGGTACTTGCCACCAACCCTGACAACTTGAGTTTGACAGGAATCTATATGATGGCCAGGGGACAGGTCCCTGCCCAGTTGCCTCCTGGTCTGTCTATGGATGCCATGGCACTGCAAATGCACCATACCAACAGCAAATAGATACAAAAAGAAATTTTAAATTATTCTCTGGAGAGTAAATCTGTAATTGAAAAATATCTGATCCCAATTTGATTTGAGGATCCTCTCAACTATAAATGTACATAATTATCTCTTTTTTTTTTTTTACATAATTATCTTTTACGTCCACTTGAAATATTCATATTGTGTGTCTCTTGAACTCTTCAACCCTATCAGTAACCCCAAAAGTGTTTTAAAACAAATAAGCAAAGTTTGGGGCTAGGAAGATGCCTCTGTGAAGTGTTTGCTGCCCAAGTTTCAGGACTGGAATTCAGATCCACAGAGTCCACCTAAGAGCCAAGTGGGTGTGGCAGACCAGCTAGAATCCCAGTGTGCAGGAGGTGGAGACAGGGAGACCTCAGAGCAGGCTGGCTAGCCAAGCCTCCCACAGTGTGCCTGCCATATGTGCCTGCAATTGAGGAAGACACTCAATGTTGATTTTGCACTTTCACAAGCATGCGCGCGCATGCACACCTACCCCAAACTCAAGCCAACACACACATACATTTTTTTTTTTTTCAAATCCAGCCTCCTGTAGTGGGGCATGCCTATAATCTCAGCACAGAGGAACTGAAGGCAGGAGGACCAGGATTTAAAGGCAAGGCTAGGCTCCATGAAACTGTCTCAAAAAACAAACCACAAATCCAATCAGTGTGTGATCAGCTAGTCTTGATGACTTAGGAGCTGTTTATGCCGTTTATTAATCACTCGGGCTGCTCACTCCTGCCCTTCCTCTGTCCCTTGCTGTATTATTTGTCTTCTTGCAGGGACACAAATGGCCTTCATTAAGCCCCATCCGTCCTTCCCTCAGAGATGTCCCTGGAAGATCTCCTCTTTCTAACTGCATCGCTGTTTATCTTCATCCTTTGTGCTCTGTCAAGCAGGTTTCAATTTATTTAGAATTCAGTTCATGATTAAAATTTAATGAGATCCAATCAAGGGCTCCCCCCGCCCAAAATCAGGATGCCTCTGCAGTCTGATCGCACACCCCCCCCCCACTGTAATGGCGCAAGGGAAAGACAGCCAGCACCCTCCTGGTGACACGGTATAGAACACTGGAGGTGTCGATGCCCCTCCAGGTCAGGGTGAATGGCTGAAACCTACTTATCCCAGAGTTGCTGGAAGTTCCTTGATGGCTGCCTGCCCTCCCGAATAAACAGACCATCATTGCAGGCTCTGGGGCTGAACTGCTACTGGCCAGAAGGCCTTGAGAAAGTTCTTTAATCTTCCTGTACCTCAGTTTCCCCATTATGAAGCAGAACCAACAGTAGTCCCCATCACCTCAGGTCACAGGGAGAACTAAATGAGTTACTGTGTATAAAAATCTCATATGCCAGGCATGGTGGCACATGCCTTTAATCCCAGCACTTGGGAGGCAGAGGCAGGCGCATCGCTGTGAGTTCAAGGCCAGCCTGGTCTACAAAGCGAGTCCAGGACAGCCAAGGCTACACAGAGAAACCCTGTCTCGAAAAACCAAAAAAAACAAAAACAAAACAAGACAAACTCTTGTAACTATTTTACACATAGCACCATTCAGTAAACATTAACAACAACAACAACAACAAAAAGACAGGTAAGGGAGGGGGAGGGCAGCGTTTCTTAACCAGATCCATTTGATTAGGCTTGCAGTTTGCCACATCAACATAATCTTTATCTGCAGTTGACAAACTATAGCCCTTGGGCCAAAGGTAGCCCATGAAGTCTTAGCCTAGTGCTAAGAGTCATTTTTATAGTAATTAAATTTTCTTTTCTTTTTATTGATTTTTTAGTTGGCGGGGGAGGGGGCAGAGTGGTAATATGCATGTGAGTGCAGTTGCCTCTAATGGACCAGATCTCTCTGGAGCTGCAGATAATTACAGGTTGTGAGCCATCCAACGTGGGTGCTAGGCCAGCATGCAGGTCCTCTGTGAGAATAGGAGTCATTATTAACCACTGAACCATCCCTCCAGCCCCTAGTTTTACATTTTTAAAGAGTTATTAGGCAAGAAATAAAGAAAGAAAGAAAGAAAGAAAGAAAGAAAGAAGGAAGGAAGGAAGGCAGAGCACTAGTAGACTCAGTGTGGGTAAGAACACTTGCTGTACAAACATGAAGGCCTAAGTTCAAATCCCCAGCACCTGTGGGAAAAAATATGCTTGGCTGTGCACACCTGTGGCCCCAGTGCTGGGGATCTGAGACAGGTGGATTGTAGAGCTTCACCTGCCAGCCAGGCTAGGTTCAATGAGAGACTCTGTCTCAAGGGAATAATGTAAAAGGAAATTCTCTGTTCTCTGTAGGTGCAAGCACATGTGCACAAGTGTACATTTATCTGTGCATATAACACACACACACAGTGAAATACAAGAAGGAAATAGCATATGACCCATAAAGCATAAAGGATGCACTGTTTGGTCCTTTGTAGGAAGAATTTGCCAGCCCTGGATCTCAGGGATTTGTGGAAACTGCTAGAGCCATAGGTAGATTTGCCTTTACCCCTCTCTTGTGTGGCTTTGGAAAAGCTATTTCATATGTCTCACTAAGGAATAGCAGAATGGTTCCTCTCACCTGCCTGTGGCCCAGGACCAGATGAGCTGATGTGAATCGACTGTGGTGGAGGCCTCTCACAGACACTTGCTGGCTTCACAGCTACAGTCTCTGTACGCCAGGTTCAGGTGACACTTCTGGTACCCAGAATACCCACAGGGGATGGTGTCTAGAAAACCTGTTCCCAAGCCCAGTGCCTTGCTGGAGTAAAAGTAACTTCTCAGAACTGGATGTGGACCAGGCTCTGCACTGGCCACCCTATACCTTTGCAGCCTCGTGATAGCCCTATGGGAGAGCTGCTATTCCCTTCTTTTTGTAGATGAGAGGAAAACAAAACAAAACAAAACGAGACCCGGAGAAGTTAGGTAACTCTGTCGTGGTCATAGCATTTAATTACACAGCTGGTAGAGAAGCAATCAAAACCCAGACATCTGCATCCGGAAGCAGTTTAGTTCCTTGTGAACGTCGCACCAGAGGAGTGCATGTTGATTTGGGGTAAGGCCACAGGGACCTGCGAGCATAGCATTAGGCCAGTTAATGTGTGTCCTGCGAGAGACTTGTTTCTCAAACAGGAAGGGGAAGGAAGCTGTCTGATGGACACATGCAAGAACAAAGGCTAGTGTGAGCAGAGGGACAGAGGCCCTGGGTGCTGTGAGGGCTAATGGGCTTCTTTCTGGGAACAGTGAGTTAGGTACCATCTGCCTCTGTAGGAAGATGGTGTTGGGGAAAGATCTGAGCTGGTGGTGCCTCTGGGAGTCTGGCTGAGCTGTGTACAGAGGCGGGGGGGGGGGGGGGAGTGTGCACAATTCTGTGACAGGGAAACCAAGGACACATTGTCAAAGCTTTTGAATGCTGGGTAAGATCAGTCCTGCTGGGGTTGGGGGAGGGTAGAGGCTATCAGCCTCAGAGCTAGGAGGGGAAAAGGCGATATAGAGGTTTGGGAGAGATGGAGAAAGTGACAGAGAGATGAGGGGACTGAAGAGCACTGGAGAGATGGCTCAGTGACTAAGAGACCGCTGGTCTTGTAGAGGACCCTGGTTCGATTCCCGACACCTCCTTGGTGGTTTCACCGTCACCTGTAACTCCAGCTCCAGGGGATCCAATGTCCTCTTCTGACCTCCAAGGGCACCAGGCACAGATGCGGTGCACAACTGCGTATGCAGGCAAAACAGTCATTCACATAAAAGATAATTTCAAACAGAACAAAGCTCCCAGCGCTCGGGAGGCCGAGGTCTACATCAAGGCTGGCCTGCTCTGTGGCATTCCAGGGCAGCCACAGATACACACAGAGACCCTTTCTCAAAAAGAGAGAGAGAGAAAAAAAAAAAGAAGAGCTGGAAACACAGCAAGTACAGCTCTAAGCCCAAAGTAGGTGAGCGAGACTGCCAAGATGGGGGCTGCTGTCTTTGGAGTCAGAACAGAAGGCAGTGCCTAGCTGTGGCATTTCACCGTGGCAGTCGTCTGGTATCTAGCCTCTGTCTGTAGCTCATGCCCAGCTCCAGCGGGTCCTCCATTTTTAGTTGTTTTTGGTGTTTGTATTCTAAGGAGTTCACTCCCTCCCAGATGTGGAGGTGGGTGTCATGGCTGGCATAGTTCTTAATTGTGAACATCAGATCAACGGTGGAGTCTTTGCTTCCCGTGTGTGTGTGTGTGTGTGTGTGTGTGTGTGTGTGTGTGTGTGTGTTCAAAACAGGGTTTCTCTGTGTAGCCTTGGCTGTCCTGGATTCGCTTTGTAGACCAGGTTGGCCTCAAACTCACAGTGACCTGCCTGCCTCTGCCTCCCGAGTGCTGGGATGACAGACTTGCACCACTGCGCCCAGCCTTTCCTTTGCCTTTTTTTTTTTTTTTTTTAAAACAGAGTCAGCTAGATAGATATCCACCCAGTACGAATTAGTAGCGTGCAGGAGGTTCTGAAAAGTGAATGTCCCCTCGCTCCCTTCCCAGAGGTACCCACCATTCGACTTCCTAGGAGACAGACATGCACATACATGTACAATCTTCTGTCACGTAGAGCCACGTGACACACTGTCCTGCGCTTTTACTTTATTTTACCTTAATACATTTGGAGTTATTTCCACTTCAATTCACATGGCACTGATTTATTAAAAGATAGAGTGTCAATTGTCCAGATCCACACTCTTTTTTTTTTTTTTTTTTTGGCTTTTCGAGACAGGGTTTCTCTGTGTAGCCTTGGTTGTCCTAGACTCACTTTGTAGACCAGGCTGGCCTCGAACTCACAGCGATCCACCTGCCTCTGCCTCCCAAGTGCTGGGATTAAAGGCGTGCACCACCACGCCCGGCTCCCACACTTTTTAAACCCAGAGCCATTTTGTTTGGCGTCCTTGCTGTGTCGCTTGTCTTTACAGACTTCATTTGGAACGATGCGCGCATTTCTCTGTACTCTATCAAAGGGCACAGACTTTGACAATTCTGATAGTTAGTTCATTCGTCTTGGCAAAGCAATGGAGAATCTGTTTACCCGAAAGGCTTAAAAGTCAAACATGGAAGGCCAGCTGCATCATGGTCGCTAAACTGAAGCCTGGGCAGCTGCGCTGGGAACCCCAGAAGATTCCAGCCCCAGAGCCCCGCCCACCAGGTTTCCACATAGCCCCGCCCTATCCACAGCTTCGGCAGCGTGTAGCAGGCACGCTCTTGTTCTCCAGGCCTGACATGCCTTGGCTTCTCAGTCTTCCTGACCTGTCCCAGCCATGCAGGCTCCAGGGCTCCCACGCGCTGACCACCAGGCCTTCTGTTCGCTCAGAGGTCAGGTCCTTTCTCCCAAGGTCAAGACTGGTGAACTGTGTCAGTCCGGACTTGCCTTGAGTGAAGGAAGGTCTGGAGTACAGACCACACCGGGGTGAGAGTCACGTGATTACAACATGAAGAAAACAAGTGGAAATGGTTAGCAGTGGTGAAATACTGGGCTGATTTTATATTTTTACAACATTTTACTACTGTTAAGACTGCGTCTTTGATAAACCCCATTAACCCCTGTGCAGCTGCTCCCTGTGGCTGTCAGGGAGGTGGGGCAGGGCTGGCTGTGTTCTGCCAGTTCTGAGCAGGGCTTGAACTGGGAGGCTCCGAGTCTACAAATGAGGGCTTTGCCAACGTGGCCCATCCAGCTTGAGAGCAGAGAAACGCTTTACTGAGCGTCTGCTGCCTGGTTCTAGGTGTTGGGTCTCGGGCTGTGGGATTGTGCTGTCGTGGAATTATACTTCCGAACCGGAGTCAGATATTTACACCCTATGTCTTTGTGGGATGTGTCAGGTGGTACGAGAGGAAGGAAAAGCAGAGGGGCGTGGGGGTGAGGGGAGAGTGTAAACACTTTATCAAGGGAGCCCAGAGGACAGTTGAGGAACGGCCTTTGATGGGAAAGGAAGGGAGCCATGCAGGCGTTTGGCCCTGGGGTGGGCTCCCTTGGCTTTGCTGTTTGCTTTCTCTCAAGGGACTAGCAGACAGGGCATTGCTGTCCATGTCATTAGGAATTTTTTTTTTTTTTTTTTAATTAGGCTCACTGCCTAGCCTTTCATCCTTTCATTCTGCACTACTTGTAGATACTTAAATTTTAAATTTTTAATTGAGCTTACGCTTGACTACTAACATGGAGTAAGGGCTCGCTGTGTATTTGTGACTCATTTAAACCCTCAAGCATCCATTTGGATTTTGTAGTGATTACTGATGCTTCAGTTTTACTGAGAGGGGTGTCATTGCTATGACAGGTTTACCTGAGGGGTCACGGGTCCCTTTACAGAGCCGGTTCAAGTCTTATGAAAGGGTTACATTTGGCACCTGTGACACCAGCATCCGGGTAGTCCCGGCAGACCCCTGAGCTGGAACTGTCATATCTGTGGCTTTGTCTTTTGCTGGAACATACTTCCCAAGTATCCACATTCGGCAACCTGGGGTGAGGGTGAGGGTGGGCGTGGGGGAGGTGGATGTTGGATAGCAACATTTGCACCTGAAGTGTTTGACATTTGAGCCAGGGATGTGAATCACATGACAAGAGCTGGCTCTCTGGCCGCCTGCTCTCACCCTCCCACTCACCTGAGGGCTCACGGCTCGCACACGTGCGGGCAGACCACACAGTACTCAGCCACCCTTGAGAGACGCCCTGTTTCCCCGACCGGCTGCCCCAAAGAGCATGTTGCACAGTGTCTCCCATTTTGTAGCTGTAGGCAAACTGTATGGACAACAGGAAAACGGCGTGCATTTAAAAACTAGTTAAATGTTGGAGTGTTTTCTATCTTTGGGTAGGTTCTTAGTCATTTTCGAAAGTTCTAATGAATTTAGAGGGTGGGATCTCTCCCAAGGCCATGCACTGCACACGACAGCCGGGAAAGGAAGGCTAAGGGCAGCTGGAAGCTGAGCGTGGCGGCCTGTGTGCCCAGAACGGGAGGGGGGGCGGGGAGACAAGGATTGCAAGTTTAGCTCCTGGGCTCACGTGGGTCTCCTGCCTCAGCCTCCTTTAATAATTGCAATTAATATGGATGTGCCAACATGCTTGGCTTTCTGTAGACAGCTAGGCCCACTGGATAGAGAGACCACAGCTCTAGTTTGGTGGGGGATGTTTGCCTACTGTGTGAAAAGCCCTGGGTTCCGTTTAGAAGCAAACTGCTGGTCTAGCTCTGTGAAGGGGAGCACTGCAGTGCAGGCTGCCTTCTTCCGCCGCCACTGGAAGAGGCAGCACAGTTCTATTCTCCAAAAGCTGCCTTAGAACAATAATTTATGTACTCTGTGACTTCGGGCACAGTAGGCTCTCAGTAAACGCTGGTGGTTGAAAGACTGCATAGATCCAAAGTCGGAATTTAACACTCGGCACACAGCCCTTTTCTCTCTAGTATTTGAAGTGTGCTGTGTACAAAGGCCCTCTGTAGAAGAACCCGCTGGGGTTTCCCACACACACTTGCCCTCTTAACAACACTTGCTCTGCGGCCTCCTGTGAGCCCCCAGTGTCCCCACAGCACCCTATTTCTAGGCTTTCCTCGAATTACCCTACAGCTGGGCATCATAGCAGTGAGCTAATGATTAGACAGACAAGGGGAGCTCCCCGCCACCCCCTCCATTGTGTTAAGTCGATTTTTAGAGATAAAAGCAATATTGCTGGGATGGTAGGCTTGGCTAGAGGGGTTAAGGGACAGTTTAACAAGCCTTCTGTCATGGCTACCTTCATTGCAGGCACAGCGCCCAGACGTAAACACATCCTCCAAATGACCCAAGTTGTTAAATGGAAAATGTCACTGTGACCTGTTTCAATGCGTTTTAAGCTCATGCTTTCTTTTTTTAAAGAAACTTTTATTTAGTTTTCAATTAAGCAATAGCCAAACAGAATTAAAAAAAAACCAAAAAACAAAAAACAAAAAAACCAGGTTCAAAAGGTAAAATTCTTCCTCTCACTCCTGTCTACTGCCTTAGTGTGGGGACTGTGTAGGTCACACATTCTGCAGTCACATGGGATATGTGCACATAAGCATAGACACAGTGGCCTCATACCATAGTGCCCTGCTTCTCGCCCTGGTTTTTGTTGTTGTTTTGTTTTTAAGCAACCAACACTAGGTCCTGGAGATTGTCTCATGTCAGTTCCTGGGATTTTTTTTTTTTTTTTTTTTCCATCATGCATTCCAAACACAAAGCAGCCCCTTTATGACAGTGTCTCTCTCCTCAATATGTGGCAGTTGATTTTCACCCATGCTTTCTCCTTGCTGGTGAGCAATTCCTACCACAGAACGACTTCTGGTCAGATTTCTTCAACTGCCTTCCAGATAAAATATCTTAATAAGCATAATGCCTTTGCCTGGAGGATAAGTAAACAACTTTAAGTGATTGGGGCCCTACAAGCACAGTGCTGTCACACTACTGTTAATTTAAACCACATCCTGAACCGGGTCCTTTAAGGTCATAAGATGGGGACTCCAAGCCCTGGTCTGTCTTCTGAGACTGGCATGTTTTTCTTTTGTTCCAGAAACTAGGATGAATCGAAGCATTCCGGTGGAGGTGGATGAATCAGAACCATTCCCGAGTCAGTTGCTGAAACCCATCCCAGAATACCCCCCGGAAGAGGAATTGGAACCACCTGCTCCAAATACAATGAACATGGCGCCCAGAGGCTTGTCTGCACTCCGATGCCCTTCCCTGAAACTTGCCAATCACCAGCCTGTGTCACAGCAGGTGGCCTGCCTGCGCACCAAAGTCCTGGAGGAGAGTGAGGCCAGTTTCTTTAGAAGGCACCCTGATCCTGGCAAAGGTGTTTCCTTGTGCTGGTCCGAAGCCAGCGAGGCTGAGGCTGAGGCTGAGGCTGAGCTGGGAGCCCTCTCTCCAGAGCACCGGTTTCCACTTACGGAAAAACGCACTGGATGGCTGGGATCTCAGCTTTCAGCAGCTTCTCCCGACACTGGCCACGACTCAGACAAATCGGACCCAACTTTATCTAATGCTTTGGCAGACTCCTCCAGTGGTGGCCAAGAGACGATGTCCCGGCCTCGGCCCCACAGGAACAGAGCAGCCCCAGATGTGCCCACGATAGACACCGGGTATGATTCCCAGCCCCAAGATGTCTTGGGCATCAGGCAGCTGGAAAGGCCACTGCCCCTTACCTCCACATGTTACCTGCAGGATCTCCCTGGGCCTCTGAGGTCCAGAGAGTTCCCTCAGTTTGAACTGCAGAGGTATCCAGCGCATGCGCAGAGGCTGCCTGTCAGTCCTTCCCCACAAGTGCCATGGAACTATCAGTACCATTGTGCCGGAGGGCCCTATCACCAGGTGCCATGTAAGTGATCTTTGTCGCTTCTGGACGTTCTGGGCTAGGGACTGAGGAAACAAGACCTCGCAATACCGCCAACATGCAGAGCCCAGCAGTCAGGGAGTGTCCTCTGGTGCAGGGCCTTTGAACGCACAGTTGATTTGGGGAGGTGGGCGGGGGAGGGGTGGCTAAGGCTGACCTCACTTGAATCTGTCTGTAGGTGGCTTTTAGGATAAAGTGGATCCCCATGTTGAGCAATTGAAACCTGCCTCAAGGCAGAGAGAAGACCCTGATGACTTCTAGAAAATTCATTCGTCCTAGTTCTTAGGGCTTCTTTCTGGATTTCCTTTCCTTTTCCTCTTCTTTTTCCGTCGTCTTAGTGGACAGAGAATGTGGGCAGGACCGACCTGAGGCCTGCTGAGTGCAGAGCTCAGCACAGGTGTGGTGGATTTCTTACGCTTGAGTCATCGAGAACTGAACTTTGGTAAGGCAGGTAGGTGTTGGGTTTAGTTCTCAGAAGTTTCCAGGTTACTGTAAAAAAAATCTTTTGAAATTCTGCTTCTCTGCTTCTCTGTGGTACCTTACTTGACCACAAGAGGTCTGCGTGTGTGTGTGTGTGTGTGTGTGTGTGTGTGTGTCGGTTCCTCCAAATGAAACATGGCCAGAGGTTGACAGGGCATATTCCCTTCACCCATATAGACTCCTATTAGGGTTTTTTTTTTTTTTTTTTAAATATATGTACTTTCAGTGGACTTAAAAAAATCCTTTGCATCTATACCTAATATAAGATACTTGGTAGTGACACTAAGTGTACTTCTTCCAGCATCTTTTAAAATAGTTGAATTGGGCTAGTGAGATGGCTCAGTGATTAAGGGCACTTACTGCCAAGCCTACCAACCCACATAATGGAAGGAGAACCAAACTGTCCTCTGGCCTCCACGTGTGCACTGTGGCACCCGAGAACTAACCCCGCCCCTGTGTATGTGTGTGTGTGTGTGTATGAGTGTGTGTGTGAGAGTATATGTGTGTGCGTGAGAGTGTGTGTGTGTGTCTGTCTCTGCCTCTGTCTGTCGGTCTCTCCACACACACACTATAAAAACTAAATAAAGTGTTTAGACACTGAATTGTATCTCATTAGATAATACTGCTAGGTTATCATTAACTTGTTCTCTTTGTCAGACATTTAAAGTTTTTCCAGTTTTCTGTCTAATAACCCACACTATGACAAATGCTCTTTTTATCTGCATTTCTGATTGACTCCTCAGATCAAGGTGCAGAAGTGTGAACCCTTAGTCAAAGGCCTTTTGAGTCCCAAGCAGCTGCCTTTCCCTATGGCAGGCGATTGCTGCGGTGTGATAGCATAGCAGGCACCGACTCTGATAATGAGAGCCCCAGGAAGACCTTCCCCTTGGAAAGTCCTTTTCCTGTTGAAGTTGGAGGTAAGCATTGCCCCCTTGGGCAGCCTCCTTTTAAGACAGACATATCCAAATGGGGACACTTCATGTCCCATGCCTAAGAGCTGGGTGGCTTTCACCAGCGCACTTTCCTCTTGCTTCCTGTAATATTTCTTCTACTGAAGACGGTTGGAAGGAACCTAAGTTCAGTTCTCAGCTCACAGTTGCCTATAACTCCAGCTCTAGGGGATTCAGTGTCCTCTTCTGGACTCTGAGGACACCTGCATTCACAAACATGTGCGCGCGCGCACACACACACACACACACACACACACACACAAATAAAAAAGGAAATGCAAAGAATTCAATGACACATTTTATGTAATGATGGATGCAGAAATAAAAACCACGCATACTGAGTGGGTATAAGGCAACGAATAGTTTTTGTACACTCTTGGCAAGAACAGAAAATGGTGCAATTCTGGAAGTGATTCATTATTTATCAAAATTTTATGAGTCCTTCAGTGTTATTTTTAGTAACTTATCCAATAGAAACACCAAACAAGCAAAAATATACTAAGCAGCATGTTTATTAAAAATACTGGGGTGGCAGGGGGCGGTGCTACAGAAGTGGCTCGGCTCGGGGACTCAAAAGATCCCTCTGCGCTTGCAGGGGACCCAAGTTCAATTCCCAGAGCCCACATCAGGCAGCTCATAACCGCCTACTACAGCTCTAGCTCCAGGGAGATCTGCTGCCTCTGGCTTCTGCAGGCAGATGCTCTCAAGCCCACAACCCACACAGCAACTCACACATTATTTAAAACAAAACAAAACACCCCAAAATGCTGTTTGTGGTGGCTGGAAAGATGGCTCAGGGATGAAAAGTGCTTACTGCTTGATCAAGAACATTAGCGTTTGGATCTCAGCACCTAAGTAACAAGCTGGGACGCCAGTTCCAAGGGGTCTCATGTTCTTTTCTGGCTTGTGTGTGTGTGTGTGTGTGTGTGTGTGTGTGTGTGTGTGTGTGTTGTATGCATGCATGCACACGCACACATGCACACAAGTAAATGATATCTAAAAAAAATATTGTATGAAAGTAAACAAATAAATAAACTACTACTGCCAACTAATAAGGGGCAGAACAGTAGAGACGCTCCTGATTTAACAGTTTAACCTCAGGGTGTATGGAATGATGGATTGGGCTGAGACGGAAGAGAGCCACAGTGCCTGGTCAGCCACAGACCTCGAGGTAAACAGCCCATCCATTACAGGGCGCTCTGCTTGGAAATTAATGATGCCGTGGGGGTGAGGCGCCGTAAATACATTTTGACTTGACATTTTCAGTTTATAATGAGTGTGTTGAAACTCACATAGGTTGAAGAGCACCTGCGTATACAGGTCTACTGGGTTCCTGATGTGTAGCGTGCAACAGCATAGACACTCTGACATAAAAGGATTAAAGGGGAAAGCAAGATATAGTGTTGCTCCCACACATGTTTATTCAAGGAGAAACTACACATGATTGCATACGCCTCTAAAATTCCTGCACTAACAAGAGAGGAAGCAAGGAATTAAGAGGGGACAAGGGTATTTTTCCTTATAATCTTATATACTTTAGTTAATTTCTTATACCAAACATTATTCCTATGATTAAAAAATAAAATCAAAAGGAAGAAAAAATAACCCTGAGCTTGCTGCATGTCCTTGACCGTTGCTCCTGGGAGCCCTGATGGTAGGAAAGGTATGAGGGTGGCCCTGGAATATTAATGAGGTACCCAGCATCAAGGACTCCCAGGAGGTTGCCGTGAGGACTGAATGAAATAATGCACTAAACACTCCAGGAAAGTGGCTGGCTTAGGGCAAGGCAGGCGCTCAGCGCCAGCCACTCTTAGCACTGCTGTTGTTTGGAGGAAGCCCTCACTCTCAGATTTCTCTTGCTGACGTGGGTGGGTTTTAAACATTCAGGACAGCTACACAAATGCTTACTTTCATGTCAGGACTATAACTGCACTTAATTGCCAACAAAACCACTTCAAAAGAGCTGTTCACCTGAGGGAGGCTACGCAGTGGAAACCATGGCTACATGCTTTTACTCGGCTCTAGAAGAGCCTTGCCTCCTCGCCTGTTAATGAATACATAAATAAATAATGACGGCCATGCAAATGGTGTATTTTTGCATCTTGCAAGTTAAAGCAAAAGTAATGTGACTGGTCACCCTTTTCATGTAAAAAATTAATAATAATAAAAATTAATAAGTTAATAATAATAATAATAATTCAAGTAGATAAAAGCAAGAATTGAAGTAACCCTCAGTTTTCCTCACTATGGCTCTAGGAAAAGTTAGCCTCTGTTGTCTGAGAACCCTTCCATTGAAGGTCACCAGATGAAGCCTGGGGCTAAGCAAGCCAATCAGGCTCACAATACAAATATCTTTGGGCAGAAGAAAAGCTGAAGTCTAATGAGCCCCTACGTTTTATACAAGTTTTGCTTTCTTTATTAAGGAGGCAGAGTAAGACAACACAGAGGGTACGTGCTCTGATGGACAAAAGGGGAAGGAGGAAAAAAAAAAAGAGGTCTCATGTGATTGTCTGTAGGCTAGAATGCATGTACAGCCAAGGCAAGGGAAAACACACCAGATGGAAGAAATGATAAAAGAAGGAGCCGCCTTGCAGGGAGCACAGCTGCTTACAGCTGTGGGAGTTCTTTTTAACAGTTTATGTTGGCCATTTTGTTTCCTGGCTAACCTGATTGCATTTTGTCATGATGTTTTTTGACAACTTGAAAATCAGATTTTATTTTCTCCCTCATAAGCTCTTTTACTACCATTCTTAATAAGGGAGAAAAATGTTGACTGTTTCCCCTGATACATGGAAAACCTCATTTAAGGCTTGGTTTACAATTCCAAGTGGTCAGAGAGCCCAGTGATGTGAAGACTGTCTGTACTGGGGCCAAGCTGCTCACGAGACTGACGAACAACAGGCGGTGCTGGGTGCTCGTTCAGGACTGTGCAAAGCTTTTCATCTGTGCTGTTTTCATGTTGCACCCAACACTGCGAGTTAGTCTGCTAGCAAGTCATCTGTCTATCACATCACCCACCTTCCATCACTTATGGCGTAAACCCTCTCGATGGAATTTTAGGCACAGGAGACAAGTCTGTGCGAAGCTATTTTTGAGCAGCGATTCTCAAGTAGGTGGCTGCTGATTCGTATGCCTCCCTTTCTCACGCACTGACTAGTGTGGGTTTGTGTTGAAAAACAGACACCTACAGACACACAGATTTCTCCGTCTCTATTTGTCTTGCGCTGCATAAGGGAACTGTATCGTATTTATCTTTGTTCCCCGTGTGCCTGGGAGGAGAGGTTCTATAAATATTTGTTGAATGAATGAAGAGAAGATGACTCTACCTTCTGGGGAAAGGAGAGACCTCCAATCGCTGGTAGAGTTTTTGTGACATCATGTCTTCTTCGAAAGGCCATCTTTAATAGTGTAGCAGGGAAAGAAAGGAGGAAAACAAACTTGCAAATGGAACCTGCCCGTTCATTTATCAATTTACTTAGTAAAAATTTGCCATGTTGTCTACTAGGCACTGCATAAGATAACATCAAATCCAACACACCGGCTGGGGAAACAGAATCTAAGTAGAAATACGCATGCAACATATGACAAAGCATATATGCTAGAGGGGAAATAGCAGGGGTTGGAACGGATATTAATAGGCAGGCAGCCAGAGTGGATCTCACTGAACAGACAGTTGAGCTGAAAGCTAAAGACTGAGAAGGGTCAAAGACTCAAGGAGCTTGACGTTGTTAAGGTGCCAAGAACAAGGCAGTGTGGCCAGAGGAAGTGGGGCACAGAGACCGGGGTGCCCCAGAGGGAAGGATGCAAGGCAGCGCGAGGAATCTCTGTTCCGTTATGAGTCAGACAACTCCTCTCTCTCTGGGGAGGAGACACTCAAACTCGGTCATCCTGTGTGTAGAGCACCTGAGCAAGCAGCTCGTAAGGCCTGGTTGTGACAGTGGGACACAAAAGCCACCACTTGAGCAGTGAGAGCTGGCGATCTGGCTCAGCTAGTGAGGGTGCCTGCCTCTAAGCCTGACCCATGCTTGGTTCCCAGGGACCCGCAGGGTGGGAGAAGACCAATTCTCGCAGGTTGCCCTCTGACCTCCAGGAGTACATATGTCGATGTACTTGTGCACATAGACACAATAAATTAAAGTGTAAAACAAACAAACGACGCCCCCCCCCCCCGCAAAAAACAAGCAAACAAACAAACAAAAAACAATTAGAGAAAAACTCAAGCAATGAAAAGATAGTTATTCATCTAATAAACATACTTTTTAATTTAACAACTTTTCTATGTAGCTAGCCAGGTGGCCAGTCAAAAATGGCCCAAGTCCCACGTACAGAAGGAAAAGGGTTCATTTTGGTCGGACCCTCTGGTTGTCAGACTTTGCTTTAAACAAAAGGACGACACAGAGGGTTATTTTGTTGGGCCTCTAACTTAAAACCCCACAGGTGGATCGAGTCATCTGCTCGTCTACACTGGTGTACCCTCTTAGCACAGGCGGCCATTTCGGCAAGGAGAGTTACAGCTACTCAAACACTCAGCCCACATGCTTAGTGATTTTTAACGATACGCTTTGTTGCTATGAGACAAAAACATGTTGTGCGTGGGGTGGGGGGAATAATCTGCTCGAAATCATCTGACCTTGATTCAAAGGCTTCTGATTAACAGCACTGACATCCGCCTTCTGGAAAAGGAACACACCCTGCGATTAGAGCTTGCTGGTCCTTTTAAAGCAAATAAAATGTCATTAGGCACTCGCTAATGGATATAGGAAGAAAAAAAAAATGGCTCCGAATAGGGAAAACTTCACTTGAGTTGACTTTTCAGCGTCGCCCTTGGAAAAAAAGCTTTCAAGGCCCTGGCAGTTTCTCCTCGTTGACCTTGTATTTCTCATTTCTGGAAGGCAAAGCTGATTTTTAAAAGAGTGAACAGCAAGCGGACGAGAAGTGGGCAGCCTAGCCAGCCGAGACTTAGCAGGCAGGCTGTGCAGTTAGTTCCCAATGGTTCCTCTTCCGTGTGTGTGTTGGCCTGTAACTAGCTCTTCGTTCCTTGTTTCCTGAGCACTGCAACAACATACAAACCCTTCCTAGTGATGAGGAAAATAAGGCAGGGAAGGGAGACGCAAACTCAGAGAGAGGGGGGGGGGGGGGGGTCTCCTTGAACAGGTGGAAAGAGCCCTGGAGTTGGTCTGTGAAGATCTAAAGCAAAAATCTTCGTTAGTAATGAAGCCGGTAAGCTCAGATCCCAGCGCTGGGGACTGGCTTGGGGTGTTCAAGATGAAGGTGAGGTGGGAGATAAGATCGTCACCGACAGGGACCTGGTCCTGTGGGCTGAGTCTGAAGTGCTGTAGAGCGCTGGAGGATGGCAGCTGCAGCTGTCTCTAAATCCACGCAAAGCTAATCTAAAGGCAAGCTGGGCTCCTGCCTGGTGACATATAATGGCAGGACCACTTTTTGTCCTTTTTAGCCTGAGTGAGCAGTGGTGACCTGCCTGGTTGCCCTGAAACTCCCATTGGCAATCTAGACCTCCTGGAATCGATCTGGCCTGCTCTAGAAAGGCTGTCAAAGCGAAGCCTTAGTGATGGGCCTTGTCCTAGACCACAGAAGACCCCCCCTGTGGTCCTGTCTCCCCATTCTTAAAGCTCCCCCAAGTCCTGGTTTCCATTGTCAGCCCCGCATAGGGACAAACCTCAGCAAATCCCTTCCTTCTCCTCCATTTTCTCAAACCTTCTATTTGCAATGGTCAGGGCTTTAACAAGCACAGGACAAGGGTCATGTGTCAAAGCCAGTAGACAGCCTAGGATCCTAGGATGTCGTGGCATGGTCACTTGTTTTTGTTTTGCCAGGCATGAGAGACTAGCCTGAGTTAATTGCCAGGGTCACCCAATGGAGTTTCTGAGTTTAGACAGTGGGGACTTGGAGACAGCCACACTTAGTAAATACACTTATTTGTTTGCCCTTCTGTGCTTGAGGTCGTCATTCGCCTTGAATGATCTCTTCAAATCATCCAAGGCTTCTCACTGCCCACCAGACTCAGGACATCACGTCCTCCCCATTCTGCTACTTCGGAGATGAGGTCAAGGACAGCAACCTGACCACGCCGGGTGAATCCTAACCGCTCCTAGTGATGTCCCAAGTTCCTGCTTCTTTGCCATTTGATCTCTCTGTGTCTCCCTCACAGGTTACCCTGGCAGACAGACAGAGCTGTTAGTTGGGCAAGGATTTAAAAACCAATGGTCGCCTTTTAAACAAATTGCCTTTTGTCCTAACTGGTCATGTGACAGCTTGGGCCATACGGGGCTCATGGCTCCTCTTGTGGAGGTTCACACTTGGTTCTCCCCAGTCCCCACGTGCCTCTCAGGTTTCTCAGCGTGGCCCCCTGTGCCTGAGTAATGCCCACAGAGCCCTCCTTTCTCACCCATCCCCCCCCCCCCGGCCTGCACCCTTCCTGGGCATCTATCTTTCTTTTCAAATTTTTATTTATGAGTGTATGCCTGTGTGAGTATGTACCACACGTGTACCAAAGGCCAAAGGATGCTGCTGGGTCTCCAGGAACGGGAGTTACAGGTCATTGAGAGCTGCCTGACATGGGAGCTGGGTCCCAGACTCAAGTCCTCTTAGCTGCTGAGGCATTGCTCCCAGCTCCGAATTTTTCTTTGTCTCACCAAGTCCACTGATATGGCCTTCTTGTGGGACCCTGTTGCTCTGCGGGCTTCCTGGGACCAGCTCTCTCCCACATTACGTATCCACATCACTTCCTGTTAGCCTTAGCATTGTTCTAACCGTTGCTCTTTACAGTTAACTAATTGATTTTTGGTGTTCATATACATATATGCACACGTGTGTGTCTGTATGTATGTGTGTATTATCCATACACACACACACACACATATGCATGAGCATGTAGACGCTAGAGGGACATGTCAGATGTCTCCCTCAAGAAGATATCTGCCCCATGCCCAACTACATGTATGTGGGTGATGGAGGCTTGAACTTATACTTACACAGCGAATACCTTGCTGACTGAGCTTTCTCCCCACCCTCCCATACCTTTTCTACCATCCTGGAGCCAATTGCACACAGGCTCTAATAAGAGAGAGTGTGAAGTTAAAGGGTGTGGCCACCTCCTTCCCAGAGGATGAGCCAAGGTTTTACTGTGTGTGTGTGTGTGTGTGTGTGTGTGTGTGTGTGTGTGTCCACTTAGTGGTGGTGAGGAGCATAGTAATTTTGTTGTTCTTTGTTTTTGAGGCAGGGTCTCAGTCTGTAGATCAGGCTGGCCTTGAACTCACAGAGATCTGCTCCCAGTGCTGGGATTAAAGGCATGCAGCCCAGCACAGTAAACTTAAGTCTATCACAAGGATAATTCTCCTAGCCCTGGCTTCTAGCTATCTGGGAATTATGACAGGAACCGTGGTGGGAGAGAGGCTCGTCGTGGTTGGATTAGCCTAAGTATTTTATTAAAACAGGATTTAAAAACACTCTTTGAGTTTTCTAATTAGAATGTCAAACATGTGATATCACAGATGTTTTATATAGAAAAAAAAGCATATCGGTTTTGTGAATATTATGAAGTAATTAGTGGTATAGAAATATGACAAACAACATGGAGGGGGCTTGATATTTGGACCCCTCGGTTGGTATCAGGAGAAAATCGTTCAGTGAGCTTACATTGCTTTTCACTTGAAGGAGCTGGAGGCAACCTCCTCTGCTGTTTCTGTGTTCACCTACAGATGGTCCTGGGTACCCTCCAGCAGCCTACCAGCAAGTCATCCAGCCTGCTCTGCCTGGGCAAGCCCTTCCTGGGGCAAGGATGAGAGGTCAGCACCCTGTGCAGAAGGTCAATCTGAATTACCCCAGCCCCCAGGACCAAGAAGAGAGGCCTGCGCAGAGAGACTTCTCTTCCCCAAGGCTCCTAAGGTATATGAGCGTGGCAAAACCCACCCCGTACATTCTGAGATGAAAAAGACCATTGGTGCCCCAAGACACATGGAGAGCCTCTGTAGGCTCACCACCCATGTCAGCGCAGCCACACAGCGAAATACCGCTACGAACTTTTCAGGTGGTTGACGGCGCCCTCCTTTCGCACCGTCTCCTCTGGCTTCTTGTGATTTTTTTCTATTGTAACAAAACCGTCCGTAACAAGCTGACCTCTCCTTATGCTTTTTCCAGAAAAATAATGCTGGTCTTTCAAAAGTTCATCTAACCCTTTGCTTTGGTCTGTTTTCCGTTGCTATAACAAGGTCACTGAAGCTGAGTGCTTGATAAAAAGATATTTCATTCGCTCAAAGTTCCAAGTCTATGTCACTGTCATTCATGGTGGATAGCACCATGGCAAGAGGATGAGGTAGAGGGAAAAATAGCACGGTATGCTGAGAGAGAAACCAATGGCGAGCCAGCCTTCCCTCACGTTTCCTTTTTTAGATTAAAAAAAAAATTTTTTTTTATAGATTCCAACAACAACCTAGCTTCAACCTGGCTTTGTACTCACCATATATTGCCCTTGCTGGTTTCAAACTTATTATCCTCCTGAGGCACCCTCCCATCCCAAATAGCATATACTACTGTACCACACTTCTAAAATGTTTTCTTTTTGTTTTGTTGAGACAAGGTTTCTCTGTGTAGCCCTGGCTATCTGGAACGCCCTTTGTAGACCAGGCTGGCCTTGGACTCACAGATCCGCCTGCCTCTGAATCTTGAGTGCTGGGATTAAAGGCGTGAGCTACCATGCCTGGAATATTTTTAAAATTATGTATTTTGTCTTACATGCATTGGTGTGAGGGCATCAGATCCTCTGGAACTGGAGTTAGAGACAGTTGTGAGTTGCCATGTGGGTGCTGGGAATTGAACCTGGGTCTTCTGGAAGAACAACCAGTGTTTTGTTGTTGTTGTTGGGTTTTTTGTTTGTTTTTGGTTTGGGTTTTTTTTTTTTTTTTTTTTTTTTGCTTTGGTTTTTCAAGATAGTGCTTCTCTGTTTAGCCTTGGCTGTCCTGGACCAGGCTGGCCTCAAACTCTACCTAGTGCCTGCCTCTGCATCTTGAGTGCTGGGATTAAAGATGTGCACCACCACCCCTGTCTCAGACAGTGTTCTTAACTGCTGAGCCATCCCTCCAGCACACGTGTTCTTTTATTACAGTTCTCATCTGATTTAACCCAGATTCCATGCTCATTACTGCCATCCTCTAGTGGGTTTTCTCCTTGTTTTTATTTGAAAAATTCTTCAACCTTACCTTTTCTTCTAAGTTACGTCTCTAAAACACACGAAAGTGGAGTCCTGTTTTAGAACAAAACTGGAACGAAAGTAAATGAAATGTTCACTTCTCCTCAAGCACAGCTTTCATGTAGCACTCGAAACTGCGTTCTGGCTTTATAGAATGAAATCAGACATGGAAATCCTAGTTAAATGGCTTTTTCAGAGATAAAGAAATTGGCAATTGGCTCAAACTTTTATTCAAAGGTGGGAGGGAGCCAACTTTATTACGAGTGGCAAATAAAGCCCATGCCTGTTTTACTGGAAGTTCCACAAGTCTTTGTAGGCTTTCCAGATAGATCCTTCATTTTCCTAAATACAGAGTTTAAATAAAGGAATTAAGTAAAATGTGATTTCATAGCAAGACATACTCTTACAAAGAAATACATAAAATCTCAAGAAACCATGCCAAACAGAAGCATTTTTACCAAATAAATTGGGGTTGAATAGAGGATAAAATCATAATTTTTCAAGTAAACTTTAAGAAAATAATTTCTTTCAATAAACTCACAAATAAAAACACAGCTAGGTTAAAGTAGCTCCCTAACAAACCCTCACCCAGCCCAAACGCTATGCACCTCAGTGAACTTCTACACAGTCGGGGCAGCCGTCCCGAGGGCAGGAGCTTCACTTACGATTTTATACTTTTACATTTGTTTTTGTTTTCTGAGATAGCAAGTCTCACTCCGTAGCCCAGGCTAGCCTAGAACTCACCAGCCTAGCTTGGCCTCAAATTCCTAGCAGTGCTCTGTTTCAGCCTCCCAAGTGCTGGAATTACAGATGTTGGTTACCACACCAGTTCTAAAATAAACATAAACCTTTATTTGGGGAAAAAAAATAGATTTTTAGGGGAGTTGAAGGTACTACATAGTAAATGTTTCTAAGCATCAATTTAAGCCTGGTATCCTGGGTTGTCATTTTAGGATGATGACGACTGCTCAGCTAACTGGATGGAGAACTTTAATACCAGAAGCTTACTCTCACTAACCTCATGACACTGTGTTTGTGTGTGAAAGTTTTTTTAACATAACTGTCTTAGTCAGGGTCACTATTGCTGCGATGGAACAACATGACCAAAGCAACTTGGGGGAGGAAAGGGTTTATTTGGCTTACACTTCATATCCCTGTCCAGGACAAGAACTTAAACTGGGTAGAAACCTGGAGGCAGGGATTGTTACAGAGGCCTTGGAGGGTGCTGCTTACTGACTGCGTGCTCATCATGGCTTGCTCAGCCTGCTTTCTATAACCCAGGACCACCAGCCCAGGGATGGCATCACCCCCAATGGGCTAAGTACCCCCCCACAATCACTAATTAACAAAATGCCCTACAGGCTTGCCTACAGCCAGAATTTACAGAGGCATTTTCTCAGTTGAGATTTTTCTCCTTTCAGATAACTCTAGTTTGTGTCAAGTTGACGTAAAACTAGCCAGTATAATTATGAAGATCTTTAACATTGCTTTATCCAATGCGTGATCATCTTTTTAAAAAATGAAGCACACACAGGGACAGAGTGTTCGTGGGTTGGTTCTCTCCTTCCGCCTCGCAGGTCCCAGGGATCCAACCCAGGTCGCGACCTCAGCAGCAGACACCTTACAGCTGTGCCATCTTCCCTGCTCACTTGTAGCTATTTTAGGCAGAGGGCGTCTAATGTGGGAACTGAGTGCTTAGAGAGGAGGGTCCGAGGATAATGCACAGAATGGCGCCTCCTCCTCCTGCAGCACTACTGCAACTGATGCAGACGGCGGGACCCCTCCATAGCCGCTGGAGTGTCGGTGGCAAGCGTGAGATGCCTGCCACACACACTGTCCTTAACATCTGGGGACACTGGGACGCTTCTGCAGAAAGCACACACCTGTGATTATTTGCCGGTGGAAATCAGAGAAGCAGCAGAAACAAGCCCTGCATTTCCTTTGTTTTCTAAAGCTCACAGGAGTGCGTGCCATTGTTTCCCCCAGGAGACAACACTCACAGGAATGCTGGCAGGCAAAGCCATAATAGAGATGCCATGTCACCAGGCAGGTCTCCGCTTATAGTGAAACAAAAGAAATGCTTTTTTTTTAAATTAATTTAACTTATTTTACATCCTGATCATAGTTTCCCCTCCCTCCTCTCCACTTAGTCCCCCCTCCTTACCCCCCTCCCCAACCCACTTCTCTTCTGTTTCTCTTCAGAGCCGGGCCAGCCTGGATGGATATCAACCATCCACATCCTATCAAGTTGCAGTAAAACCAAGCACCTCCTCTTCTAGTAAGGATAGACAGGGCAACCCAGTAGGAGGCAGGGGTCCCACAGGCAGGCAGCAGTGTCTGAGACAGCCCCTGTTCCCACTGTTAGGAGTCCCACAAGAAGACCAAGCTACACAACTGAAACATATATGTGGAGGGCCTAGGTCTATCCAATGCAGGTTCCCTGGTTGGTGGTTCAGTCTCGGGGAGCCCCTATGGGTTCAGGATAGTTGATTCTGTGGGGTTTCTTATGGTGTCTTTGACCTTACAATCTCCCACAGAATTCCTCCAAGCTCTGCCTAATGGTTGGCTGTGGGTTTCTGTATCTGTTTCCATCCGTTGCTGGGGGCAACCTCTCTGAGGACCATTGGGCTAGGCATCGGTCTATGAGTATAGCAGAGTTTGGCAGGATATCTTTTTTCCCCACCATTTGTGTTTGGTTCTATCTTGGGTCTCTGGGCTACTCAGCCTCTGGCTCCTGGCCCTCCAGGCAGTGTCAGGGGTGGACTCCCTCTCAGGGCATGGGTCTTAAGCTGGACCAGTCATTAGTTGGCCACTTGCACAATTTCTGCGCCACCTCTATCCCAGCACATCTTGTAGGCAGGACAAATGGCGGGCTGCAGGTTATATTGGCTGGGTTGGTGTCCCAGTCCCTCCACTGGAAGTCTTGCCTGATTACCAGAGATGCTTTAGGCTCCGTATCCCCCATTGCTAGGAGTCTTCGCTAGGGTCACCCTAATAGTTTCCTTTACCCTAGGTTTTTAGCTCATCCCAGAGATTCTGCCCCTCCCCCACCCCCATTCCAGCTGTCTCTCCAGTACTCTTTCCTGCCATCTTCCATTCCTTCTATTCCCATCCCATCGCATCCCAGTCCGCTCTCCTCATCTACTCTTCTGCTCCTCTTTCTCCATGAGACTCATTCGTCCTCTCCTTGTTACCAAAAGAGAGACTCTTAAACCTACATGGCAAAAACCAAAACCAAAGAACAAGCAAACAAACAAAAACTTCTGAAACATAATCCAGTATTATCTATCATGAGCTAAAAGTTGTGTCTTTTCCATTGGAATGCCTCTGACATCAGCCTTCTGTGTCACCCACCATGGTATGTTGTTTTGCTGCCGACCTTGTCTGACCTGTACATGGGATTTATTTTCCCAATTAGACAGACCTTGAATTGAGAACTCAAATCCTGCTTTCCTCTTTTGACCCCTAGCACGGGTCCTCACATATGGCAGCCAGCTGCCTTCTTTATAAAGGAAACTCCACGGGACCCGCTCTTCGTTCTGTGGGTTAGATAAGAAATGGCTGCAGAGGGGAGATGCATGTGTTGGTGTGCTCCCACAGTTTGTAAAGTCTTTCTGCCTCCCCGCACTTGGCCTCTTAATAAAGATACACATTTGCTGTAAATGGATTGGTTCCTTTGCAGGGACCAGCTCTACCACCCACCTTCCAATGGAGCTGGAACGCCCGAGCAGTCCTTGGACCATCCTGCAGAGCTGAGACCACAAGGTCCCCAGGCAGCACCCCCAGCAGCTGTGCCTAGACCCCCTAGCAACCCCTTAGCCCGAGGAACTCTAAAAACCAGCAATTTGCCAGAGGAATTACGTAAGTTGTTTGCAATGCGGTTTCTTCTTGTCAGGGTTTCAGGCTTTCAGAGTTTGCTTAGTCGTGCATCCAAAATCTCGGTTAGACTTTAGGTGTAGAGTAGAATTTACCTTTTCCTTTTTTGCTTTAAAAATACCCAGGCATTTCTTAGTGGTTTCTGTGATCTGAGCCTCACAAGCCATGTTCCCAAACTGCTTATCACTGGATTTTCCTTAACACACAGAAAACAACAGACAGTGCACTTCTGTGATATGGCCCTGGGTAGACGGATAGGGTGCTCGTGCGGCCCTGGGTGGAAAACCAGTGTCTCACTGTAAATTAGCACCAGCTCTCAAGAACAAGGTCGTTTTCTGTAGGAGTGAGCAGTCTTGTTTGAAAAAACAAAAACAAACAACAATAACAACAAAACCTGTTTCTCATTCCCTGTACTGCTTCACAGCCCAATGCAAACCAAGGCTTTTATTTAAAGAAATCTCCCGTTCGGTGTCAGGTGGTGATTCGTTTTCCACATTTTGCTGCTAGATCCAGAAACGTTGAAATATCACTAAAATGTTCTGAGCGTGAGGCCAGCTAGGATGCTTAATTCAAGGAACCTTGAGAAATCAGTCCCTACTTAGGAGTTGTTAGCTGGAGAGGCTCACTCGTTCCAGATCTGGGACACTCAGAACTGAACCTCTGGGGCCTTTGCTTGGCTAACTGCTTTTTATCAAAAGCAATTACAGCTCTGAAAGACTTCTATGACAGTGATCATTATGGTTTTTGTGCAAAAAAAAAAAAAAAAAAAATGTTTCTGAGCATCTTAAAATCTTATGCACTTCAATTAAAAAACAAAACAAAACAAAAACCATCTGAGTGGACAGACATGGTCTTACATGGTGTATGGTCCCAATATGCTGTCACCTTACCACGGTCTGGGAAGGGAGTCCTAAAATTAGTACATATGGGAAAGGGTCAAGCGCCGCCCACAGGCCTGGCTGCTTGGTTACTACCACTGGCACACGCAGGGCGCACCCCTCCATTTGAGGGCTGAGCTTCTGGTGTGCGGGGGTCTAAGCGTAGATGAATGCACACAGATCCATCTTCTCTTCAGCATCTCTTTCTTCTTTACCCTCTGCCTCAGGGTTTTTGAGATTTAACTGGTTCATTCCAGACCTAAAAGGCAACACATAGAGATTATTTGTCTACATAGGAGAAACTGCTAGCAGAGCAATTTCCCTAATACTTTATTTAGTCTAAGAAAACAGCGGCTCTGGCTGGGTTGGGAAGCTTATCCGGACGGTTCTGTCTATGGCTCCATGCTAGCTCTGGGAGGGATGAGGAAGCCTGCAACGCTGAATAGCCCTGAGGCACTGCCTTTCCCCTTTAAACTGCTGAAGCCGCACTAACATTTCTGATCTGGGCATCAGTCTACTCCTATTCCTGACTTTTCTCCAAAATAAGTCGCTGGGAGGGGGCAGTGAGGGGGGGTAAGGAAACACTTTCTCCCTCACCCCCCCACTTGGTCTTGTCAGACAGGAGTTCAGGGAGGCATGAGATCAAAAGCCAACACTGCTGGGTGGCCCCTTAGTAAGCCTTAGCTT